>NC_020496.1:24147023-24182023 GCF_000184155.1 Fragaria vesca subsp. vesca | reverse complement strand
CAAACATTTCCGATGAGATCCATGGAGCAATTCTTAGATAGCAAGCACTAGCTCCCGGTGCGACTTCATAAAAAGCAATCAGAGATAAGATCAAAGAGAATGAAACGCACGTAGTGGTCATTATAGCGCTTCCTTCTGATCCTAGAAAACGTCCGAAAAAACCTGCTACGGAACTACCGAGAAGGGGCAAAAATACAATAAGTAGATACATAATTTCGAGTGTGGTCAGACAACCAGAAATCAGACAATGACAGAGCGGCCTTGATCGACGTCCGCGACCGAAGGAATGAGTCACAAAGTAAAAAAATAGAAACCCCAACGACAAAGGAACGAGCATTTTCGGGGGCTAGCCCGCTTTCCTTTGCCACTCAAGTGTACGGCAACCGCCGTGCTTAGGCCCCTTCTTCCCCTCCCTAATGAAAGAGTCCACCTAACCTTCGGGGGTTTCATACAACGAGCGGATTATAGGCAATCCCGCTCGTTGATAACACTCCCGGTTTGACATTTCAGAAAAAAATCGTTTATAGATACCGGAAGTGCCCCCATGGGCTTTAAGTTCTTCTATAAGGAGGTCGAGAAAGAGGTTTTGAAGCTCTTTCTCCTCCGCGGTGCGGGGAGAACTCACGTATTTTATTTCTGACTCGACAAAGTCGAAAGCCCCCTCCCACTGGTTTGTATCAGGGAAAGGCCCCCTATTTAGCAGAGTCCCTAAGCGGGGCTCCGCTTGGGCATAACGCATCAAAGAGCTCTCCAACCACCCCTTTTTTTCTAGGATGTGGAGCTCGTAGTACTCATGCGTCAGCCCGGATACATATTCTGGGCCCGCCCTGCAGTCCCTGAGGCTCTCTTGGACTTGTTGGGCGTAATCCCCTTCCCGCAATTGTGCGGGTATCCCCCACCAGTTCTTACTTTCCAGGATTTTTATCCGGTCATAGAGGTCCGTAATGCTAGCAGGGGGGGGGGGGGAGGGCAGGAGGCAAGGGGTCAAGAGAAATACTAGGCAAAGCTACCTGCATTTCACCAAACCCCGGCTCGGCGCAATAAATGAGTTCCCCCACCATTGTCGGAGTCTAATTCAGGCTAGAGGACCAACGACGCCGGCAAATCTGCATTTTTTGTGTTTTGCGGAGATCCACTTCTGATCCGGCCTATATATATATGTATTGTATACTTATCATATGATACAACGTAGTATATGGAATAGTTTAATGTCACATGTCAAACATCATATATAGTTTGAAATTATATACGAGAATTAGAATGAGTAAAATTGAATTTCAAGAACATAAACTATTTGTACTTTGTGACATGCATGATGCCACGGGAACAATATGATGGCATTCATCCTTAATTTATTTGACCAAAATATGGAAAATCATGATGACCTTTATCCATGCCACATGGAAACCAAATGCTGGCAAGTTATAATAGTGTAGGAGCCCGACGTCACATACCCTGATCAATTACATTGTCGGTCATTGTTGTATTCACAATAGCCATACCAGTTATTGGTTCATTTGATCAAAGTACATGCACACTAGTTTCTGATATCAACGATGCTAGGTTATGGTTGATACTTGGGTACTTTTGGGCATAATTAATCATGGGCAAACATGTTTCATGGTGTAGCTTCCTTATGGAACTAGGATGGAGCAGCTCCCTCCGACACATTTTTGGTGCGCAATTTACGCGCTTGCGTGAATGATTGATAATAGAGTTATACTAACTGATTTACAAGTTCGGATCAATCAAAAGATAATACTTTGAGAAGCACAAGCTACTGAATTAGTGGCATATCGAGTTGAGTCCTAATGATCGATAATTAATGAATAGCATCGTATAAATTTTTTGAAGACATTAACAAAGGAAAAAAGAAGATTTGTTTTAAGGCTACTCATTTAGCAACGCCTTTGCGTAGGTGGTGGCATCTAACTCATCGGTGTACGTTTCCACTCAACCGACTAGCTAATGAACTTTTCTCGTCCAACTTTGTAAGCTAGAAATCATCACTCCTCCATAAAGCCAACACAGACTAACCCAAAAGGAAGAGAAAAAGAAAGGTAGAAACCGAAAGCCAAACCCACCAAGGCCACAAAGCTCTCCTCTCTTCCCTCCAGAGCCTTCCAACGCTGGCAGGGGTGCGCGAAGCTATGCACATGCCAAAAGTGGCCATGGCACCCCCCAACCTCTTTCCTCTACATGTATTTTATCATTTGAAATTGGTCAATTGCCTTCATCTTGTGATCATTGTACACAATGGCCCCCCTTAATTCTAAAGTTTGGCTCTGCCACTGAACGCTAAACTCGCCGTTTGAGCCTACCACCGCCACTTCAATCTGGCGGCTTCCCTCTCCTCCAGGTCATGGTTACGAGCTTACAGCCGCAACGAAACCTTGTCGCCTCCCTGCCTAAATCTACAAAGCAGGATTTGGCCAAAGTCTCACCAACTCACTAGATCATATCAACCGCACCATTGCCACGCTAAGAACAAGCTCCGACCAAGCCAACCACTCACCTAAGGCTACACCAACAACCCAAGCCGATTTGGATTTGGATTCAAAGGTTGAATCTCAATCCAATCGATCAAGCATCAACACCAAATTAGGGATCCCACAATCTGTCGCGATCAGAAACCTCCCTCCTCATCTGAGCCACAGCCAAAGACGCCGCACAATCTTGGCAGAAACATATTCCGCCTCCTTGACGATCCGCACGCGAGATCAGATCAGAACCAGCCGATCTGCAACCCTCCACGATGCCGCCTGTCATGATAAACACCCTCCCTCCGGATGAAAAAAGGGCGCCGCCGCCGTTGAAACCCTAGGTTTCTATCTCAAAGTCGACGTCGCTCCGAAAAGGATGGACGCTCTCGAGACTCTTGACAAAATATTTGAGACAAGTATACGAACTGCTATCTTTTGATAGTCTAAAATGATCTAGAATTACTAAGATCGAGATCTTAGAAATAAATCAAAATCCTAACGTATCCAACAATCGATTTTTATATTTTTTTTAGGATTTTTTCTCTTTAGTATTAGTATTGCCTTTATATAAGAAAAGATTATGATTTAAAGCAACACATCTTAGATTTCGAAAAGAAAGAAAAAAGAATTCTAAAGCTACACATTTGGAGAGAAAAAGAAGAAAAAAAAAAGAAAAAAAAGGGAAGAGTGAAAAGAATGATGAGATAATCTGGCAGTCTAGCACGAAGAAAAATGCATGGAGATCACACGCGTGGATCTCAAACAGTGGGCCCTCATGATTTTTGAAGAAAAAAACACACAACACGGGAGAGCCAGCGATCCCCTCCCCCTCCCCTGCTCTTTCTGACCTGCTGATCCTCCTCCTCCGTTTCTCCCTCTTTGACAGACGCAACAACGTACGTGCACAGCTATTTTTTCGCTGCAAGTTTTCTCTTTCTTTTTCTTTTTTTCATGGGCTCTTTTTTTTGGGTAAGTTTCCACCTGCAAGTCATCGTCAAATCAAATCCATGTCCAAGCACCACTGCTTGTATCTTGGCAGTGATTAGGAAATCTATGCTGCATTTAGGGGAGGCAACTTGGACCCGGTCATTTTTGGAAGGTCAACACTTCTGTTCAGCATCTTGTTCAACCTAATCGATAGAAAATATATAGACCGTCTTACAGCTTTTGGCTTTCATGCAACTTTTGTAAAGTGGATTAGTTCTATATTGTCTTCAGCTCGGCTATCTATTCTATTTAATGGCTCTCCAGTGGGTTTTTTTGGTTGTAGTCGTGGGGTTCGACAAGGTGATCCTTTGTCTCCGTTTCTGTTTTGTCTTGCTGAAGAGGTTCTTAGCCATGGGATATTGCATTTGGTTGATATGGGTCGTATACATAATATTTCATCTCCTCGAGCTGTGAAAGTCCCTTCTCATATGTTATTCGCTGACGATATAATGGTTTTTTTGTAAGGGAGATAAAAGAAGCTTAGTGAACCTTATGGGTTTCTTTGAGAAGTATGGACTCAACTCCGGGCAGTTTGTGAATAAGAGCAAATCTCATGTTTACTTGGGCAAGTCAGCTGTTCATCGTCGTGCTCTTATTTATTCTTGGTTGGGTGTTCCAATGGGGAAGTTTCCTTTCATGTACCTTGGAGTGCCAATTTTTGTGGGTCGACCTAAGCGTGTCTACTTCCAAGTCTTGACTGATCGAATTCGTAATGCAATGTCTAATTGGAAGGGGAACTCTCTCTCTATGGCAGGAAGAGTAACACTGGTCAATTCTGTGGTGATTAGCATGCTCTCTCATAGTTTCACAATTTATGCCTGGCCTAAGACCGTCTTACAGCAAGTTCGTAACTGGATTAGAAATTTTATCTGGACAGGTAACGTGTCTTGTAGAGCTTATTACCCTGTTGCTTGGAAAAAATGTTGTGCTCCGTTGAAGGAGGGGGGTCTTGGTGTTCGAAATATTATGGCTCTTAATCAAGCTTTCCTCTTGAAGAAGTTTTGGGATTTCTTAACAAAGTCTACAACTGCGGCTGTATTCTTTTCTGCTCGTTTCTTGCAACGCTCAGGTCAGCCATGTTCTTATTATAAAAGGTCATCTATATGGCCTGGAATGCGACCCTTGTTCACATATATTTTGTACAACTCTAAATAGGTAGTGGGGAATGGTCACTCAATTGATTTTTGGCATGGTAATTGGCTCAATGGTTCAATTATTGATAAATTGGGTATTGCGCATCAGCTTGGTAAGTCGCTATGTGGGAAAGTGTTTGATTTCATTTTGAAGGGCTCATGGTTTTGCTCTACTAATCTAAATGCTGAGCTTGCGGCGCTTTGGTTAGAAATTTTGGCTATTCAGCTTCCTTCTTATGATATTGATGACAAGCTTGTTTGATTGGATTCATTGGATGGGAGTTTATCTTTATCTATAGCCTATGAGTTCAAGAGAAGTAAGCAAGCAAGTGTTCCTTGGGATAGATGGGTTTGGCGGCAGTGCTTTCAGCCTCGTAACTCAATTACTTTATGGAAATTTCTTCATGGTAAGCTTTTGACAGATGATATTTTGGTGCAGCGGGGTTTTTCTTTTGCATCAATGTGCTCTCTTTGTCATGCATCTGTTGAGAATAGTCACCACCTTTTCTTTGAGTGCTCTTTCTCTTTGAGGGTTTGGTGTGCAATTCTATCTTTGTTTAGAGTTAACAGCCACTTCCTGGATATACATGCTTTCTTCTCTTATCCACTGCAACATGGTTTTGGTACGCAATTGCAATTACTTTGGTGGGGTATGATGGGGGCTGGCTTCTACTCCATTTGGGATGCTAGAAACACTACTCGTTTTCGTGAGCGTCATTCAACGCCGGATTGTTTGATTCACTCCATCAAGTCACAAATTCGAGAGATTGATTCTTGGGGTTTGGGAACTATGCATAATTCCGTTGGGGAGCTTTGTATTTTCAGTGCTCTTGGAATCAAAGGTAGAGCCTCGAGATCACATCAAATTCGTGAAGTCCATTGGCATGCTCCTAGTGTTTTTCAAGTAAAGGTTAATACTGATGGTGCTGCTCGTGGGACACCCGGGTTGGCAGGCTTTGGTGGTATTTTTCGAGATCACTTGGGTAATTGTATGGGTTGTTTTGCTGGCTCCATGGGTATTGCTACTGCCCTTGAAGCGGAGCTTCAAGCAATTATTCATGCAGTCTCAATGGCAGCGAGGAAGGGATGGAACTCTCTCTGGATCGAGTGTGATTCGGCAATAGTGATTCATTTTCTTGCCAATAAAGAGTGCTCGATCCCTTGGCGTTTAAAGATTGCTTGGATAAATTGTTGTGTCCTTTCCTCCATGCGTATCAGATTTTCACATATCTATCGAGAAGGGAACCAAGTGGCCGATTGTTTGGCTAACTTTGGAGTTGATCATGAAGGTCATTACTGGTGGGACTCATGCCCTCCTTGTGCCTCTTCTACTTTTGTTCACAACCTACATGGGTTACCAAGCTTCCGTATCTGCTAGTTGAGATTGATGCTATTGGTATATCAAATGAAGTGGTGGTGTACTGGCTCTCTTCCTTTTCAGTACTTTTTTCTCCTTTCTGTTCTTATGGAGGTTTTGCTCCCTGGCCTCCTCTCCCTGTACTCTCTTTCTTTCCTTCATTATTAAATAAAAATAGAGGGGTTTTCCCTTTTTAAATTAAAAAAAAAAGAAAAAAGACCGTCTTCGCTCAATTGACATCATTGGTTTAGGGTTTCGACTATTTACATATCCAAAAATGTTAAGCACCATATCGAGTAAGTTAATCGAAGCTTACAAGCGAAATTACGACATAAAACCTCAAAAGGGTAATTGCTATACTTTGGTTGATCTCAAATTGTTTGAACTGATGCATAGATTATGCTTGTGGCGTTGTGCACAATGTTTTCTTAAGGCATAAATCACTTTTTGAGTTTACTTGAGTTATACGACATCAAGATCAAGTTAGACCCCAAATCTTCTCAAAATAAAAGCCCAAACACCCTACAATTTTTAAGTAACTTTTAACTTTGATTGACCTAAAATTGTCTGAACTGATACATTGATTTTGGTTGTGTACAATGATTCCCAAAGGCTTAAGATTCGGGTTGAGTTGTTTTGAAAATACATATAAATATTCTTCTGTAGGTTGACTTGTTTGGTTGTTGGTTATCACATTGTGAGTTGTGGATGGTGGACTAAAACCCTAACCCGAACTCAACTCAAACTTGAGCTAGCTTGATTGAGTTGGTTCGTAATTCTAAAATGGTAGCAGATTACTCATTTTTTTATTAAGGTACTCTAGAGTGGGCTAAGTATAAATAAATCATACACATAGCTTTATAGATTGATTCGCTTTAGATCGATAATTACTTATTAACCAAACCAGCAGACATTAGTGGGGTAGATTAAGCAAAGAACACTATGATTATCGAGTGCCTATAAAGCTCCATTATTGTGTTATGCTTTTCTTTACGGTGATAACAACCAAATGTGTTTCTTTCCTATGTGGAAAGTCCCACATATAGTTCCTTCACAAAAGATGTCAATACTCAAAGCAAGCTAGTACTATAAAGTACGGGCGGAGTGAATTAGCTTCTTGTCCAACTAAGCCTAAATTTAGACTATTTTGGTGCGCCTTTCTGTATCCGTGCAAAGCAAGCATGGGATTCTTTGTGCAATTGTGCTCGTGGGAGAAACTGCTTTTGCTTCCTTCTGCTTTGTGGATTAGTAGCATTGCATATTTGTATAATAGTAAGTCTAAAACATATTGTATTAGGAATTTAGGATTATATGCTTTGCTTGCGTCTGAGATGGAACAAAAGGTGACCCAGTACTAGTAGTAATACCAAGCACCAGAACTAGTGCACTTTCTGCTTTTGCATCCACAAACCTTTCTTATTGTTTTAGCTTAAAGCAGGGACAAGACAGCAGAAGATATGTTACTATTTAAGAAGTGCTTTGTATGTTTTGTGTATGATTTGGCCAAATAGACCTGTTAAGCTACATATTAGCACAAGTCACCACAAAGATCAGCCAAATTTTAACGCCTAAAAACATTAGGGTAGACTTGTGTGAGAAAAAAGTTGAGAAAGTGACTTGTATGAAATTTTCTAAATTATTATTATATATTGTTGAGATCGACTATCAACTTGAGATCAGTGTGAATAGAGAAGCAGTAAACGTGTGTTTCCTTATTTTCCTGTTTGATTTTGGTTACTTGTCCTTGTTAAGTTAGGAATATTTCCCGGCCTTAACTAGGGATCAATTGAATGAAGGCCTGCTCTTCCATATACATATAAATATATACCAGGTTAGGTTTTGACGACTATATACGGTCTACTACCCTTTTACAACCTTACTAGTTATCTCTGATCATCATGAGTAGTTTCAACATCCCTGAAGAAATCGTGATCGATATCTTATTGAGACTACCCTCAAAATCACTCGTTCGGTTTACGTGTGTTTGCAAGTCATGGCAAGATTTGATTAGAAGCTCAAGTTTTGCTCGATCACATCTTAATAGGAATACAGCAAGACGTTCCCATAGATATCTGTATGCTTACCATCGCTCCACCACAGATCATGAACCTGCAAAACATTATCAGCACTCTCTTTTCTCTGTTGAAACATTTGAGCCGTGCTTGAATCTAAGACATCCCTTGTGGACTGGAAAACAATTCAGAATATATGGTTCATGCAATGGCCTTCTGTGCATCTCCGACAAGAATCTTCGTTCGAATAGTCCTATATGCATATGGAACCCATCTATTCAGAAGTTTAGGGTTCTTCCAAATATTGGGACGCCTTTGCGCCTTAAAAGTACTTACCGTCTCATATGGAACCCTATTCGGAAGTCATGTATCCGTAAAAGTCATGCCCGTCTCTCGTTTGGATTTGATCCACAGCTTAACGATTACATGGTTGTGAGGATTGTCGAATCCGAATTGTCTAATCTTGTTGAGGTAGTTGAGGTTTATACCCTCAGCACAAACTCATGGAAGAGGATTCGGGTAACCCCTCCTTGGTCAAATTCCATTTACATTCACATGGGAAGTGCATTTTTGAATGGAATAGAATACTGGACTGCTAAGACATGTTCAGGATATAAGATTGCTGCATTTGATACGAGGAGTAAACAATTTCAAGAACTCATGGTGCCAAAAGAAGATTCCATTTGGTTGCTGCTAGTGCGAGTGTGCCAAGAATCACTTTGCT
This sequence comes from Fragaria vesca subsp. vesca, assembly GCF_000184155.1. NCBI lineage: Eukaryota > Viridiplantae > Streptophyta > Magnoliopsida > Rosales > Rosaceae > Fragaria > Fragaria vesca. The sequence continues at coordinate 24,173,327 of NC_020496.1, read as the reverse complement.
TCTTTCATTACTATGAGGGATCCATTGACTTGTGGATGATGAAAGAACAGTGTTTGAACAAGGTGGGTAAAGCACATTTACCCGAGAAAGGAGGGTATCCGGTTCCACTGATCAGCTCTAGCATGGATAATGAACTAGTCATCATGCATCAGTATAGAGATGAACATGGATTGGAATTTGACCAAATGGCTATATTTAACATTGAATCCAGGCAATCTATTAGAACTGGGATTAGGTTGGAGCGGAAAGATTTCGGCTACTTTGATGGCGGTTCGTACATTGAAAGTCTGGTTTTGCTCAGTGATTAAGCAAAGGGGTCGAGCTACAATTTCAAAGATTAAGTATAAATGATCGATTACAGTTTGCTCTTGGTTAGTTTATTTGATTGGATATTTGGATTGATGTTAAATATGAATAATGTTCTTCATGTTATGGGACATCTGGTTTTATTGTCATCTCTTTGTTTTTTTCACCCTTAGATTTTGATAACGCCCTTGCATGAGTTGCATCCATGTTGCATGTATTGTTTCACCTGGTATATATCTTTTGGTTGGCGAAAATTCAACCAAAACCTTATCTGGTATATATTTTATCAACGACGGTATTTTCAAAGGTTTGTTTTCTGGACCCATAGATATCAGAGACTAATCTTTAGAGGCTTTCTTTCCTTAGCCAATAAGAATAAATTGAGATTTAACTCCAATTAACGTCGGCGAGATTCAAATCTGGGTACAGGGTATGGGAAATTTCATTCATAAAAAGATTACATCATGTAATATATAGTGACCTCATTAAATCTAACAATACCTAGAAAGAGTACTACACTCTGTTTTAACAAACTTAACAACCAGAGTCATCAACTATTAAATGATATGACCTAGCCACTCCGGCACCATTTTCCACCAATAGGTTGGAAAAAGGCAGGAAAGAGCTACTTTAGTCTTCATCTACCATATGGGAGCTGGACTTGAGGGGAGCCTGAAGAGGCAGCTGCCTCAAGCACTAAACATTTGGGGACACCAAATTTTCTTCTTAATATATATATAGTTTATATACAAACCCTAAATTTTTCCCAATTATTTTTGTATGTATTGTGTTGGAACTTGGAACATCAATTTATATTGGTTTGATTTTCGATTCTTTTATGGTCGATTGATCGTCGTTGGTTTTTTTTTCCTCTCGTATGACCATTATATGACACATTTCTAGAACTCGCCTCAAGTTTTCAAATCTCAGGTCCGGTCTTGGATAGTCGTCTTTGGGTTTAAGCGTCTCTTCTTTTTCTTTTCGAATCCTGTCTTTATCTCCCATCAAACAATATTTGGATATCGTCTTTGATGCAGTCTTCCCTTTAAACTCTCTATAATAAGGTCAAAAACATGTATTTTTAGAAATCATTAAATAACAAAATGTGTTATATTGGCTACTCCAATGACATGTAAAATCAGGGAAGTAAATAAATTAAAACAAACTACATATTAGTTACTAACTAAATTTCAGTTTACAAATACACACATTACAAAAATTAACAAATTATGACAAATTAATGTCCACATGCCATGTGTCGCTATATATTTTACCAAACTATTATTTATTACATATTCTACTGCTACTAAATGTGCTACAGTCGTTCAAGAAATTATTATTAAAGTATGAAATAATTCAAGAATGGTGCAATTTTAACCGTTGGATCATGCACGGCTTGATCAAACCCGTATGTTATGTTTTAACTTGGGGTATAAATCCTTTGGTACTCGACTACTCGTAGTCTAACCCACAGGCTCCCATCATCATTTTCGACCCGGTTCACCTTCATGAACGACCCGACGGTGAGTCCGGCGTCGGATAACCTTTCAACGTTGGACCAGCGGCGTAAAGTGCGTCTTGATAGCGCGAAGCGGTTCCCTGACCTTTCAACTTTCCAATTTTGGACCGTTGCCATAACTTCCTTGAGTCAAACGGCGAGTTATGACAACGGTCCGAAAGTCGGAAAGCTTCGAGCCTTCCGGTGGTTTTCCGAAGTTTTCGGCTACTCCAGTCACCGATGATAATAGAATCAGGTATGAATCATAATCTTATATTCGAGAGAAAGAGTATGAAAGAGTCAGACATGGAAGTTAACTAGATAATATATTAATCAATTTGCATTTGTTTGAAGAGTTATGATGTCAGATCCCAACAACTTCTTAATTCTGTATTGCATTATTGGATGATTAATTAGTTGGTCATGTCTCTTTCCCCTCATTTTCCTTTGTTTGAATTGTTCAATGACGTTTTAAATAAGTACCTCGGGCTAATTCACATAAATTTCCTTGCAATTTCTCCTGCTGTAGCCTGCTACCTACCATTATTGTCCCAGCAATTTCTGAAGATCATCATAATCTCTCTGTTTTCTTTCCTCTCCAATTGTTTGATCCATTTTGTTTCAGAAGTAAGTTTCTGTTATATACTTTGTTTATCATTTATTTATGTACACATGCTTCTAAGTTATAACCAATCAATCTATTTTTGGATTTAATTCTTTTACTAATCCTGGAGCTAAGATTGTCAAGCTTTTGGTCCAAGGCAGGATTTTCATGCTCTGAGTTTTGGACTTTGCACATTTCTGTAATATGGCCTCCTCTTCGGCTTCTGCATCTTATTCTTCCATTGACATCCCCCTAAGAGAGAAGTATGATGTCTTTCTCAGCTTCAGAGGGCCCGATACCCGCAGGTCTTTTACCAGCCATCTAAAGAAGGCCTTGGATGATAAGAAGATGGATACCTTCATGGATTACAATCTTGAGCGGGGAGAAGAAATCGCCCCTGCCCTTCTAAAAGCAATCGAGAGATCTGTTATTTCCGTGGTCGTTTTCTCAGAAAACTATGCTTCTTCTCGATGGTGCCTGGACGAACTTGTGCATATACTGGAATGCAAGAAAAAGTACTGTGGACGACATGTGATACCCATCTTTTACGAAACAGTTGTATCAGATATACGACACCAGAGCGGGAGTTATGAGCTTGAAGAACGTTTCAAGGATAGAACAGAGACTGAGCGTCTTCAATGGAAGGTTGCTTTGATCAAAGCGGCTAATCTATCTGGGTTTGAATCAACTTCGTTCAGGTAACTCTTGCCTCTGCGACTTGTCCTGATTAATCAATGATAAGTTTGATCAATAAGAAAAGAAGAGACTAATTGATCCCTTGTATAAGCAACTAATTAATTATTATTCGTCTCTGATCATATGTGCTAGGGATGATGCCCAATTAGTCGAGGAAGTTGTCCAGCTTATTTTGACTTATCTGAGTTATGAGTCCACGAGTTATGAATTAAATGGTTTCGTTGGAGCTGGAAGTCGAGTTGAGCAAATTGAATCCTTACTATGTATTGTTCCTCAAGATGATCGTGTTCGCTCTGTAGTTATTTGGGGTATGGGAGGTATTGGGAAGACCACCCTTGCTAATGCTGTTTTTCTCCGTCTTTCTTCACAATTCGATGCTTGCTGCTTTCTTCCAGATGTTAGAGAAGGTTCTGAAACCCAGAAAGACCTAAAAGACTTGCGAAACAAGCTTCTTCATGACTTATTGGGGGACAAAACTCTTGATATCCAGAGCAAAACTATAGACCGTACTACAGCAGTGAAACTCAGCCGCAAAAGAGTCCTAGTTGTTCTTGATGACGTTGACAAGTCAAGCCAATTAGAGATGTTAGCTGGACGTGATGTTACGTTTGGCTCAGGAAGTAGAATCATAATAACAACTAGAGATATGCAACGAGTTAGAGAGATGGAAGTACTGAAGAAGGGAGGTAACTATGATGTTGAGATATATGAGGTTAGGAAATTAAACGATGATGAAGCTCGTCAGCTCTTCAAGTTGAATACCTCTGCAGGTATTTATTCTGAATTAGATTCTACGAATTTGGTAACAAGCTTGGTAGCTTATGCTGCAGGCTGTCCCTTGGCCCTTAAAATCTGGAGTTCCTTGTCCAATGAACTTTCTTGGGATGAGATGACAAAATCTGTAAACGAAGACATGGGGAGCATTTATAGAGTGAGTTATGATGTCTTGAGAAAAAATGAGAAGGAAATATTTCTTGACATCGCTTGTTTCCACAAAGGGAAGCAAATAAATGATGTAAGAGGACATTTAAATTGCCGCAGATTATCTGTGGACAGCGGAGTTGCTGATCTTATTCGTAGGTCTCTCATAGAACTAAGAGATAATTGTCTATGGATGCATGATGTGATACAAGAAATGGGCCGCGAAATCGTCCGTGAAAAATGTCCTGAAGAGCCTGGAAACCGCTCCAGGTTATACAATCTTAAGGACATCTGCCATGTATTGGAAAATGATACGGTAAGAACTATTAGCATCACCTTCATTTTTGAAATGAAAATACAAGTAACAGGAAAACGAAAGTTGCCCTTCAATCAATAAGACTTAACGTTATTCAGATATAATGCAAGTTATTACAATATTTTGTTCTATACTGTATGCTCATTTACATATATTTTACTTTGAATTTTCAGGGAACTGCAACAATTGAAACCATCTCCATACGCTCCTATGTGCTTAATAGTTTAAAGTTGACCCCTAGAGTTTTTGGAAAGATGTACAATCTAACATTCCTAGATCTTTATGGGTTTGGACGGTTTGGCAAATTGGAACTTCCTGAAGGCCGTCTCGAGTCTCTTCCTAATGTCCTTAGATATCTGTCCTGGCCGAATTTTCCTTTGGAAACTTTGCCATCAAAGTTCTCTCCAAGCTGTCTTGTTGAGCTTCATATGCCCTATAGCAAACTCCAGACACCATGGAATAAAGACCAGGTATGCTTAAATTAGTAATGAAGAGATATATTCAAGCAAAGTTAATCAGTCCATTTCCTTTTGTTTTGCAGAACCCTTGGAACCTAAAAAAAATCGATCTTAGCTACTCAGCGAAGCTGGTTGATGTTCCATACCTCACAGCGTGTCTTGAGAGTATCAATCTTCAAGGCTGTGAAAGTTTGGTTCATGTTCCAAATCTCTCGGAGAGTCTAAACATTGTGAGTATAAACCTTCAAGAGTGCAAGAAGTTGGTTGAGGTTCCTTCATATTTTGAAAAGCTTCACAAGCTTACTGTTCTAAATCTGAAGGGGTGCCTGCTTCTAAAATGTATTCCAGAGATGCCAAGCAATATGGAAATTTTACTTATAGGTGGTCAGAAATCAACAATTGATTATCGCACCAAGGATCTGATGGAATTGTCTGCATTGCCTTCATCAATTTGGTCTCTTAAGAAGCTTGTCGAATTGGATCTTAATTGGTGTTACCACATTAAGAATCTTCCAAGCAGCATACAAATGTTGCAATCCCTCACATCTCTTGATTTGTCTCGAACGAGTATAGAAGGTCTGCCCTCATCGATCGAGTGTCTCTCTAGGATTGTTTCAATAAATCTGGTTGGTTGCACTCATCTTATGAGTCTTTCAACCAGAATTTGGAAGTTGAAATCTCTTGAGAAACTTGATCTCTCTGGTTGTTCTTCATTCAAGTTCTTCCCGGAATTTTTAGAGCCTATGGAATGTGTGAAGACTCTCCGTTTAAGTCAAACGAAGATTGAAAAGCTACACGACTCCATCGAAAACTTAGTTGGGCTTGAAGAATTAGACTTATCCCAGTGCTGGAGCCTTAAATCTGTCTCAAACAATATCTACAAATTAAGATTTCTCAAGGATTTCCGTGTTGAATATTGCTATGAACTAAAGAAACTGCCTATGTCATCTTCGGACATTTTGTGGTCTTTGCTATCTAAATTGGACCTCAGTGGCTGCACCAGTTTGAAAAGATTCCCGAACGGAATCATGATTTGCTTAACCTCACTGAAGTACTTAGATTTCAGTGACACCAAGATCAAGAGCATACCTACAAGCATCAAAGAACTTTCTGGATTGACATTCCTATACATATGCAATTGTGTGAAACTAAAATCTCTACCAAAGCTCCCATATCTTCTAGAAATTTTGGATGCTGATAGTTGTAGGAATCTGGAGAGGGTGTCATTCTCAATGACTGGAGTTACACAAGGTCTGGATCAAATATGTGATGAAAATATTGTGACACGTAACGAGCTGTATTCATTACGTGGTTGCAAAAAATTGAGTGAGACAGCAAAACGCAATTTGATGAACGATGCATGGCTTAGAATTATGCGATTGGCAACTGCATTTTCCAAATGTAAAGAAATACAACCTGTAAGTCTCTCTCCATCTATAAATCTATCAAATAACTCCTTGAATGAAATTCATCTAGTATGATGCTTCTGTTGTTTACTATACAAAATCATGATGTAAGTCTCTCTGTTGAACAGCATTTCAACCCTTTGCCTGAGGATTACTCCGTTTCTATTGTCTATCCTGGACATGAAATTCCAGAGCAGTTCAGGTGTCAAACAGAGGGATCTTCAATAGATATCAAGCTTCCTGTGCATCCGTCTCATACAGATACAAACTTGTGTCAACTCGTTCTGGGCGTTGTTCTTACAGTCAACGAATGTGATGAAGATGAGCATGAATATGATGTCACGCATGAATACGACTGGTGTAAACAGTGTTCCTTCAAACAGCTTATATTCATTCCTGACATTATCGACGTCAAGTGTAGATTCAGTTTCACCACCAACAATGCTGACAGCTCTGAATTGGATTTCACTCTTCCTTCGCCCGGTCCTTTACCAGGTACTCGATACTATAAAAATATTAAGAAAATGCCATCACGGTTTGACACATCTCAGGTGTTTATATGGTATTTCGCACACTGGTCCAGTTATGTTCGCAATGCCAGCCAGGCCTTGTTGAACTTTTACTTGGAACATAAAACATTAGGCTGTTGTTTCGATCGCATTAAGGTGAAAAGGTGTGGGGTGTGCTTGCTGTCTTCCCAAGGCGAAGATGTTAAACTTGAAGAGGTCAATCAAGATGTTGGAGAACCAAATTGAGAGGCCAGAGCAGGTTATTTCAACAAATTAGAGGAGCTGCGATCAGTGTGATGTGTGTAGAAGCGTTGCAGTTGCTCTCTTGGATTAGCTTCACTCAATGTTTTGATGAGGCAGACTAATGTCACTGAATTTGATTCCTGATGAGGCAGACAAATGGAGACTGCAGGACCAGCTGACAGTGACATTACCATGCTACTGATGCAAGGTAATAAAACTTCTAAACCAAGGCATCAGTTGTTTCGAAGGAAGATGCTCTTAATCCCCAGGTATGGTGTTAGAACCTTGTTTGTAAGGGGTATGGTTGTTGTTGCTTTCCAATTGAGTGCTTGGAAGTTTTGGGGCATGTGGTTGTAGACATTATGGGTTTGATACAACAAGCTACGGTTAGTATGTCATGTGTGTTTCCGCACTTGGCAAGGTATTGTTTAGGGGCTAGGTCTCATACTGTCATTGGATGGGAGCTGGTTATTGATATATTGTGTTGAAAAGGATTATACACCGTTTGTTTGTTTTGTTTCTTTGTTTCTAATTTCATGTAATATTTATTTTTAGTTTCAAATAAGATACGAATTGATCCCTAAGATACAACAGATGCTTATATCTGTGTTACTTCAAAGAATGATCAATAGCAATAACATACATGTTGCAGTCATTTTTTTTTTCTCAGCTACTTCAAATGTTAAATTAAACTGGTTCTAGATTTTCTTGTTCTTAATATATGTTCCAGCTTCTTGCGTCTAGGGAAGCTTTATGAGCTAGCGATGCATAAGCAATGAAAGAACCCCTAGCCCCCTAGACAATACCTTGCCAAGTGCAGAAACACACATGACCTACTAACCGTAGCTTGTTGTATCAAACATATAATGTCTATGGAAAATTCTAGTATACCATATGATATAGCATGTCTCACACAAACCCTCTTTCATGAATCCTAGAGATTTATGGACTGGCTAGCAGGATCTTCCATTAGTTGGAGGAGCTCTAAAACAATTCTGGCTTTTCTCTTGGCCCTATCAGTGCCATTTTCGGAGAGTTCCTGCAATGCTTCTTCTGCAACAAGTTCACTTGCTAGTTTCAACTGCTGCAAGTCACCTGTGCATAATGACCATAATACAGAAGCGGAATTCTCCCGGTTGCAAGGGGAACCTGTTCGTATAACTTCCACCAAAATAGGGATTGCGTCGGCTTGAGCAATTGCCACCTTCCCTTCTTAATGGCTCACTAAAATGGCCAGTATTGCAAGAGTTTCATCTACCATCCCACTTCCCACATCCTTGACCAATCTCATCAGCGGGGCCGCAATACCAGCACTTACAGCCTTGGCCTTGTTTCCCTGATAGAATGAAAGATTGAATATAGCTGTAGCAGCATCTTTTTTCCTCTTGGAGTCCCCTCGCAAAGCAATTTTACAATGGCGGGGATAGCCTCGGCAGCTCCAATTAGCACCTTCTCATCTATTACAGCCAAGACGAAAAGGGATGCGGCTGTATTTTCTCTAGCCTCCGTGCTACCATGTTTCAAAAGTTCCACTATGTCAGGTATACCTCCTGCAATGACAATTGCTCCCTTGTTGCTCACACTTATGGAAAGGGTAAGGAGTGTTGTAATGGCGTGCTCTTGAGTGCGACGATCTGGGGAGGATAGAAGCTCAATAAGGAGTGGGATGGCTCCTGCATCACCAATGCACACTCTATAATCAGTATTCCTTTTTGCTAGCAATCGGAGCTTTCCAGCAGCTGCTCTTTGTTCTTCTGAACTGCCCTTTGCCAATTTCTCTAATAAAGAATCAATAGAAGCTCGATCACAGTCTGAAACACTGCATTCTGATCTTTTGCTTTCATTGCCCTACTTTTTTGGTAGCTCAACGCCATTGCTCTCGCACCACAAAACAATTAGCTTCTTCAGGACACAGTTCGGAGTTATGGCCGTGTGCAATAGTGTCTGCTGTGTTTTTGGACAGGTTTTCTGTCCAGCATCCAACCACTTCTGAATACAGGATCTTTCATATGTCTGCAAAAATAAGTAATACTGTTCATTACAATGAGTAAAAGTTTGTACTTGTAATTTGTGAATGAACTTACCTGTCCGGTAGATACAATGACAGGATCTTTCATCAATTCTAGAGATATTGGACACCGGAAGTTATCTGGGATAACTGGAGAAATGTGCTTGATCGTGCCTTTGTCACTTTCAGAGTTGTCGACTTTTGGTTTTTCCGTCGGCATATAGTCATTTGGGCGATTTAGCTTCTTGAAAAGAGCTATCATCTGTTCAAACCGATCCCCTAGATCTCCACCGCTTGTTATAACCAATTCATGTAAAGCAGGTGACTCCTTTTTGCTATCCACAGAAAAACTACAGCAATCTCCTCTTACTTCATCACTTGTTTGCTTCCCTTTACAAATGCTCTGCATTTCTTCGTGGAGTAACTGTGTCATCTTATCCAATGAAAGTTTATGGGATAAGGAACTCCAAACTTTAAGGGCTAACGGGCTGCCTGCAGCATAGGCTATCATCCTTGTTAAAAACTTTGTGGAATCTACTTCAGAATAGACACCTGCGGAGGTATTGAAACTGAAGAGCTGACGAGCTTCATCATCATTTAATTTCTCAACCTCATATATCTTAACATCATGGTTATCACCTCCCTTCCTCAGTACTTCTATGTCTGTAACTCGTTGCATATCTCTAGTTGTTATTATGATTCTACTTCCGGAGCCAAACGTAACATCACGTCCCGCTAACATTTCTAATTGGCTCAACTTGTCAACATCATCAAGAACAACGAGGACTCTCCTACGGCTGAGTTTGACTGCAGTACAACGGTCTATAGTTTTGTTCTAGATATCAAGAGTTTGATCCCCTAATAATTTACCAAGAAGTTTGTTTCGCAAGTCTTTTAGTTCTTTTTGGGTCCCAGAACCTTCTCTGACATCTCCAAGAAAGCAGCAGGCATCAAACTGTGAAGAGAGACGGTGATAAACATCAGCAAGTGTGGTCTTCCCAAGGCCTCCCATGCCCCAAATAACTAGGAACTGAACACGATCATCTCGAGGGAAATTACGCGGTAAGGATTCAATTTTCTGAACCCAACTTTCAACTCCAACCAACCCACTTAATTCATAACTCGAAGACTCATAACCCAATTTCATCAAAATAAACTGGACAACTTGCTGAATCAAATCGGAATCATCCCTAGCACATATGACCAAAGACACAATTAATAGTTACTTATACGAGGGATAAATATTAGTCTTTTTTTATTTGATCAAAATTAGAATTGATTAATCAGGACAATAAGAAATTACTCAAATTAGTACTAGTTGCAGAGGCAAGAGTTACCTGGTTGTATTCGACTCAATCCCAGAAATATTAGTGGCTTTTGTCAAAGCATCCTTCCACTTGAGAAGCTGACTCACTGTTCTATTCTTGAAATATTTTTCAAGTTTATAACTCCCGCGCTGGTGTCGTATATCTGATACAACTGTTTTGTAAAAGACGGGTATCACATGTTGTTTATATTTTTCCCTGCATTCCCGCACAAGTTCATTTAGGCACCATCGAGAAGAAGCATAGTTTTCTGAGAAAACAACCACAGAAATCATTGATCCCTCGATTGCTTTGAGAAGGGCAGGTGCGATTTCATCTCCCGGCTCAAGATTGTAATCTATGAAGGTTTCAATCTTCTTATCTTTTAAAGCCTTTAAGAGATGACTGGTAAAAGTCTCGCGGGTATCGGTGCCGCTGAAGCTGAGAAAGACATCATACTTCTCTTTTAGAGGGATGTCAGAGGAAGAAGAAGAAGCAGAAGAGGAGGCCATATTACAGAAATGTGCAAGTCCAAAACTCAGACCATGAAAGACAATCCTAGCTCCAGGATTAGGAAAATATAAATCCCATACAAGATCAATTGGTTTAACTTCGAAGCATATGTACAGACATAAACAAAATATATAATAGAAACTTACATCTGAAACAAAATGGATCAAACTGTGGGAAAGAAAAGAAAACAGAGAGATGGATCATGCTGATCTACGTAAAGTATTGGGATAAGAATGGTTGTTAGCATGCTAGGAGCAGCGGAAATTGCAAGAAAATTTATGGGAATATTTAGTTCGAGCTACTTATTTAAAATGTCATTGAACAATTCAAAGTTTCAAAGCAAGGAAAATGAGAGGAAAGAGACAAACAACTATGCGTCCAACAACTAATATATGTTCAATTACTAGGGTTTGTCTATCATACCGTATGATATGGCATGTCTATTGCAAATGTGTCTAATTGTATGACACATGAGAGCTTTTAAAAAGGTAAATGGTCATTAATTACATCATTTAATTATTTTTTCAATCAATGATAGCCACACATTGTGTGAGGCATGTTATATCATAGGGTATACTAGAATTTTCCTATGAGACTGCCGTTTGGTTAAATTTTTATAAACCCTGAAATTACCCTTCTCCTAAATTAAACCTAACAAATCAGATACGCCGTTTGGGTTTCAACTTCGAATGATACACATTGTGTTGAGGCATGCTATATCATATGGTATACTAGAATTTTCTTATGAGACTGCCGTTTGGTTAAATTTTTATAAACCCTGAAATTACCCTTCTCCTAAATTAAACCCAGCAAATCAGATATATATAAAAGAAGGGTAAAACAATAAGAAACCAAATGAGAAATAAATAAATTTTTATTAATAGATAAAACTGAGAGTTTTGCGGCATTGAGGACTGGAGCAGTTCGTTCGGATAACAATTTCAAAATTCAAAACAAATTAGTTGTTCAGTTTAAGATCACTACCCTTTGTAACTGGACGTATATCTTCCTCATCTTCTTCTTCACTACGTCTCCCAACTGCTCACCTTCTCCATGAAAAAATAAAACCTCTTCAAACGTCTCTAACTCTCTGCAAAGAGGTTGGCTCAAACTGGTGAACGCATTGCTCAGTGTGACCTCAAATAATTTGTGAAAGAGGTCAGTGTTTCATCTGCTAACTTTTGCATTCCTCTATCGTATAGTACATGTCATTGGTGTTGTGAACGAGGCCATATTGGTTTTGTGATTTTGGCAAGTTAATCAAGTCGAAGCCTTTTAGAAGGTACAAAGAAAGTCGTTATCAAGGAAGAGTTGCTCAAATGAACAACATTCCATGTATGCACCTATAGTTCATTTTCCCACTATTAGACGACTATACATCTAACTTTTGTTTCTTCATGTCGATTCTTTTTACTCGAAACACAGGAAACTTCTTGCTTTGTTGAGTCTGATGTTAATCAACTATAAAAATGAAACCAAACGCGCGGAGAAAAAAGAAGCACGATTGAAAGGTATGCTTATGCAAGCATTCATCCACATTTCTACATCATTATAAATTCATTGTAAAAAAAGAAAAAGAAAAAAAAAGGGTAATGGATGTTAATGGTGTATTCCTTTGCATTAGTAGGCACATGTTTAATGTATAAAGGTTTTGAGGCATCTACGTTTGTGTGAAGGAGGAGGCTATATTGCTTTTGTAACTTTGACACGGTGATCAAGTGGAAACCTTTTAGCCAATTTATGAGGTTCAAAGTGACAAAGCTAGCATTGAGATAACACAGATCAAGAAAAATTTCTATTGTAGAATGACAGAGTAAATGAGTAATAAGACTTCACCCTTCTTCCTTCTTTTTATTTTCAGTACCTTCTTTTATGTAACAAAGCTATTGTTCATTTGGTATTAAATTGCTGCTACAAATTAATTCTACTAAACATTAGGTTCAATAAACTTTATTTGTAAGGCCATCTCCAACCCTGAGTTAAGGGGTGGATATAGCCCCCAAAAGTCACAAATTCCATCTCCAACCCAGGGCTAAGCTAAACCAAAAAACGGGTTTGGGGGGCTACAAGGACCAAGGGCTGGGCTGGGCTATACTTGGTCTTTTGTATAGCCCTTGGGCTATTTGTTTGTGGGAACCACAATGAGCAAAACAATATGAAATGTAAGCTTATAGACCTAAGGGGTGGAGATGATCAAAATTTTAGCCCTCACTATTCATACACATGGTGATTTTCATGGGCTAAAATTTAGCCCGAGGGCTATTTTAGCCCCTCCCAGTTGGAGATGGCCTAAGAAACTTCATTTCACATTGATGGCATCTTGTACATATGATGCATGATTTGTTGGTTTAGTCAATTAGTTGATTTTATTAACGTCTTCCTAATATGTATTTGGCAGTTTGTCTTTGGATGTATCTTACCATTTTTGTTTCGCAAGTGAGTTTTTGCTCTTGATTCTTGGCCTTTAAAGAGATTTGGGTTATTCCTAGGCTGATTACGATGGAACGGTGGACATGAAGACCAATAAGAATCATAAACTGATAAAAAACTTGATGCCCTGCTTCTGTTGTTGTTTTTTTTTTTTGGCTTCTTTGGCTTATCTTTCTTTTGTTTCGTGCTCTAGAAGTGTTGTAATGAGAATTGGTTTGTGTATGGCTAAGTACAATTCAATACATACAAAAATTTTAAGTGACATGAAGGACATAATTTTGGTAGTGCGTGAAATCTGAGAAGCAAATGACTTTTTTTTTTCTTTTTCAGTTTAGGAGTTTGACAGTTCAATTTATTTGTGTTATGCTGAAAACTATTTGGCTGAGTATTTGACTGTGAACGAATGTTACAAAGGAAGATTATTACATTTGTGTATAGAAAAAAACGTCTTGCATGCGTTTATAAGTAAATAGTTAACTAATGTTAAAAGCGAAAAAAAATAAAATTAAATGCACGCGCAGAAAGGCTAGTATATATATAAAGCGAGCAGTCTCTAAAATCACCAAATTATGTTTTACCAATATTACCTCTATTAAGTTGATTCAGTTTATTAAAAACAAGGTTACTGTTGTAAATAACAAAATAAAAAACAAAATAAACAAAATAAAGAGATAATTGGAGTGAGAAAAACGTGGGTAGTGAATAGAAAATGAAATTACAAGATTGACAAATAAATAAACGCCGAAAGTGGGATACAATAAAACTGATAAATAAAAGACAAAAATTCACCATCCGTCTCTCAACTCTTGTGACAAGACCAATGTGATACCCATCTTCTTAAACCTACCAATGTGATACCCACACTTAATTTTCACCACATCATTGTGTGTTTGGTCACGTGTCACGCACGTGCCCCTCTAGAAAAAGGTAAATTTACTGGAATGACCTTGCGTTCAAAAACTCAAATCCCGCCTAAATTTGATTTCTCCTACCTCATTTTTTCCCTCCATTTTCAATTAGTTGCACTTTTTTTTTCCTTCTGGTACTTTTATGCATCTCCATCCTGCAATTTGAGAAATGTTGTTGTGCTTATCTGCTAACAAATAATCTTGAACCATGTCCTTTAAAAACCAACATTAAAATCCTTCTATATATCCAAAAAGGCATACATGCCACAATTCAACAAGAGATCTCATTCACCAAACCTGAGTTCAAAATCATGTAGAGCATGAGTTCAGCAAATTGAACTTGTCCAACATAAGGAAAAATTTGAAGAAAAGATTACATCAAACAACAATTCAACCTAGCCAACACCCTACATGTAACAACAAAATGCAGAACTATTAAAAACCAACAAATTCAAATTAGTATGGGTAGGAGGCTATGCTGCTGGATTGATTTGAGGACCCCTTGCTGCAGGATTTTGGCTGCTTTAAGTAGGCGGTTGTTGAGCTTGTGTTGAGGTTGCTGCACCATCATTTGAAGTAGAAATACCCTCCTCAAATGCCTTTCTTTTCAACCAGCCTTTCATGGACCTTATGACTTGGTCTTTGACATTAGCAGTAGCCTTAGGTGGGGCTGGTGCTCTTTTCACCTATGCAATCAAAACAAGCATTATTTCAACATCTACAACATCACATTTTCAACACAACAACATTTTCAGAACAATAATACATTATCAACACAACAACATTTTCAACTAGAATAAGCTAACATAAGCAAACCTTATTTCTAACTCTTTTCTTTGTGTTTGATCCACCACTTGTTCCTTGACTTCCTTCACCTTGTTTTGATAAAAAAAATAAAATAAAAATATAAAAAACCTAAGTCATTTAACTGAAAAAATGCAAATATTGGTGAATAAATGAAGAGCTCATTTATGAATTGAGACTTACTGCTGCAGCTGCCTTTTTAGCCTTTGTAATTGGACATCCTAATTTGTTGTGTCCAAGCTGCCCACAAATTTTACAAGACATTTTGGTCCCTTTTTTACCCAATTTCCCCTCAAGGGGAGCTGGTAGTGCTGTGGTCTTGTACTTCTCCCCTGCTTCCTTATTTCTCATCATCTTTGGCCTCCCAGTTTGCCTTTTATATGGAGGGGCAATTGGATAATCCACTTGTTCCCAATCATCCTCCCCTGCAATAGTACATCCTTCCACTTCTCACATGCAACCTTTCTGTTTGCATTCCTGACCATCATGTCCATCCTTATCTTTTCTAGCATGGTGAGAATGGGCTTATCCCTAGCAGGTAAGATAGCTGAATTATAAACCTCACATAAATTGTTGAGAAGAATATCACACTTAGAATCATCTCCAAAAAATGCCCTACTCCATTATCTTAGATGCTTCTTTTCAAACCAGTTAAATGCGTCTTGGCTGAGCACCCTCAAATCTTCCATATGTTTGTTGTACCAAGGTTTGGTATTGCTTCTTGCTGCATTCCACATCAACTGCTTCAACCCCTCTCCTGGATTCTTTTCCTTGAAGTTATTATACAAATGTCGAACACAATGCATGTGCTCAGCATTTGGAAACAAAGCTGCATAAGTCACAAAAGGAAGACATGGTGAGGCATAAACAAGACCATAAACAATGTTCTAAAATTTATAAACCTGGTCAAAGTTAATGGCATAGACTAGAACACACCTGTAATTAAATTTCCCAACCCCTTCTGCTTGTCTGACATGAAAACATAGCTACTGCTATTATCCATTCTTAGATCCTCCTTCAAAAACTCAAGAAATCATGTCCAAGTTTCTTGAGACTCATTTTCAACAACAACATTTGCAATGAGGTTCATCCCATTATTTGCATCTATTCCAACTGCTGCTAAAAGTTGCCCAGGATGCTGCCCCTTAATATGGCAATCATCCAAGCATATGAGAGGCCTACAACCACCCATCCAACCTTCTTTGCAAGCTTTGAAACATATGTACATCTAGTGGAATCTCCTTACTGGCCCATCCGTTCTTGTTTTAATCTTTATTGTGGATCCATGATTGCTTCTCAATAGCTCCTTCCTATATGCAACAAGCATATATTGTACTGGTCAATGAAATGACCTTCATTCATCCTTCTTGCACACCTCTTAGCCCTTGTGATGGTCTGCACACCCACATCTAAATTGAACTTCTTATTGATGTGATGGTGTATCCCTTTTCTAGACCAGCCTTTATCCACAAGTAAAGTATTCTTAACTTCCGTAGCTATTCTTCAGTAAGTCAAAAAATGACTTGTTTGGACAGGAGAACATGTGTGCTTGTTTATCAATGTCCTCACAAGCATTGTGTCACCCCATCCTTTGGGCCTATTTGCATACAACTTAAAAGGGCATCCCTATTGGCATTTCACTAGTATCTTTTTTGTCCCATTCTTCTCAAACCATAAACCAACCTGGTTTCTAATGGCATACTCCCTCAAGACTTGCCTACACTACTCAGCATTAGGGAATGCAAGACATAACCTAAATCGGGGATTATTTATATTCACATATCTGATCCAAGGCTTAACCTTCATTCCCCCAAACTTCAGAGTTTTCATTCTTATTGGATTCCCATCTTCATCCTCTTCAGTATCACTACCACTTATGCTCTCAAACTCATCGGATCCAACATACTCTACTAAACAGTGGCCATCATATCTCATTTCTTCATATTCTGGTACATGGCTTGGTTGTGCAACATTTTCTTCAAACTCAACATCATCAACCTCATCATGAGGTAAATCATAGTCTGAATCTATGTAGAAATCAGAATCATCAGATGAATCTTGTTAAGACCCACCCCGAATTTCACCTTAAAACCCAAAGTAAATCCTACGGGGACCACCTCCAAAGAAAATATTACCGAAAATTCGGCATAACCTCCCTTGAAAATGGACAACCCTTCCTAATAATACCTGCATACACTTTTGAAAATCCATCAACAACCTTCTACTCCTAGAGCCTTCGTGCTTCCCAAATCACAACATCTCCCAATTTATTTACTAACTTTAATAAGAATAATCCCACAACCAACAATCACAGTTCAGAGTAACTCTAAAATGAATAAAAGAAACATAATAACAAATAAGCGGAAGCTATATTACGAACTATGCCTCGACTCCAAGTACGCCCGACCTCGACTATACTAACCTGCAAACTGGGCATTTTTAAAACGAAGGGCCCATCGGAGAAGCAATTGAAAAACGTTAAGAGTGAGTGGACAAAAATAAATTTAAAAGAATTATGCTTTCCCAATTTAATTTCCATAGGAAATATGCTGCATGCGACAACTCAAAAGCTCTCAACTCATAAACTGGCAAAACCATGACTAGCTCCGGCTAGTCTCCACAACTTTATAAAATACAGCCTCTCAGGCTAAACTATATATATATATATATGTATTTACACTCGTCATACTCCTTGTATGATTTCTTATGAAGAAATATAAGAAAAATAGAAATTCATACAAGGCTACTACGCTTGCGTCTAACGCTTACGTCACGCCATAATGTAATTTTACCTCATTATGTGGAAAAGACGGGTGTATATATATACGTGCATATTCCCTATATGAATTATTATATTCATATAGGGCTACGACGATTGCGTCTAACGCTCACGTCACACCATTATAGTATTTTACCTCATTATGGCGGAGAAGCACATATGGCTAGGTAGCATTTATTTATATACATACTATCCTCATAAAAATCCATATACAAATCCACCGAAAATCTCATTTTCGGTAACTCTCCAAAATAAAAGAAATCGTCAAATTAAAATGATGTCACATGCTCCAACCAAAAGAAATTGTTCAACAATAAACCATTTGCATGCATATTATTTAAAACAAAAGTCCACTTACTATATTAGGCCTAAGCCTTCCAATGCTCGAAATACTCCTCGAGCGCTGTCTCCAACTATTCACACTCTCTAGCCAAACCCACGTCTGACAATAAACAGAAGAATAAAATGGTCAGACCGAACTCCAAAATAATCATTTTCGACTAACTTCGCAACTATAACTTATTCGGTTCCATACCAAACCTTAACCTGGAATCGAAGTCACCATTAATTTCCATGCCTGAACACATCAACCAAAAATACTTCCAAAATTATTTTATGGTCCCCTACGCTCAAGCATGCCCACATACAATACCAACAATTTCTTTCATTTCCTCTCTACACAGCTTCACCCCAAAATTTACTAAGGGCACCCAAACGGGTTTCTATAAATGGACAGTTTCCCATAATAGAAATTTTCCTAACTTGGCAATTTTTCCAATTACAACTCGAATATTCCCTTTTCGGAACTACAATTTAAATTAGAAATAAAGTCCTCGAAAACTACCTAATCGGCTACTGCCGGAAAACTGCTCCTTTCCTGAAATCGATCGGCGGATTTCGTCCACTTGCCGGAAATTTTCCATGACCTCCCTGCATTCTCCTAAGTACCAAGTTCTCGACAGCAAGCAACAAAAACCCAATATTAATCACCAATCCACCATATCACAAAAACACAAAACATTTCAATCACCCAACCGAGCAGAAACATCGAGATTTCTCACCTTGCTACAACCCTTGCCGGACTGAGTTCATTGTCAGTCAAACACCGCCACTGCAAGCCGGGGCTTTCAACAACACACAAGCTCACCATCGCCTCCAACACCACGGCGGTAGCACCCTAAGCTTCTGCTCCGCTCCCAAATCACGCATGCTACTCTTAAATCCCTCCAAGGCGCGACTGAGCTCCATTCAACCGCTTCTAGACTCACCGGAGCTCGGAAGTCCTGCCGGAGCTCCAAGAACAAACCCACCAGAAAACCTCGACGAAAACCTAGAAACACAAAAGAGGGCTTTCCGAATTCGAACTCGATTTGAAGAGTGAAAGGCATAGAAAGAAAGAAGAAGGACAGAGGAGAAGAACCCTACCGATTGTTGCCGTCATCACCGCCTGAGCTTGCATGAAAAAGAAGAACACTGTCGTACTTTAGCTTGTTCGAACTCCCTCTAATCTGGCTTGCTAGGGTGATTTGCTTTGGGGGTTTGATAGAGAATGAGAAGAGAAAGAGATTGGTGGTGGCTTCACGGGCTGGGGTGGCCGGAGACGGCCAGAGCGTGGCAGAGACGGAGAAGGCAGTCGGAGAGAGAGAGAGAGAAAAGTCCGGGCTCGGGTCAAACCGAGTGTGGGCTTCTTTGACTGGGTCAACCCCCTCTTTCCCTTTTAAGCTTAATCCCACAGCTGATAATGAAACCCTAGATCTTATGGCCCAGATTAAAAGTTATACTCTAAATTCAGAAAATTAATTCTTTTTACCAAACCTTCAATAAATCGAAGAAAATAACTCAAAGCTCTGACAAATAATCCGACAACACCGATGAACCCGTGCCGACACGTACTACTACATCGGGGCCTTAAAAGAGGAATTTAACAATTTGAGAGAAACTTGAAAATAAACTCAAGCGTTAAATTACTAAGTTACCGAGCACGGTGAAATTCCTCAGTAACTCATAAAATATCTAGTAAATAGGTAAAATTTGGTCCGGAGTGTTACAAATCATCATCATCATCACCACCACCCTTTACAGACTCAAAATCCTTCTTCCCCTTATTTCTAGTGGTGTACCTCGCTTCCTTAGGCTTCCTCCCACTCTTCTTTCCATTACTCCCTTCAATAGGCTGCTTTCCCTTCTTTTTATCCTTCAACCTCTGCTCCAACTCATCAGCCAACTGTTGCCTCACTTTGAAGGCCTCAAATACTCTCTTTTCAGCAGCTTTTGCTTCTTTCTTCTCTGCCTCTTCTCTAGCTGCTTGCTCTGCTGCTTCTCTTTGCCTCTTCTCATCTTCTTCTCTTGCCCTTATCTCTATTTCTTCAGTACTAAGGCTAGCTGAAGCTTGGCTTTCCCTTAGTGCATCTTGTTCTCTCACCAACCTCTCTAACTCTTCTCTCTCTTTCCTCTCAGCTGCCTCTTTCTCTTTCTGCCTAATATCTTCTAGTTCTTTTGACAACTCATCTTTATAACCAGGAGGTAAGGGGTCTTTTGATACAATGTTTGACCCTTTTTCCTCTCTTCTCATCTTCTTTCCCACTATGCCCTTGTCTTTCTCTTCTTTTTCCAACACTTACTTCACTGTCACCTATATCCAAATCACTCACAATATCACCCAAACCTGCAAAAGTTCCTTGACTTGGTCCACCCTTTCCTACAATATCTACATCATCATCCAACACAATGTTTGGCCCTACAACTTCATTTAATGGCACAACATCTTCTACTAGGGGTGGGCATAAAAAACCTAAATCCTGGTCCCGTCCCGATGCCGTCCCGAAATTTGACGGGATGGGACGGGATATAATTCTAAAAACACAAAGCCCGTCCCGTAGAGAAACAACGGGACGGGACTCGAGAGTGAAAAGTTGAGGCCCGTCAGGCCCGTCCCGTGTAAAAATATAAACTAATCTAAGCCATTCGTTTTTTAGATGTTTTGATCTCAACCTTACATTTTTTAACCCTAATACTAACTCATCTCACTCTCTGTCTTTCACTCTCTGTCTCTCACTCTTTCAGTTTCATCGCTCTCAACCCTCCAGCCAAACCTCAATCGAGCCAAACCGCCTCGGCCAGTCCCCTTCCGCTAACCTCACCGCCCGCCTCCTTCTCACCTCGGCGCCCGCCTCCTCCTTGCCTCGGCTCCCTCCTCGCCTCGGCACCCTCCTCGCCTTGCCCGCCTCCTCCTCGCCTCACCTTGCCTCGGCTCCCTCCTCGCCTCGGCCCCCTCCTCAGCTTGCCCTCCTCGCATCAAATTTCCTGTAACCATCATTGATAAAAATCAAGAATTTGAGCAAGGTGCAAGGTAATGAACCATGTCCTGTAACGTTGTTTACTCTTCCTATGAATTCTATAGGTGTTAGAGTAAAGGTGAGCTACTGGTAATTAGTTGTTGCTGCTGCATATGTGATTATCTAGTCAAAATTGATGGTAATTAATTGTTGATGCTGCTACATTAGTTAGTCTATGATTGTATAAAATTTTGATGTATTGGATGTGGTTAATGTATCATAGAATAAGTAATTGTAGTTACTCTAGTTTAATTGTGGTTATGACTTATGAATTATGGATTCAGATGATGCAGTCTATATATTGTAGGAATATACTAGTATCATTATCAGGTAATATTGGAGCGGGATGGCGGGATTGGGCCCGTCCTGTCCCGGTCCCGTTTGGGACGGGACTTGCGTGGGATTAAGTCTTAAAAACGTAGGCCCGTCCCGATCCTGTCCCGTGTGTAATGTCCGGGACGGGCCGTGGGATGACCTTAATCCTGTCCCGTCCTGTCCCATGCCCACCCCTATCTTCTACCACTACCTCATTTTTTTGAAATCTTGGCGCCCTTCCCTCCTCACAACTATACAACTGTTGTGCCATCAAATTTACTTCAAAATGAGCTCTCTCCTTCTCTCTAGCAGTTTGGCTATTCAATGGATTCTCCCAATCCGGGTCCTCAGGTTTATCAAAATCAGCAAGAGCTTCATAATACCTCCTTTTCCCTCCACATGTGATGTACACACTAATCTGCCTCTTCTTCTTAGGTATCATGTTTACCATCTCCATAGCATCACCGTCACTTTTAATCTGAATCCACCCTACATTGGCTGCAGTTTTTGGCCGTTTGAAGTGGTACGAGATTGGCAGCTCTTTGTATCATAACACATATGCAAAGTTGTTCATCTCCACCCATGAAATCTTCTCGGGATCCAGACCATCCAAATAGATCTTGCCCCCTGTCTTGTTGAACCTAGGCACCTTATACTTCTTCATCCCATCCAATTGCTTGTCGAAATAACCTCCATGGAAAATCTCCATTGTATACAGGTATTCTGGAACTGGAATTCAAACAAGGCCAAGTACTATAAGCAGTTTGAATTGGGGTTTTCAACCAAAACAAAGAAAAAAAACCCT
Source organism: Fragaria vesca subsp. vesca (assembly GCF_000184155.1). Classification (NCBI taxonomy): domain Eukaryota; kingdom Viridiplantae; phylum Streptophyta; class Magnoliopsida; order Rosales; family Rosaceae; genus Fragaria; species Fragaria vesca. Next base: position 24,151,169 of record NC_020496.1, on the reverse strand, counting down.
AATTCGAAGTCAACCATGTTCGACAATAGTCCAAGAACAAAACCATTTAAAAACCCAAAATACACAAATCGATCACCTTTCAAATCCATTGTTTATTAAACCCTAACTTGAAACCAATTTTTAACCTTAATCGATGAAACCCTAATTTGGAGTCAACAATCTTTAACATCAATCCAAAAACACCACCATTTATAAACCCAGAAAACTCAAATTGATTAGATTAGATTCAAATCCGAGACCAAATTTGGACCCCAAACTCGATGAACATTTCGATAACAACAAGATCAACAGTATGAGACAAAGATTAAGGACTGAAGTCAGAAGATTACTAAAGAGAGATGACAAAAGAGATTCCAAAACTTACTGTTTTGTGCTAGTAGTCCAGATTCTCTGAAAATCCCAAACATCTTTCTAGCCTCCATGACTTTTTACAGTCCAAGATTCCCAACAAAGGGACTGGTCTCGTAACGAATCTGATCTGGTCAGTGAATCAATGATTTTCCACCTTTCGAATCGAATCTTTGTGAAAAAAGTGAAAATGGCGATTTCGGGAGCGTATGTACTCGAGTTCGAGTTGGAGCAGAGAGAGATGGTGGTTCGAGTGGGAGGGTGTACTAGAGTTTTTACTCGATTCTCATTCCATTTAGGTGAAATGTCATTATTGCCCTTTTTTTGGAGGGGCATGTGTGCGACACGTGACCAAACACACGGCGACGTGACGGAATATGGCCATCGGTCTCACATTGGTAGCGAAAATTAAGTGTGGGTATCACATTGGTAGGTTTAAGAAGATGGGTATCACATTGGCCTTGCCACAAGAGTTGAGGGACTGATGGTGAATTTTTGTCTAAATAAAAATTAACTACTCTTGGGGCCTTTTACCCGGTTACCGGAACTTAGTTTGTAGATTCAATTTGTCGAAGATTAACAACAATTGATCACCAATTGCTCCATAGAAAGACTGAAAGTGTGTGAACAAGTCTCGGTCTCTGGAATCGGAAAGGTAATATTTCAATCAATTTGGAGTTTTAAACCATTTAATCTTGTACTGGATTATTAAAAGATAGTTGCTTTCTCATTGCTCTTTCCTGGAAATTATTTGTTTTGACCAAGATCTTTAACAAAAGGTCCTTAAATCTCATCGTATTTTGATCATTCCCCCAACAACTTCTGAATCCAACCTCAAAAATGGCTAGCTGAACCTCAACTCTCTGAAGATCAGCACAATCTCTGTGTATGTTCTTTCTCTCGTAGTTTGATCTTTTTGTTTCCCATTTAAGTGTCTAGCTAGCTTCTTAATTTAAGTCCTTTTTTCATCAATAATATACGTATATATGCTTCTAATTTAGATCTAAACATATAATACTATATTGAATTTTGATTATTATTGTTAATCCCAGGGTTCGCAAGTTCTGATTCCCACATTTCCACATTCAGGATCTAGGATTGTCAATGCTCATGCTCTGAATTTTGGACTTGCACATTTCTGTAATATGGGGGCCTCCTCGTCTGCTTCTGCTTCTGCTTCCACTAACATCCGCCCAAAAGAGAAGTATGATGTCTTTCTCAGCTTCAAGGCCCTGATACCCGCAAGACTTTTACCAGCCATCTAAAGAAGGCCTTGGATGATAAGAAGATGGATACCTTCATGGATTACGATCTTGAGAGGGGAGAAGAAATCACACCTGCCCTTCTAAAAGCAATTGAAAGATCATTGATTTCCGTGATTGTTTTCTCAGAAAACTATGCTTCTTCTCGATGGTGCTTGGATGAACTTGTGCATACACTGGAATGCAAGGAAAAGTATAAACGACATGTGATACCCATCTTTTACGAAACAGTTGTATCAGTCATACGACACCAGAGCGGGATCGGAGTTATGAACTTGAAGAACGTTTCAAGTATAGAACAGAGTATGAGCGTTCCAAATGGAAGGATGCTTTGAGAATAGCAACTAATCTACCTGGGGCTGCGATGCATGGATACGGTAGAAAATTGAGAATGTTGTATCGTATCCGTATCCGATACAGATACGATCCAGATACGCCTCAGATACGTATCCTGAGGTTGAAATACGTATCGAAGACTAGTTAGTATAGTTTGACCGTATAGATACGTTTTGGATACGAGATAGGATACGTTTTGGGTATTTTTGTCTGTTGAAACAATTGAAGAAAAAAAAACCTAACCTAACACGCAGCAGCAGTTCTATCGAATCCTCTCTTCTGCTCTTTATATTCTCTCCTCAAGGCTCAAGCTTGAAATCGTCTGGGTTCGTGAATCGTTGTTTTGAGTGACTGGGTACCAATAGCTTTGCTGCCTTCGCAAGCTTTGCAGATTGGGGGTTCAAGAGTTGGAGACTTGGAGCGACTGAGATTTGAGAAGGGATTCTGGGAAGATTGAAACGCAGCAAGCTTGCAGGCGTGTAGGCGGTGCAGCAAGCCAGTGAACTGAGTGAAGCCACCAACTCTTTTTCTTTCTTCTTTAACAACACAGCAACCAACTTGGTCTAAGTTCCACCAAATGTATAATTATTTAATAATATTATTATATTATAAAGAGATGTGGTCAAAGAGAGATGTGTAATGTTTAATAATATTATAATTATTTTCGCAAGTTTTTGTCAAATAGATTTATTAATATAATAAATATATATTTTTATTATTTCTCAAAACGTAGCAGTATCCTTATTTTTATAAAAAAAATATATATCCTTGTATTGTATCGTATCATACCCGTACCTGTATCCCGTATCGGTGTCCGTGCATCATAGATCTGGGGTTATATCAACTTCATTCAGGTAACTCATGCCTCTGCAACTTGTCCTCATTTCTACAATTCTACTTGTCCTGATTAATCAATAATAAGTTTGATCAATTAATCCCTTGTATAAAACTATTAATTATTTGTCTGTGGTCATATGTGCTAGGGATGATGCTGAATTAGTCAAGGTAGTTGTCCAAGTTGTCAAGCAAGTTTACAGACTTGAATTATGAATCATCCAGTTATGAAATAAGTGAGTTGGTTGGAATTGAAAGTCGAGTTCAGGAAATTGAATCCTTACTATGTATTGTTCCTCGAGACGATCGTGTTCGCTTCCTAGTTGTATGGGGTATAAGAGGTGTTGGGAAGTCCACCCTTGCTGATGTTGTTTTTCACTGTCTCTCTACGAAATTCGATGCTTGCTGCTTTCTTGCAGATGTTAGAGAGGGTTCTGGTACCCAGAAAGAGCTAAAAGACTTGCGAAACAAGCTTTTTCGTGACTTATTAGGGGATAAAACTCTTGATATTCAGAGCAAAACCATAGGCCGTTCTATGGCTGTGAAACTCGGCCGCAAAAGAGTCCTCGTTGTTCTTGATGACGTTGACAAGTCGTGTCAATTAGAGATGTTAGCTGGACGTGATGTTACTTTGGCTCAGGAAGTAGAATCATAATAACAACTAGAGATATGAAACGAGTTAGAGAGATGGAAGTACTGAAGAGGGAGATAACTATGATGTTGAGATGTATGAGGTTAGAAGTGGGTTAAATATAGATGTAATTCGTCAGGTCGTAATTTTGAATAATTTGATGGCGATCTCGAATTCGGTTGCAACCATGGGCGGATCTACTATGGTTACCGGTTGCTGAAATCTAAGAGCAGAAGAGATAATAATACATATTAATAGGCAGAGAGAGCGTGGATATAATTGATACCTGATGATGAACTGGTGGGTGAATTTGGAGGTGCTGAAGTTCAATCACATGTGGTTGCTGAAGTGCCATTTTGGCAATAGCAAATGAACGCAACATTAGTAGTGTCTTGCCCACAAAATCCTTAGAAGGCTCTATGGCCTCAAGTCTAGACAAAAGTTCTCTGTTTTCTTTACCCGGTATATGTGCTACAATGCTTGGAGTCTATTGTAGTTGAGTTGGTTCAATCATTTGCTTATAATTTGGTTCACCTTTGTTGGAGTCTTGCTAATTCCGAAGTGTTTCTTCATTTTTTCTTCTCTTTTGTGTTTTGTTATCTTTTTCTTTTCTTGTTTCTTACAAACTTGTCCTATTTCCTATGAGTTATTAGCATTTCTTACATTTCTTCTTGTCTTCTTTCCCATTTTTCTTCTATCTCTCTATTGTTCAAGTATCATTTTGATCAAAAAGCA
>NC_020496.1:24123310-24147003 GCF_000184155.1 Fragaria vesca subsp. vesca | reverse complement strand
GAGTATATATATATATATATATATATATATATATATATATATATGCTAGGACTACCTTTCATTACTTTAATTTACCCTTTCAAAACTGAATATGATGGTATTATTACCTACCATTTTGATGAACCAGTTAAATTTACTTTCCTTTCAAACCCCGAAATCCATACTCTGAAAGCACTTCAAGAAAATAATATTTTAAAAACTCTTAGTTGCATTCAAGCAAAAAATAAACAAATAACCTTTCTTCAAGAAGAAATTAATTTCAAGAGAATTGAAAATCAACTCCACAACTCTTTTCTTCAACAAAAGATCAAAACCTTTGAAGAAAAAATAATTAAAGAAATATGTTATGATATTCCTACGGCCTTTTAGCATAGGAAAAAACATATTGTTTCACTACCTTATATCAAAGAATTCAATGAGAAAAATATTCCTACTAAAGCTCGTCCAATCCAAATGAGTCACGAGATTATGGATTTTTGTAAAAACGAAATTAATTTACTCAACAAAAATATTATCCACCTTAGTAAATCTCCTTGGTCTTGCCCAGCTTTCTATGTTCAGAAAAATACTGAACTCGAAAGAGGGACTCCTCGTCTAGTTATTAATTACAAACCCCTTAACACAGTTTTAGAATGGATCAGGTATCCCATTCCCAATAAACGAGATCTCATTAACAGATTAAACAAATATGTTATCTTTAGTAAATTTGATATGAAATGAGGGTTTTGGCAAATTCAAATCAATGAGGCTGATAAATACAAAACTGCATTTGTCACACCTTTTGGTCATTATGAATGGAATGTTATGCCATTCGGATTAAAAAATGCTCTTAGTGAATTCCAAAACATAATGAATGACATATTTAATCCTTATAACCACTTCTCCATCGTTTACATTAATGATGTTTTAATCTTTTCACAATCAATTGATCAACACTAGAAACATTTACACCAATTATTCTCCATAGTAAAAACTAACGGTCTAGTTGTTTCTGCTTCAAAAATAAAATTATTTCAAACCAATATTCGTTTTCTCGGATTTAACATCCACCAACTCCAAATTAAACCTATTGATCGAGCAATACAATTTGCTGATAAATTCCCAGATGTCATATTAGATAAAAATCAATTACAAAGATTCCTAGAATCCTTAAATTACATAGCTGATTTTTACAAAAATCTTAGGAAAAAATGCAAGCCCCTATTTGATAGGTTACAAAAGAACCCTTCTCCCTGGACTTTAGTTCATACATCCTTAGTTAAAGAAATCAAGAGTCACGTTAAAACTCTACCATGCTTAGGAATTCCCCTCTCTGATTCCTATAGGATAGTCGAAACTGATGCCTCTGAAATAGGTTATGGAGGTATCCTCAAACAACAAATTTCTCCCAATCATCCAGAACAAATTGTTCGTTTCCATTCTGGAATTTGGAACCCTGCTCATTCAAATTATAGTGTTATTAAAAAAGAAATTTTATCAATTGTTTTATGTATAAGTAAATTTCAAGATGACTTATTAAATCAAAAAATTTTAGTTCGTGTCGATTGTAAAAGTGCTAAAGATGTTTTAGAAAAAGATGTTTAAAACATTGCTAGTAAACAAATCTTTGCCCGTTGGCAAACAATTTTAAGTATCTTTGATTTTGAAATTGCATTCATTAAAGGCAGTGACAATCATATCCCCGATTTCCTAACTCGTGAATTTCTACAAGGCACCACAACATGAAGTCTAGCTCATCCAAAGGGAGAAATCCCGGAAAATCAATAGCTACGGCGTCCTCTCCAGTTAAGTCAGAATCACCCGAGTCAAAATCAAACATAGTTCCTTATACAGGTCATTCTCCTGTTGCTTTAGTTAACCAGTATAGTGCTCTTGGTAGCACCCTCAGTCAATATAAACCCAGTTACCAATCAGCTTTAGTCAATCAATTCGACCCAAATCAGACTCCTCATCTAACCTTCCAGTTAATTATAAAAAATCCTCCTCCTACATTGTCAGGGCTGAGCATGGCCTATTCTATATTAATAAAAAGTTATTTTGGTCCAACCTCTCATTACCCTCCAGGTAAACCCCCCTTAGGATTCTATAAAGATATCCTGTATAAAACCGAGTCAAAATTCATTAAACCAATCCTTGACCCAAAAAACCCATCTAAGATATTATATCACTCCCTTTATATAATCCATATCATTTCACTAGCTCAATGGGGTCATTTCACTATATCACAATAGACACACTCAAATTTACTTATCATGATTACATTGAAGCATGAGATAAAATATTCCTCTATCAAACCGAGGATTTTAGTCATTCATGGTTCCTCAATTTCGATAGAAGATTCAATCGTCAATTCCCTATGTGGTTTGGCAATTGGTGGAATGACCATGGATGCCCTTATGATATTCTCCCATTACAACTCCAGAATGCAGTCACAAAAGACCTTTTCAAAATATGAGAAAAGGTTTTCTCACACTCTTCAATTCATGGCCAAGTATAAAATTCCTTGGATCCTGAAATGGCAATACAAAATTGAACTTGAAGAATATATGGTCCTAAGACAATTCCTAGTAAAATGGTGGGATAAATTTGACCCTGAACGTGTTTTAACCCAATTCAGTGAAGAATTTTCAGTTATTCCCTCGAGTTCACAAACTCTGGTTTCCATTCAGATGACTTCTCCGAACCGGCAGTTATCATCTCCAACTCCTCAGTCACCATCTTCTTCTAAGAAGAAAAATCAGTCACCATCTTCTTCATCTTCCAAAGCAGAAGAATTAAAAGATCTTGCTAAACAATTACTACAACAAGCAGCAAATTTATCCACAGATGATGATGAAGAACATTCTCCATCAGAATCATCATCATCACACAGTCATCAAAACTCCCCCAATCAACCAAAAAGATGGGCCGATTATGAAGATAGTCAAGACCTTTATGCTGAGTTTGATTAGTCCTCATTGATCCCAACCAGAATTCATCAGTCAGTAATCCCGTGGCAGACAAGTTACTATTCACCAACAGTAAACCCGTGGCAGACAAGTTACTATTCACCAACAGTCATTTTTTACTATTCACCACTTTTGTAATTTCTATTTATAGTTGCCTCCGGCTTCATTGTAGGCATGCTTCATTTTTCTCTTCTCCTTTCTCTCTCTTTAGTCAAATAGTCCTTAGCATAGAGAATTTGCCAGAGCTCAGGCTCTACTCATGCATTGATTTAAATTTGTAAGTTTGTAACTCTGATATTTCATCAATCAAACCTCTGATACCACAATCAATATTTCATATATATATATATGAGTAGTATAAGTGAATCTCATCCCTCATGGTGCATTGTTGGTACATATCAGTGACCAAGTTTCATGCTGGTACTTAATTACATTGAAAGTCTGATTTTGCTCAATGATTAAGTAAAGGTCGAAAACAGTTTCCAGTGTCATGCATGTATACAACTGATTTGAGTAACTTAGGATGTTTTGTATAATATAATGGAAGTACATATAAACGTCTATACTGATACATGTAAAAAAACTGGTTTTTCTCAATGTTCATGTTTGGTATCATTGGCTTTTATTGCAATAGGTATTGGTGGATGTTTAGGCATTGGAAAGGAAGCAACTGGAAAGTAGAGAATGTTTCTTGCTCAATGCAATTAACAACAAACAGCCTTTTGTTTTGTAGGGGATGTATATATTAGCTCCAACGACTTCAACAGCTATTTTAATTTCATCTATCAGTCTGTTTTCTTTGCATATTATCAAATGCAGTTGGCATACCAGCACAAAGACCTATGGATATCTCCTGCTGAATTCAATATTATGGATATCTCCTGCTGAATTCAATATTTCATCAGATCGATACCTTCCATCATTAACCTACTATTGTCGGAATTTAAGCGATCCAGAAAAGGGCAAAGACTCAATTAGGGTTGCTTTGTTTTCGTTAATTAATTTACAGTGCTTCCCCACCCAGTTACTTCTTATGGACTTATGTAGTTACATTCCCTTTCTCTAATCAAAATGATGGTGGCTTGTTTTGCCAAATTGACCAGACAAGCTCTTCCCTGGCTACAGCATAGATCTAGTTCTCAAACTTGTTATTGTCTAGGTAGAGGTGTTAACTTTCATTTGAGAAGATTTATAGAAGTTGTATTTCATTGATTCAATTCTGTGTAAGAGGAGTATTTATAATACAATATTACTTGGTAACCAAGCTAAGCTAAGAGGTAGAAATCTATACAAAGATTACATGCTAGATCACCAGAGATTACGACTTAATATGTCGTGTTGAGGAAGACTCGCTAACAAGATTCATAGGTCCAAAGAAGACATCAAAACAGCCTGTATGTGTTTCTTGTCTCACGCAAGGCTCCTACTGACTGAGTTGTTATAAGGATGTGGAAGTGGGTCTTGGGTGCTAATTACCATAGGCATCCGTATAAATTCCAATCTGTAAATCCTAGAGACTAGTGTTACTTTTCAAATCCAGGCAATGTGTTCCATTAATTATTGACATTATTCAAATCGATCTCTAATGCAGCCTAGCTAGTTCAAAATTCGTAAATGATCACATTTTTTCTGCTATGTTTATCATCATATGCCCTTCGTAATTTCATCAATGATATTTTACTTCAATTAGGAGTGACAGTCACAATGGATGCTAGGGAAAAATGTCAAAAAAAGTTAAAAAATAAAAAATAAAATGTCCAAAAAAGAGGCTGTATTATTTTTACCATAGGGCCAAGCACAGAGGAACACACACGGTGGCGAAATTTACAGCGGGGTCTGTCGCTGTTTCTATTTCATCCTACATCTTCAAAAATCCCAAACTCTTTTCCTCTCCTTCTCCGTTTTCCTCCCAAACCCAATTTCCGATCACTCCCAGATCACCCACCCTCTTCTTCCTTCTCTCTCCTCGTGATTCTCGCCCCGATTCCCAGCTCCCCTCTTCCGCCAACCCCAAAACGAAACCATAATTCGAACCCTAGTTTCTGCTCTGATTCCAATCCCCTAGCTCCAACTCGGAAGCAGCCTCGGAGGCTTGATTAAGCTGATTAAGGTGTCGATCATCTTTCCAATTTCGTTTCTTTACCGCTTAATCGCTCTTTACTCTATTCGTTTTTGCATTTTAGGCAGGATTTCAAGGCTAGTTAGTTCAAATTTTTGGGCTTTTTGTTAATTCGAAAATCTAAGGTTGGAGCTTAGTTATGTTGTTACTATTATAAGCTAAGCAATTGAAATATTAATATGGGTATCAGAAAAAGCATGTAGTTGTTGTGCCCAATTGAAAAGAAAGAGAAAGGAGTTACAGTTTTATCTACCCTAGCATTTGTTTTTGATGTAGTTTCGTTGTGCTAATGGCCATTGTTTTCGGATTGGTGCCTTTTACCCAATTACCGAAACTTAGTTTGTAGATTCAATTTGGCTCTCCACTGAAGCTGAGTTATACCTCCTTGTTGCTTAATATTGCTGGTGTGATGATGAATCTTAATGTTGATTGACCCTGGTGCTGCTTTTGAATATAGAGCAACTACATTGTTTTGTTCTTTTTGCCCAGAAGATCAATTGCACATGTTTTATTTGTGTTTTCACACGATGGAGTTTGTCGTTTGCATATATGCACACTTAACATCATGTAGCTTCTTCACTTTATGGTTCCTGCTTCTTCTTTTTAGTCTTTGCTTCATGGTCCGTGTTTATTATGTTTACTTCATGTAGAGCTGGAAGATATACCCATCTGTCTGATATTTTTTTTGATATGTTAGTAGTATGACTAATATGTATAAACAGGCTTTATATTTGTTTCATAGGTTAGAGGTTGCTACCGAGGATGAATACACAACCAGCTGTCCATTCTAGATCATCCTCTAATGGTTTTGGTCGTCGAAGAGGTGAAAGAGAAGGGGGGGCTAGGGTCGAGAATAAGTCGCAGTCGGGAAAGGCAAACCATAGCAAATCAAGTAATACTGATGAAATTGTTAATATAAAATTTGCTTGTGTTACAATATTTCTCCTTTTCTAACTGTACATGCTTGTACAGACAGCAAAGCTGGTAACTATGAGAGTCCTTCGCGTGATCGACTTGTATTTTTAACTACATGTCTTATTGGACATCATGTGGAGGTTCAGGTGAAAAATGGATCCATATACACTGGAATATTTCATGCAACAAATGCTGATAAAGATTTTGGTATAGTTTTTCCTCGTTGATATTGATATTTTGTTTAATACACTGCAATTTACACTAGCATTTTGGTGTGTGGAGAGATCATATTTGTCACAATTTTCACTTTCAGGAATCATATTGAAAATGGCTCGCATGACAAAGGATGGTTCCTTACGAGGGCAAAAGTCTGTGTCAGATTCAGTTAGCAAGGCTCCTTCAAAGACGTTAATTATACCTTCCAAAGAACTTGTGCAAGTTATAGCAAAGGTTTTGCTGCATTTCTTAGTATTGCTATTGTCAGAAGCATGTAAAATTATTACATCATTATAATTATTGATTTACTATCATGGTATCATTTTGCTGTGGGAGTGAATTAGTTTACAACATCTTCTCTTTTTTGGACGAATGCGGTGGTCGTCATGTTTTTATTTTTTATGGTTCTCTCTCTGGGGAGTTGTATATTAGGAGTATTAGTAACTAGAGAGACAAGGGTTATGAGATAATAAAGTAGATCTTGTGGTAGATTAAGTAGCTACATTTATGTTTATTCCTCTGTTTTCTTGTGAACTGATTGCATATTTAAATGATCGGTGACAGGATGTCACAATAAGTAGAGACGGATTGTTGAGTGAGGTCCAGCATGAAAAACATCAGGAGCTAATGATAGATTCCTCCATATCACAATCCCGCCGTGGTGAGATGGAGAGGGAGCTGGAACCATGGATCCCAGATGAAGATGATCCACGATGTCCTGATTTGGAAAATATATTTGATGGACATTGGAATAGGTTGTTATATAGTAACTTTCTTACCCCAAATCTCTTGGTAATTGTTCAACTGTTCAGTATCTTCTCTACCTGGTTCCAGTGCCATCTGGAAACTATTTTTTTCCGATTGGTTACTTGACTTTGCTATATATCCTATTAACGTTGTATTCAGCTTAAGTCATCTGATAGCACATTATTCCAGAATATCTGATTATTCTTGTTTGCTTATCAGGGAGCTTTGAGCCATGGTGTGATATTTTCAGTTGATTGAATTTTTTATATATTATTGATAGAACCTTGAATTGTTTTGGACCTATTATGTAGGTAAAGTCCTTTAGTGGAAAGTCTTGTGGAAATTATGGTTTGATTGCTAGCATTATATGAAATCTAGCTCTTTCATTATATATAGTCTGAAGAGAGGCGTGGTACTGGATTTTCTCATATTTTTCTGAATGTTGCTGTTTAGTCTCCTGAGGAAGTGAAGAAGTTAAATGGAAGTAGATGGACCAATAATGTAGTTATTGGTACCGATAATGGCAGAGAGGATGCACTTGAATTTGATAACATATTATTTTAAATGATGCTACTTTGAGACATGGTTTTGAGAAAACATAATAGCCTTTAGAGTCATCTAGGAGTGATAATTGCAAATTGTTGATTTTGGCTTATTGAATATATGAATGGTGCTTAGTTTTTAAAGCATTATGTTATTTGTATCAAACAAACACATATTTTACTCTGTAATTTATAACAGAAACAAGGAAAATTGTTAATAAATATATATACGTTTTCTTTTCATTTAGGAACTGGGATCAATTTGAAACAAATGAAGCGTTATTTGGGGTGAAAAGCACATTTGATGAGGAACTCTACACAACAAAGCTTGAAAAAGGTCCTAAAATGAGAGAGTTGGAAAGGGAAGCTTTAAGAATAGCAAGAGAAATTGAGGGTGAGGACACCCAGGATCTGCACGCGGCAGAGGTGAGGCTTTGATTTTTTGCTTTTACAAATTCATCAGTTGTCTTCTTCCCTTATATCTTACATACTGATATCTTTTCACAGGAAAGAGGCATGCAGCTATATGAAAATTTTGATATTGATGAGGAGACCAAATATTCCTCTGTTTATAGGGGTGATGTAGTTGATGATAGTGGATACGATGAAGATGAGGATATTTTGTTGGATTCACTTAATACTGAGACCTTTGGAGGTTCTCCTGGCTCTGTGAGGAACAGTTCAATAGATTGGACCAATGGAAAAGGCAACAATGGAGTTCAGGTGACGTCAAGCTCTTCATCTGTGGTATTTGCTCACTATTATCTCGTTATTTTGACCATAGTTGGCTGGAACTGGTGGGTTTAGTTTCGAAGTTCTCTAGTGAGTACTTTATTTGGCTGAGGAAATCCTGTAGGACATCTATTTAGATTCCATAAATGAAGCTGTTCTAATTTTCATGGAAGCATGCGAATATTTTTTTTCTATATTTTTTTTCCTGTCCTTTCCATTCCATCATCCTGTCCTTTCCTGTCTTTGCTCAAAATGACAACAATTAAGACAACTATCTGGGGAGCTTATCATTCCTCCTCCTCTCAATTTAACGCCAAAGTTTATCAGTTACTTGGTCTTTACTTGGTCTTATATTTTTGTGTAAGAAAGCTTATCTTTGAACATTTCTTCTGTATCATCTCATTTGTACAGCTATTACAATACTCGGATAAGCAGTAGATATTAATGATGCTGTTCTCATCATTGTTTTACTCCCAAGTTGAATATGACACTGGGACTTGTGGATTGTTATGTCTTTTCTGCTTGTTTGTGACTGACAACAACTCATTTATCAATTGTTACCAGTATATTGATTGTATTTTCCTTTGCAGGATTACACACACTATTCTGAATCAAATGTCGCCTCAGAGTTGTATCGTTCTGGATCTTATGACCATGCTAGGCAGCTGGCAACAGAACCACCTAACAAAAGTTTTTCCAGTACAGCTGGTGAAAGCAGGTCTGATATGTGGTTTCGACTAGCTTCTTGTTTCCTTGCAAGTAGGATTAGTTTTATTGTACGGTGTGACCCACCATCTGTTCTCCATTTCTGTTTACCGATTATTTTAATTGTGGCTCTGTCATTTCCCATGTTCCTCTCACCGCCTGGCCTAGTCTTCATGGTGTATGATGATCTATTTTTCTTTTTGGTTTTCCTTCTGATTTACAATATGCATGATTTTCAGTGAGCATGGAGATACCGACAGTGCTACTGACTCTGTAGAAAAGCATATGGTGAGTGATGCTTCTGTATATATTCTGTGAATTGTTTAAGGAGCCTTTTTAAATTAAATGATCCGGAGTCTAAAATCAGTGCTTCATGATTTATGTTCTTGTCAATACAGCTGGCTGGGGATAGTCAAACATCAAAACAAGATGGTGAGTGCCATTCTAAAATCTATTTTTTATGAATTCTAAACTAGTTTTTTGTCACAAAAGAAACACAATATGTACATAGTCAAGGCTTAAAGTTGACCCAAGTGGTACATCATCACTTCATGGAAAAATTAAAAATTAGTTGGTAGATGGTTATGGTCGATTGAATTGGAGAGTAAAAGGACATATGCGAATGATTTTTGTTGCACACAGGGAGGTGAAAAGAATTTAACCTTATATAATTGTTTGTGGTAATTCTTGATCTTGCTCTATCTGTACGATTCTTCACCTCTTACCACAAAAGAACGAGAAGTATATTATTTTAGATCGTCGTTATTCTAGTTGTGAACTGATTTGTTGCTTATTGGATGTAGACTCAGAGAAGACGAAAGATGCATTTGATACAGGTGTGCTATCCTCGAATGCCACCTCCAATGCTCCACCTCCTTATTTGTCCAAAGGTCAGGAGAAGACGAGTTCTAGTGAACTAGAGGGTCCAGTGACCGGCAAAGCACATGTACAAACACAAACAGTGAATACTCATGGACGACCTGGTAGTTCTGCATCTTCCAATTCAGAATCTGCAGGTGCTGTGTCTGGTTCTGGTGCTCGTGGTTTATCACCAAGCTCATCGCTTGGTTCTTTGTCCTCTGAAAAGTCAACTTTGAATCCCAATGCCAAGGTATGATGCAGTTTATGTTTTGTTGACACCCCTTGTTAGTAGTAGGCCTGAAGTACAGTGTTTCTCATCATTATCATCATCATTAATCAGATATGCTCATTTGCTAAAATTAGGTGCCTTTGTATGATGGGTAATGGAACATCCAGCTATTAAACATTATCCTTGTTTTCATCATTTTTAATCTTTACTATGATTTTCAGGAATTCAAATTCAACCCACATGCAAAGAGTTTCGTTCCATCTCAATCCCCTGTTAGGCCTCCTTCCCCAGTATCAGATGGTTCCTTCTATTATCCAACTAACTTGCCTGCCGTACCACATATGCCTGCCATGCCTGTTGGCATTGGAGTAAGTATTTTAATGCTTTGTTTACTTCTTGTACCTATATTCACTCCCTCTCTTTTTTTTTCTTTTTACTTGGGATGGACAAACCCGATGTAGGCCACCTATTTATTTAAAAGTAATCAATTTTTATAAAATTTTGAAATTATGTCACTTAACATTTCCAGTGAGATAACATCTTTTCAATTCGGGTCAGCATTGATGAGGCTGTGCATCTGTTATGGGGCCTTTACTCTTGATAAACAAAGATTTCTGTCTTTACCACTGCAGAAGAAATTGGAAAAGATAGAACCTAGAAATTTAAAAAAAAAAATATTATAAACTCTTCAAGACCTGAGGCTGGGCAAGATGCCTGGTAGTGAATTGCGAACACAATCATAGATTTGTCTAGCAGACATAAAATTCCATAGGGAAGCACTAAATTCTTAATGCTATGTTATAGATTCCTGCCATTTTTTCCCTTGAAGAGCGTAGGGAAGGGATGAAATTAGATGAAAGAGGCTTCCTGCTAACTGGACTGTTTTCTACTTTACGTGTTATAGTAGAGCGTAGGGAAGGGATGAAATTAGATGAAAGAGGCTTCCTGCTAACTGGACTGTTTTGAACATTTCACTTTTTTCCCTTGAAGTTCTTACATTTTGGCCTACATTCTTCCCTTTGGACCTCCAAATTCAACCCTTTTTATTAAAGATTCTTAACCAAGGTTACTTATGTGCAAGCAGGGACACTCTTTTGCACACCAACCTGTTATGTTTAATCCACAGGTGGGGCAGATGCAAGCACCCCAAGCATATTATCATCCGAATGGGCCCCAGGTGCGACTCTTTCTTGGACCTCGTTTCACAGGTCATGTGGAAACTTTTTGAAGAGTTTAAACTCCTGATGTTATTACATTTGTTCATCTAATTGCAGTATGGACAACAGATGCTTCTTGGACACCCTAGACAAGTTGTATACATGCCGAACTACCAACCTGTAAGCCAGTTTCAATGTGCTCGGACACATTTTAGCTTAGTTGATTGAGATATTCTATTTCCTTGTAGAATCACTATTTACTTGCCACTTTATAAACTTAGTTTCAAATGTCAAATATAACTTATGACTTTGTATTTGTTTATACAGGAGATGCCATATAAAGGACGAGATTATTAACCATTTATTTGAATGCATTCTGGCTGTTCCGGTCTGCACCTAAAGAATAATTCCTTGAAGACTTCTTGGATTAATTGTTCACGGAAGAGAGCCCTCCAGTCCTAAAGATGCTACATATTTTATGAACCTTTGTGTGCCAGGGAAGTTTTCTCCTTCCCGGATATACCTTCGTGACCTATGCATTAACCTGTACCTTAACCCGCACTGGTAACTCTGGATTTCTCGATTTCATATAACATGTTGCCAATGTCTGTTCTTTTTCAATTTATGCAAACAGTTATATTTGAAGGTGTTCCTTTGTTTGGGTCAGTGTACTATTAATTTACGGTTTCCTTTTTGCCAAGCTTGTGAATGCCTTATGCATACATGTGGGTCTGTTATTTGATCAACCCACGATTTGATGTGTTTTTACATATGTACAAAAGATGGGTATTATTCCCATGTATCATTCAAGGTTTGTTGCAACAATAATTGCAAATTAGTAGGATTTTTTACAGTGCAACAAGTCCAGGCAACTATTAACATTTTTTCTTGACAAATTGTTGGAAGGAAATGCGCTAGAGGTAGATTTTCAGGACCTTGGATATCTTGTGATTTTACAAATTGTATCATTCCTCTTTTCCTTTATTCACAAATTGTATCCCTTCCTCTTTTTGTAAGCAGTTACCATTCCAAATCCATCACTCCATTCAGTTACCTCTGATCCTGTTATCCTCGATTCTCTTCTCCTTCCTCCCAAATCCGTTTGCCTCACAATTTGTTGGATATATTTCGATAGCTCCTGACCTTTGTCTTCTAGAACCAATTGGGTTTTAACCAACTTAATTGTTGTGTTACGTTAGGATATGTAATCGTTTTATATATCAAATGATCTTTCTATTATGTGATCCTTGTGTCAAGCAAATGTGTTGTCCGAAGAGCACTGTTTGGAAGAATACTGTTTGCTAGATGGTGGTTAGATGGTGCTTGTTAGAACAACTATATTCCACAAATGTATAATCAGGACTGTGCTTCTAACTTTCTATGTCATAAACGAATTAACAGTTGCAAATTAAGAAAGGACGAGTGAATGACCAATTGACCCCATGGGTCTTGTTCTACAACTGACGGATGGTCGATATCCACAAGTTCCATTCCATTTTACAGATCGAGTTTTATTTCATCTAGTTGATTCAGAATACCAGTATTTGATGCTGGTTGGTTTTATTCTAATGATTGATGAATCTCCATCATTGGAAAGTATAGTTTGATGATGCAACCAACTCCAACAACCTCCTCTAATCCTCTTCTTTGCCCAATCGAACGAACCTCAAACTTTTGTACCTAAAGATATAAACACATTTGTTTATCAAATATCGACGGATTGTAATCATTTAAGATGTAGCATTCCACAATTTCGCCTGGATTGCTATTGGCCTATTGCTCTAATTTCGCTTGTCTTTATAATATTAGAGAAGTTTATAAAAAAAGAATAACAATAATTAGAAGCTCTAGCTAAATACGTGTAGTGGCATAAGTGCATCTTTAAAAGACTTTTTATCTTGGCTCTTTAACTGTTTTTAGATTAGCATGTTTAGCTTTTTATCATTCTAAGCTAGCAGTTGCATCAAACTCTCACCAAGTAACTCTTTATTTTAACTTTTAGTTATCTCGTTCCTATAGACGTCGTAATATGAGGCTCGTTTATAGTTTACGTTAATTTATAACATATTACTTTATTTTTTTTTTTGAATAAAGGGCTGGTGACGTCATATTACTAAATACATTTAAACTATTTTTTCTTTGATTTAATCTATGATGTAAATTAAAAATTAGCTACAGATGATCTTATTGGGAGGCCTCTAAGCAACAAGCTTCCATCATGAAAAATTGCCTTGATGAATTTTGTAAAGCCTCTGGTCAACAGGTAAACTTTGATAAGTCTAGCCTTTATTGTTCTCCAAATACGGATGTTGGTCTTTTTTTAAGACGAAAAAACAAATTCTATTTTCTCGCCTATTCACTACGGCGACGAAGAATCAAATTATCACTATATTTATTCCTTTCCTTTTTCGACTTCTTCTTCCAAGTGCAGGATAACCCCAAGGGGTTGCGGTTTTTTTTCTACCAATTGGGGCCCTCCATTCACCACCCCCATGGGGATGGTCTACAGGGTTCATAACTACTCCTCTTACTACAGGACGCTTACCTAGCCAACATTTCGATCCGGCTTTACCCAAACAATTTTCATTTCATCCGGGAAAAGCCATCTTTTTCTCAACAATGTCTTTGTCATTTGATCCAATAGCGTTTCGTTAGATAGGAACAGCTTTGATAAATACTGATAACTCTCGGATGGAGTATTAGAACGGAAAAATCCATTAGATAATGAACTGTACCAGCTGAGCTATCCCGACCATTGATGACGCACCATCCTCATTTTATTTTAATATAGGACTGGGGTCTATGTCAATTAAAAAAATGAAAAGATATTACTCTTTTTTTTTACTAGTTCAAAATTAATAATTAAATAAGTGGAATAGATAAAATCTTATTAATAACAGTTGGTGAGAAGAGCAAGCTGCTCTTTAGTAGACAAGCTCTCAGACGTGTTTTCATCCTCTTTACTTCGTAACCTTAAGTGCTACGCTCTTGCGGGGTCGCTGACCGACCATAGAACCCTGTTCAATAAGCGGACCGCATTAGCTGTCCGCTTTTAGGTTGGGCAGTAATGGTCGGAGAAGGGCAATCACTCATTCTTAAAAGAGAATTGGTGCAGATATATTTCCAAAGTGTCTAGCTTAGCTAAAGATGCTCCCAATTTCTTTTAGTAGGTGAAAAGTCATGAGTTCAACTCATAATAGATTAAGTGTAACTTTTTTTTTTCATCAAAAGGTCATACGATTTAAATCAGAACAAGCACTACAAAGACCACGTACCCTTGTAGGGTCGTCAGAAAACATCGTCTTGCTGAATTGCAAGTCCTATATTAGATAAAGCATAAGCTTTGAAATCCTAAGTACACCCACCTTATAGCGATTAAGCACAATTATTTTACAGGTGAAACTAGGTTTCGGAGAAAACTATTAAGACTGCGAAAATCACTAGTTACCTGGACCATAAGTCATTCTAAATTAGGGGTCAAAGCCCAAATTCATCCCCCAGAGCCCAATCAGAAGAAACCCTAGCTGATGCAGCCCAAACCCAAACAAGCCCAACTCCTAGAGAAGCCTTGAGAGAAACCCTAGCAACCTTTATCTTTTCCCCGCCGTCATCACCATCGGATAGCAGCGGCGCCGTCGGAACCAAATCCTGAATCAGAGCCAGAGCACCACCATCCTCCCCAACAGTGGAAATATGGTGAATACCTGATGCATGACCTCTTGCCGAGATCTGAGATGCAAAGATCTGAATTGAGGGCTCCCAAACGCCGCCAAACAAGCCACCTTCGAGCGCTCCAATCCTCTTCAACGTTCCCATTCCATCCCAAGCCACAATTCGATCGGCCTGTATTGCTTCCTCCCCTGTATCAAACCCAAAGGCAAGAACAAAAAGAGAACAACCAAGACCTTTGTTTAGGAGATTCTGATGATCAAAGCCACCATCACCACCAGAAGTTGGACTCGACATCCACCACCGCCCATATAAGGCACGATAGAGTCATCCATCACTGCCTTTGATTGGAGAAAAAGAGACTGGAGAAGAGATCTCATTCCTCGTCAAAAGAGAATCACCGTTGCCGGTCAGTTTAAGAGTTTTGTCGACTGCTGTCGCCGCCGAGTAAAACCCTAACAGAGATAGGGAGAGGGACATCTTAGATCAAACCATGCTTTGAATAGATTAAGTGTAACTTAGTCGTTGTTTACTTGTTTATTTGATTAAAAGTAACAATTAGAAACTCTAGTTGCCAGTTGCCACTGTGTTTTTTTTTTTCTTCGATAAAGACCTCTTCAGTTTTTGTTAGGACCTAGGAATACTATTGACTATGAAAAAGAACTAGGGGGAACACTAGGGGTTATTTTCTAATTTCATGGGTCTGGCCACTAATTGAATATGGCCTCACTCGTTTTTAAATATACGAGGCTGAGGTCAATCTCTTTGAGCCAACCCCGCTTATTATAAATCTCCATGATCAGCAAACTTGGCAAGTTTTTGTGATGCCAGGTTTCATAGGTTTTGTTTTCTTAATGACAATTAAAAATTAACACCACAAGGCATGTGGAATTCTATTGTGAATCTCTATCTGTCTTTGATACAATTTCCTTGATCTTGATCTAAGTAGCATTTGTGTTCTTAGCTGTTTGATTTATAATTTGAAATCATGTATGTTAACCTCTTACTTTAAATAAGTAGAATGATGAAACTCATGTAAGTTTTATAATGTGAGTTGGATGTTCAAAATTCCAGGTACTTACCTAAATCTTGTGTTTTAGAAGATTGGAACTCACTCATTCACTTACGTATATATTCATGACAAAGTTATTCAAAGGTCACTCATTAGGCATCATTAGTCTCTTATTTTCTCTTTTCATACATAAAAATAAAAAGAATGAGGAAGAGGTTCTGAATAACTTGTTACGGAATATTACATGTTTACCAGTTTTGTAACTCTAGGATGTGTTGGGAGGCTATATGAAAATGAATTGCTACAACAAGCTTCAAAAATGTAATCCTAAATTAGTTTAATTAACTACAATTTGACACTAACATAATTTCAAATAATGGATGGAACCCAGGGCAGATGAGACTTATGTTTTACCTAATTAATTAAATACCCCTAAATACCCTGTGGAAGTGTGGAGGGTCAGCTGTGGGGGAACTGCCTTATCTTCTGATTCTTCTCTTTAAGTGCTTTAGCCTGAATGCCTTTCCTTTCTTAAAAAAAAAGTGATGCAAAGAAATGTCTTGACCAGATCGAATCCCACTCTCTTTTCAAGCGTGGTTAAGAGCATATATGTAAAGACATGTATATAGGACGATGAGTACGTTGAACAAGAGTGATGATGTAAACTTAGATGTTAAGCGAAATAATAAATAAACTGATAAGAACTTAAGAAGTGTGTATACACCACATTTATAATCGAGTAATGTTAGTTACACACTTACTGCAAATTAAAGGCTTTAGGCTTTGTAGTCTTGTGTTTTTGCGATTTTCTGTAAACTTCGTTTTACATACATACGGAGATTACACTCTCTAATTAAGATGTAGGCTAGCTCGAGACTTGAAAAGTCCCATGTTAGATTAGGCTTGATGTTTATGACTTAAAACTCAAAATAGGTATTTTAGTTTGTTGTACCAAATTGATAATAAATGTTAATTGTAGAAAAATCCTTTATCTCTGATGGGGTAGTGACTTAAATTGAGAAGCTGGACTTCATATGAATAAGAGCAACTACACCACACCTATTTTCATACATTTTTGTTTTATTTATTTCTGATGATAAATGAATATAATTACTATTTTACGATACTTTAATCACACGTTAAAACAAAAAAATATGAAATAATTTCTAAAGAATATATTGTAAACTCAGAGAGGAGAATTATCTCAAAAACTCTTAACAGACAATAATACCAAAAACATACTTGGTTGATGATCCTGTTTCATAGGAGGATCTATGTTCTGTACAAGAATCTAACAAGGAAATACCAGTACAACTCTTAAGGATGTTCTGCCTACTCTTCACACGGTCAACAAGTTCCCATGACTCATGAGCCACCTGGTTCCTAAGATTCCAATCTCTCTGGACGCCGAGGAACATATAGCCGTTCGATCTGGCCCCACTCATCAAACGGTCACTATATTACCGGACCACTCGAACACACTATAAAACAAGACGTTGACCTAAACAATTCCACGCGGAGTAGACGCGCGTGGGTAACAATCTCCAAAGGCGGCCAGACGGCTAGCCAGGTGGCATGGAAGAATAGTAGAGATTAAGGAAACAGACGAGAAAGGATAACTATGGGAGGATTAAATAGATTAAATGACGCTGTGGAAATGATTAGTTTATTGTTTAAAGGACAGAGAAGGTGGGAAGGTGGTGAAGGGTGGTGAGAGGGGATTAATTGGTTTGAGTGTCTCTGTGTATTTTAGTGTGTGACTTTGTGAGATTTGGAGATGTAAAAACAGCTTTGGTTTTGTAAGATGAGAGAGATACAGTGAGTTTCTGAGGAGGAAGACAGTTGTTCCAAGGTAGAAGATTAAGAAGAAGACATGCACAAGCTGACAATCCCTCAAAGGTGTCTTCTTTATCTCTATGTTTCTGACTTTGCTTGCTCACTCACTCTGCTCCTTTGTTCTTGATGAGCTGGGTTTGTTTTCTTTCAGTTGTTTTGGTGGAATATACTGAGAGTTTATTCTATTTTGGGAATTCTGTTTTTAGATTTACTGTGTGTAGTTGGGAGCTCTTTGAATTGATTGCATGTGGAAATTGAGATGGGTGAAGTGTTTTCTGGATTTGGAATGATGATGGGTTTCGTATTTTGGGGAAGACAAAAGAGTCGATGTTACTCTGCTGATTCAAGAGTTATTCTTGTTATTGGGTGTATAAAGTATCATGTGGTTTTTTATTTTCTTTCTTTGGCTTGAGATTCTTATTCTTGGTGTTGCATGTATGATATGGCATCCAATTCTGTGGAAGATTTAAGCAACAATTTTCAGCTCTGTTTTTAAATTAAGGAATCCTTTGATTTACCTAACTTCAAGTTGAAGTACTTGATTTTTTTTTTCTTGAGCATCAAATATTCTTATCTGCTTTTCCCCCTTAAGATGCTTGTATCAATAGTGATTTGATTGTGATTGGTGCTAAACTTTTATCCAAGTTCAAATGAGGTTTGAGAGTAAAAACGGTGTTTGCATGTCTGTTTTTATATTTTCTTTACCTTTTATGAATATCCAAATCGGTACCATCACTACCATGGTTCTTGAGTAACCTGTGCATTGCAGTGGAAGAGATTCTGTGGCAAATTCTAGTTGATGGGATGAAGTTTCAGTAGTGCAGGGCATTGTCTTTTCTCAAATCCCATATGTCTGGGAAAATGTTTGCAGACCGTTTTGTCATCTCTTAGATATTTTCCTTTGATTCAATTCATGGTTCTTGCTGGAACTCTTCTAAAATTAGTGTATCCTGAATACTCTTAATGGTGTACTGTATGTAATATACTCTCATACATCATGTTTACCCTTTTGGGTATAAGTACTATAGTGAGGTGAGAAGTTTCTAGTTATGCATCATATTTACTATCACTACCTTAGTTCTGTCAAGTTATATTTTCTTTCTTTGTCTTCACTCTTCAGTTGAAATTTCTTATTGTCATAACTGCATCTGCAAGTCTGTACTGTTCTTTATGACTCAAATACCATTGTGGGATTTGTGGCAGTTTGGACTAACCTGGACACCTGGTTGCTGATTGGTGGACAATTCAAGTAAAAGTTCAGGTCTTTCTCTTCTAACATATCTGAAGATTACCATTAAGTTTCAATTCTTCAATTTGTCAACAAGCTGAACAGTTGTTTAAGTCAAAGTTTGAGTAGTAAAAACTCCGGTATTAGTTTTGCCCACTCGACATCTTCATTTGTTGTTGGATTCTCTTCACGGAAAATTCTGCTGAAACTCAAGCTCTACAGTCATCTATATCGAAAACGTAATTGTGAAGATGGGTGTGTCACTACCACATTGTCGTAGAACAAAGAAATCTGGAGAACATGTTCAAGACCAGGATTCATCCTCAACTCAATCTGATGGTCAATCACACTCTGAAATGGCTAGTTTGAAAGAAGGCAACCCTTGTGGGCTAGGCGTGGTTTCAGGTCCATACACTCATCTTTCCTATGCTTTATTTCCCTTCTTGTCTTTTGCTTCATACCTATATAAGAAAATTCTTATTCTTGATGCATTTTTGGATGTTTTGTCCATTATAAGTGGTATATTCTTCATATAGTGGGTTTATACAAAAGATATGTGAAAGAGATAACTTGACTTTACTGTAATGTCCTAGAGTAGATGTTTATCAATAATGATATGGACATCAATTTCATCTGCCTCATGTCTTTATTTTGCTTGGTGTTGAGTTGTTGACACATTATGATTTTTTTTTTAGAACTTCCCTAATCCCTAATAAAATGCATGGTTTCTGCACATTGATTTCTTTAAGTTACCAGACTAGATCACCTTCTAATTTTGTTAGTTGTGATCTTGCACAGGATATAATGAAATACAGGGGAGGCTTGTTGGGGGCCACAAGAAATCTCTCTCCTCAATCACAAGTCAAGAATTTGTCTTTCCTTCACAACTTGATTTTAGCCGTTCCATGGTAAGTAGATTACTGCGTTTGTAGTTTCTGGTTGTTGAGTGAAGATTAAAATCTTATCATTTAATGACTACTAATTCAGGCTCATGTTCCATTCCACCGTGCCGAACCATACTATGGTGGCTTAATTGCTGCTTATGGGCCACAAGCTATGGTAAGTGCTTCAAGTTCATTCGTTTAGTCCATGTTTACAATTCGTACTTGTTTGCTTCCATGTTATGTTAGAAAGTGATTACAGTAATATATTTTCCAATGTCTGGCTCATCAAATAATATCACTAGAGGTTAGTTCTTATGGAACTTGCTAGTTGATGAAAAGAAGCAAATGGGGAATGGGTATTTCTTTTGGTCACACAAGATGTTGAACTAAATTATGGTGGCCTGGCTTTAACTATTGTCTGTATTTAATACAAAATAGTAACTATGAAGGTCCTATATGGAGAATGTTTAAAATTGATGTCCTACCATAGTAGGTTCCTGTAACTAGATTTGAGGTTACATAATTTAATTGTAATTTATCATGACAGTTGCAGTTGCAGTACTGTACATAAAAATAAGCTTTAAAGGGAATTTTGAAATCTTATGTGGGAAAATATTCGTATTCCTAGCATTTTTTCTATCATCGTTCTCTTTTTCAATTGCTGTGGTTATAGTGACTGTCTTTATGAGGTAGGATAAAGCGTCCGTAATCAACTCAGCATATACATATTAATAGTTTAGACTGTATAGAGCCATAGTGTACCTTCCTAGATCTAGGCGTCTATGCTTGAAAATTGTTTAGCCGTATACTTCAGTGTTCTTCAAGTAGGTAATTATCTTATAATTCTTTTGTTCTATTTTGCTTTGCATCTCCTTTGCTGTTATTGTTCTTTTATTTTTTTTCATTTGGTAATTGTTTATAGTACAAAATATTCTTCTTGTCTATGTAAGCTTAGACTAGATCTTATGAATTTTGAACATTTGAGGCATACTTTGCATATATGCAAAGTGGGGTTAATCTTAAAGAGATTTTCTTGTTGGGATCAGAAGTCCAATCTCAAAAGTTTACAGATATACTCTGTGAACTATCTCTGGTTGTATCGTGTTGATTCTACAATCTAGTGGTGTTGACATAGGTTCTGATTCTTTTGTCCTTCAGTCAAACTATGAACTACAGGTTTATAAAAAGAAAACACCATTCTGGCGATTTTTCCATGAGAACGTGTTTTCTGTTGCCTATTAATGAGATATTTATCATTTGTTCGTCTCCAGTTTCATCATCCCCAGATGATGGGGATTTCTCCTGGTCGGGTTCCCCTGCCTCTTGATCTTACAGAAGATGAGCCAATTTATGTAAACGCAAAACAGTACCGTGCAATTCTGAGGCGAAGGCAATTTCGTGCCAAGCTTGAAGCTCAAAACAAGCTAGTCAAAGTTCGGAAGGTATTTATTTGTTGGAAATCGTGTAAAGGAGAGTTGTTTTTGTTTTTTTATTTTTAAAAACCACTAAAAGAGTGTATTCTAAGAAAGGCCATTGTTATATATTGCAGCCTTATCTTCATGAATCTCGACATGTTCATGCATTAAAGAGGGCTAGAGGATCTGGTGGGCGCTTTCTCAACATGAAAAAGCTCCAAGGTTCTAAGCCTAACTCCACAAGCCATAGAGTGGATGTTTCAGGTTCTGCTCAGCTACATTTGACCGGAAATATGTCAGAACCTAATGTTCACGAGGCTGACAACTACCGAGATGGTGCTTCCACAACTTCTTGCTCTGACATCACTAGCACCTCCAACAGTGATGACATCTTTCCACGGCAAGATTTCAGGTTCTCTGGCTACCCCTCTCATATGGGTGGGACACTGCAAGTCCCGCTAGTTGATTTTCATGGTGGTGGAAACCAGCAGCATGTTTCCATCTTCCGGTGAACAGTCAACTCAGCAGTCTGTATTCTGATGTTCTGTTGGAGATTACGACTGCTAAATGTTGTTCCGTTACCCCGGGAAGTCATCCTTGGCTATTTGAAGTTACTCTTCTACCGTTTCTTGACCGTCAGAGTTAACCTGTGCTGGCAAATGCTTTAACCCTTTTTCAAGCAATGCAAGCATGCTTGAAGAACTGATGGTTAAGCGGTATATTGTGACAGAGAACATGATTTTTCTTGTGTGGTGATGAATAATCTGCGCTTGTGCAGACAATTGACATACGGTTGAAGAAATTTATGTATGCGAAGATGATACATTTGTGTATTTGTGCAAAGAATAGCAATTGACTTGGTTTAATCTTGTACTGAAAAGCAGAAAGCTACTTTGATCAATGAAATGAATAATACGTGAGAGGCCTCACTCACTCTGTGTGGTTTTTATGTACTCACTTGTGTCAAAATTGGTCTTCTTATAATGAACAGTGCCTGTGTCAAACCTGATTGAAAGTTTGGACGGCAAGTTCAAAGCTCAAACAGCTTAAACCAAGTGTTTGGAAACCATTTTCTGGTTGCTTCTCTCGTTCTTCCATTTCTTCGCAAATGAAAATTCAAGATAATATGGTTCGAAGTGAACATAATATTCAGTTTGGATAGGACAAAACTCCGAACAAAGGAAAGAAGAGAACCCATAACCCAAGTACGATGATGAAAATGACAAGTACAAATTGTAAGATCACTCAGGCATCCCAAACCAAGAGTTGACTAGAAAATGCAACAAGGAGGCTGCAGCCGTGGACTTGATACTTGACACAGCCTCGCAACTTGCAACTCACAAGTAGCAGTAACTAGTAGCAAGTAGAGTATCAGATTCATGTATTATATAACCACTGCTATTCTGCTAATAGAGTAATAGTAGCTAACTAGGTCCGACTAATTGTTTAGAGAAAATTAGATAAAAACTCAAAATGCTAGACCTCTTTTAAGATAAATTCATACATATTTTTCTTTTATTTTACATCCACTCCACATAAGCAAACATACCATATAGAGCAAATGTCTATAATTAATAGTTTTCTTCATTTTTCGGTTTCTCTAATTTGCCCTTCAGACAGTAGAAAGCTAAATTTGGTATATTTCTCAATTTTAGCATCAATTTGAAACTCAAATACTAGCAAAAATTTAGTTGGATTTAACTTCATCATAATCAATTACATTCTTTAATTTCTTACCTTATTATTACTAACTTGAGTGTATATATATATATATATATATATATGCTATATACAGAAGTATGTCATTTGTAATAGGATAATACTTTTCATTCCTAAGCTCACATTTGGTTCTCACTACATAGTCGAAAAATGTCTAATTGTAAGGTACACGTTCTTGTTCTTTGATTAATTTTCTTCTTTTTAGGTATATTATTATATCATTTCTCATCCTAATCGAGAGAACATTTTACTCTCTACTACTTACATTTCTAATGTACCTATTAAATAGGCCATGATATGATAATATACCTAAAAAGAAGAAACCCAAAATTAGGTTTAGTGTATAGGGTTAAGGTATAGGGTTTAGGGTATAGGTTCAGGGTATAGGGTATAAGGTTTAGATCATATATCTTATTCATATTATATTTTACCTTATGTATAGATTAGAGAATAAATTCCTTTAATCTAGATATTTTCATAAAAATAAAGAAAACTACATGATTCTTGCAAATTGATTGAAACTGTTAGTGTTAAAAAAAAACTCATAATCAAGGTATTTAAGACAACATCAATTAAGCTTATTTATTATATTGATATGTTATAGTTGAATGGTGGCAATTGTGTAAAAATTTAGAAAAAATAAGACATTAGATAAAGGATAAAGTGTAGAGACAAAGAGATAGCAAGAGAATCATCATCTTATTCATTGATAGGAGTTCTTATATAGGGAATTACACAATACCAATATGGTAAGGATAT
>NC_020496.1:24117026-24119684 GCF_000184155.1 Fragaria vesca subsp. vesca | reverse complement strand
TAGCGGCGGCGGTCTGGAATCTTCCAGCGGCCGGTTCGGAGACTTTCCGGCCGGTTCTCAGGGTGAGAACGGTGGCGTTGGATCCGGGGCGGAGAGAGCTTTCTAGGGATATAAAATTCCGGCGAAGGGAAGTCGGAATTTTGGTCGGAAATCGGGAAAAACAAGGCTGCCCGATTTTAGGGTTTTGGTTTTTAGGGTTTAGGAAAAAAATGGTAGGCTATTGGCTATAGGGTTAGAACAAAGTGCATGATAACGTGATAAAGGATAAAGTGTAGAGACAAAGAGATACCAAGAGAATCATCATCTTATTCATTGATAGGAGCCCTTTATATAGGGAATTACACAATACCAATATGATAAGGATATGAATACATAGATCTAGTCTAACTACATATCCTATTAGCATAAGGCCGAGGCACACATAGAGAATATCCTAGAACAGACATAATATTTATCATTTTTTTTTTTTGATCAAAAGGTCATACGATTCAATAAAGAGCAAGCAGTACAAAAATGACGCACCCCGGAGGGGTCGTCAAAAAACATCGTTTCGTAGAATCCTCAATCCTACACTACCCAAAGCATAAGCCAAGAAATTCCTAGTACACCCACCTTGTAGCGATTAAGCACGATTTTACAAGTAAACTAGGATCCGCGGAAAACTATCAAATATCCTACGAATGCACTAGTCTACCTGGACCAAACTAAATTTAAACTAGGGGCCCAAGCCCAACTTTATTAGCCAAGGCCCAAACGAGGGAAACCCTAGCTGATCCAGCCCAGGCCCATTCGAGCCCAATTCCAAGAGGGGCCAATAATGTTGCCCTAGCCGCCTCCACCTTTCCGCCGACGTCATCACCATCCAAGCCAAGCATTGCCGTCATAGCCAAAACCAGGGTCTCTATGTCCTTGCCAGATTGATTCAAGATCTGATCGATCTCAATTGTTTCACCACCACCATCAATGCCATCACAACCACCATGAGTGAAGGGAGAGAGGTCGAAGCTTGTATTAGATAAGAATTGGCGAGTCAAACCGCGGTCACCACCATAGATTCGACGGAAGAGAGGAGGGAGGATCCCCATCACAGTCGAAGAATGAAAAGAAAAGACTTCCAT
The DNA here is from genome assembly GCF_000184155.1 of Fragaria vesca subsp. vesca. Taxonomy (NCBI): domain Eukaryota; kingdom Viridiplantae; phylum Streptophyta; class Magnoliopsida; order Rosales; family Rosaceae; genus Fragaria; species Fragaria vesca. The sequence continues at coordinate 24,118,566 of NC_020496.1, read as the reverse complement.
ACCGTCGTCGCCATGGCAGCCGTCTCCATCTCCATAGTCAAAAATCACCACCGATCCACCAAAGAGATCTCTAGAGACCAGATCTGAACAGAGAAAAACTCCACCATAGCCATCCAAGAGAATAGCAAACACGGAGAGGATTAGCAGGGTGAAGCCTGCTTTGGTCTCCATTGAAAAACAATGGAGAAAGTTTGGTCGGGCTCAAAACCCTAGCAGCCGGCTAGGGAGGAGAGAACGATAACTAAAGTTAGCTGCTTCAATTTTGACATAATATTTATCATAATTGATACATTTTAGATGTCTATCAGATATGAATATTATATGAGTTTTATTTAAAACCACCATTTAAAATTGGGTGTATATGAAAATTCCCTTTTTTTTTTTTTCAACCCTGCATAGCCTTCATTTATAAAAGATACTATCTAGTTCATATTGATTAAGATACATATGTTTCCTTGTTTCGTCCTAATATCAAACGAATGTTTCCTTGTTTCGTCCGGATATCAAACAAATGTAGATCGTCTGACATCTTCTGGGTGCAGGAAAGGCATAAGAAGCTTGGTCTTAGAAAGATCAGAGAGTCTGCGAGCATCGGGAGCAGCTATCATTCTTCATGTGTTAATGGATGGCGTGAACTTGATCAACTTAGTGTTGCCTCCTATCTCAGACAAACTAGTATTCCTATTCTATCGTAAATCTTTTCTCCTATCATTGTTCGTTCCTTGTTTCAATGTTTATTCCTATTCAAAATGAGGTACCATTAGGACGAATTTCTCAATGTTGTACTATATCTGTGTGATATATCAATTGATTTATTTTTCTTTTCAGGGGACAATTCACCTCACTTGATGATGACAAACTACAACAATAGGTGTCCGTGCCTTTTTCTTTCTTTACATTTATACTCTCCGTCACCAGAAGAAAATAAGTACATCAGAATTTCTTTTTCCACCATTACTTCATAAAACGGTGACACTTTTTGAGTTGTATGTGCAATGATAGTAGGAAAGATGAGTTACGATGTGTTAAAAGGACTGATCTGATGAATATCTTGGCTGATAATCTACCACAAAACACAGTACATTTCGGGTGCTACGTACTCTATAGAGTTGGATCCCATAACTTCTTCTCCAGTTCTTAAACTTCACGATGGAACCAGTTTGAATGCCAAGGTACACTGCTCCATATTCAATATTCTGGTGCCTGCCAATGTCTCGAAACCTTATTATCATAATCTTTTTTCTCCAAGTGATCGGATGTGATGGAGTGAACTCGACGATTTCATACATGTTGGGGGTGAGGGCTACAAATACATTCAACGTAGGTGTTGCAAGAGGTTTCACAATTTATCCGAGTGGTCATGAATTCGGCAGTGAGTTCAAGATGGCCAAAAAAGAATGATGTTCAAGTCGGACTAATTCCCATAACCACTAATCTGGTTTATTGGTTTGTTACCGGCAAATATATTTCGCAAAGTGTGTATCTATATATATATATATATATATATATATATATATATATATATATATATTATATAGTA
>NC_020496.1:24115591-24116757 GCF_000184155.1 Fragaria vesca subsp. vesca | reverse complement strand
ATCTCTGCAAAATTTCAGCCAATTTGGTGATCGTTAAGGCCCTCAAAATTGTGTTTTTCTGGTATAAACATGAACCGGACAGAATTCAATCCATCCATTTGTTTTTCGAGTTTGAGGGCCTTAATGATTACCAAATTGGCTGAAATTTTGCAGAGATGATATACACAATATTATTTAGATACTAGACGGTGGAGATGAGGAAATTCGATCGAAAAATGGTGCAAAAATATATATACAGTGAGTATCATGTGCGGACATCCGCACAGCTCTTAAAGTGCGGACGTCCCTCCTTTCGCCACCGTACGGCACTGGCGAGGGCGCGCCTCCACCCCAGCTGACTCCAGCAGCTTCCCCGACCACTTTCCAACCTCGACGAGTTCGCCGAATTCCAGTTTTCCGGCCAGATTGACTTTGTTTGAAGTTTTGGGTGATCTGGCCGGAAAACTAGAATTCGGCGGACTCACCAGAGAGGGAAACTGGTCGGGGACGCTGTTGGAGTCTGCTGGGATGGAGGCACACCCTCGCCGGCGCCGTACGGTGGCGAACGAAGGGACGTCCGCACTTTAAGGCCGGTGCGGACGTCCGTATCTGAAACGGCCTGTATATATATATATATATATATACGGAGAGGATCCAAAGAGGACATCCGCACGCCCTTAAAGTGCAGACATTCCTCCGTTCTCTACCATCCGACGCCGACGACGGTGCGCTTCCACCCGAGCGGACTCCAGCGGCGTCCCCGATCACTTTCTCTCCCCGGCGAGTCCGCCAAATTTCAGTTTTCTTGCGAGATCAATCTTCTGTGAAGTTTTGGGTGGAGGTTGCTGCCCAGACGTTTAAATCGATCTCGCCGGGAAGAGAAAGTTATCGGGAACGCCGTTGGAGTCCGCTTAGGTGGAGGCGCGCCATCGTCGGAGCCGTCCGGTGGAGAACGGAGAGATGTCTGCACTTTAAGCCCAGTGCGGACGTCCTCTTTGGATCCGGGCTGTATATATATATATATATATATACACACACACAAGGCCCTTCCACTAAGGGATCCATTTTTTTTGACATATATGAGGGATGGGGGATTACACCAACTTTTCGATTATTTTTTTGAATCTCCACCGTTCAGTTTGTTGGTCTTTATATATAGATCAATTCTATAAATTTTCCGCCAATTT
>NC_020496.1:24114664-24115571 GCF_000184155.1 Fragaria vesca subsp. vesca | reverse complement strand
GGCTATATATATATATATATAGAAAGGATCAGAGGCAGACGTCCGCAAAGGTGAAAAAGTGCGGACGCCGGCTCAAGGAGGCTCCAGGCGGTGCTGACGGCATCGGCAACCTTGACGTCACTGAGGCAGACCTCCATCCTGTCCTGCCACTGCCGTTGACGCCACTTGGAGTCTCCTTAAGCCGGCGTCCACACTTCTTCTTCGGTGCGGACGTTCGTTTCTGATCGGGCCTATATATATATACTAGTTCCCTTATCCATGTTATAATTTAAATAATTACTTTTGTATATATGTATGAACAGAATTCAAGATCTCCAAGAGCAAGAAACTAATCACGGACATGGCAGCTGCATCAGTGCAAGACTTTCCTTCTAGCATCCAAGAGATGATAGAGAATTGTTCGCAAGAGTCCTTACACTTTTCAGAGTATTTGAGATCCCTAATAGCACCGTGGGACTTACTAAGAAGACGCTTTCAGGTCGGAACAGTAACAGTGGCAGGAGATGCCTTGCATGTCAACCTGGCAAATGGGCGGGTTGGGCGGTTAGCGGGCGGGCTGTGGCGGGTTAGCGGGTTCAACGGGTTCAACCCGCTACAACCCGTTAAGCTAACAGGTTGGGTTGTAGCGGGTTAAACCCGTTGGGTTCGCGGGTTACCCGTTGGAACTCGTTAAGACCCGCTAAGGTTTTTTTTTTCTTTTTTTAATTATTTCTTTTTCTAATCAAATCAAATACCTATATTTTTTTGTCTTCTCTTCTAATATTTCTTTTTATTTTACCCATTGGGTAAAAGGAGAGAATATATGGGTTGGAAAAGAATTAGATTCGTTGCAGAGAGAGAGCTTTGAGAAGTGTGAGATCGGAAAGCAAAAAAGTAAGAGTCTTTTTCAAGCTGCATTCTTTTTCAG
>NC_020496.1:24089826-24114554 GCF_000184155.1 Fragaria vesca subsp. vesca | reverse complement strand
GAGAGAGAGAGAGAACTGTGGAAAGATTTGTGGATAAATCAGACAATAGTAAATTTTACATGGTTTGGTTTTTTTTTTCCTTAGTGGGTTGGGTAACCCGTTTTCGCCCGTTAGTTAACATGTTCTTAGCTGGTTGTCAACCTATTAGTGTAAAACTGTAATGGGGCGGAAATAGGCGGGTTATTAGCGGGCAGTTGGCTCCGTTCATTGCTCAAGGTGGCGCAGCCTCTTTGGAAGATACAGTTGTTCTTGTTAGGTGCTTGGCGCGAAAGACTAACGTTGGTATTCCAAGTGGAATAGTTAGCAAGAAGATGGTTGAAGAAGCACTTGATAATACCTAAAAGAACGGAAACCAAGAGTTTTAAGACTATCTTTGCAGTCGTACCTAACCGGGAAAATGCATGATACTTCATCCAAACTAGTCAAATTCATATGCATTGTGTTCATGGTGATCATATTTTATGATTCACATCGACATTGATTGTGGTACCCTGTAAATAAGATTCATCATTTAAATTTAAAATTATGAACTAATTAACAATCGATGAAGTACTTGCTACTTAATTCGAGATTCGAAATAACAAATTTGTGTCAAATAGTTTTTCATTAATAACTCTTGATGGCCGGTTTGACCATGGTTTTCTTATTCATATTGTCAATTCATTATGGGGATTGTCAATGATTTAATTCCAAGAAAGAATGAGACAAAGGTATGTACCGAAAGTGACCAAAGAGTGGATGTGAAGGCTATAAGACTACCAAGCTTCAGTTTAAAAATGGCTTTGTATTAGAACTAAATGATGTGTATTGTAAAGTAAAGATAAGAAGAAGAGAAGACACACAAAGAATTGTTGGGAGGAGGTAGAAGTGTTCTAATTCATTCTCATTAGTCTCCTTCCTATAGATGTAAGGTTTACATCAGAGTACATAACTAATAAGTAATTACATAGACAGCCATATAGGATATAATATTTATAACACTTCCCCTTAGATGTCCACCAATAAATGATAAAATTGGAGGCACTTAATGTTGTCTCGTTAAAAACCTTGCTAGGTAACAAAAACCCAGTGGGAGAAAAATAACTCTGGTCGAAGGAGAAAAAGAGTATATCGCGCATATGTCTTAGGTAACATACTTCTGGATGCTCCCCCTGATGAGAATCTCCCCCTGAGCGTTGCAAGCTTCATGCGCTATAAATAACAGTTTGATTTGTCCATCACTAAAGTCAGACCATGCGTGCTTTGCATATAGGGGCTCATCATGAAATTTCAAACCTGCAAAGTTAAAGTAATAACAACAGAGCTAGACGATTATAAATAGGTCTTAGCTCATTAAGTCGTATGACCTAATACATACACTAAGTAATAACTAATCAACATGAGCTAATTGACATTAAAGCATTGAAACATCATCATGGTGTATCCAGCCATACACATCAATATCTCTGTGTATGATACGTCTCATATAAACTCTACAAGAGCTCTGAGTAATTCATAACTTCCCAAGAGTTAGAATATGTAGCAACATAATGATTAATTCGAATTCGATTGTGTAGTCCAATCATAGTACTCATTGAGGCAATTTCGATCACGTTAGCTATAACGTAACGTAATGAGTATATATGAGTTAACTTTAGGCTATTTGATTCCATGAATTAGCTTCAGGCTCTCTCACGTATTCATAGATTGAATTACATTAGAATCATTCATGTACTTGAATCATTTGAGGATTTGACCAGCGATACGCTGGTAATGACACTTCACTTCTGGGAATTTAGTTTATCAATGTGTCTTTAAATGCCCTCATAATATACGATGACAACATGCCATAAGTCTCTCGTCCATGTAACAGTTACATGTAACACTGTACTTATAAAAAAGTATCATTCGTATAAGGGCAGATTCATAATTACATGTCTTTTGTAGACATTAAATCATAGTGATTTACTTTCACTGTGGTAAATACCATTTTGTATCTATAGGGTTAAAGGTCAAAGTATCTTATCACGTTTCAAATATTTAGTTTCATTGGAATTGTCTCTTTCCAATTTGGCCAATAATATGCTTTGTTGACATGCATAATGAAACGTAATACAGCGTTATAGAATCCTTAATGGTCTTTGGTAGTTACCATTTGTAAATTGTCATAGTTGATCATCATTCATAGATTTCACACATTCTTATATCCATGCATTTTTGATATTAGGTACCCATGTCACTTCTGGGGCAAATATTGTCACTTCTAGGACAAATATTATCTAGCGAATGTGGATCTTTTACTTGTAATATCATGTAGACCATTAGAGGACCTATATAATCTTTCATTTTCAAAAGCTTAAACCTTTAGACCTGGTGGATACATTCCACTCAAATTCACCCCGTTATTCAAATGACAGTAGTTTTATTCTCCCCCTAAGGGCGAGAAGACTGTCTTGTTATGACCATCCGTAAATATGCGTTTAAACCTCTATCACTATCTTTCGAGTGAGATGTTCATTGGCTAGTGGCGAATCTAAACCAAGTATGAGGTCAAGAACATTATATTCATTAGTATCAACCAAGATATCATTCTCTAATGACGTACATACAACCTTTGTATGTGTAGCTGTATTAAGAACTCTAACATTGTATCATGACATTCTCTTCAGGAGAACCATGCATATCACTTGGATACATATACATCGCACAAATTAAATGGGGTATAGACAATTTGAGTTAATATGGATAGTCTCATAGACTTTAATCAAAGTAGAAAATAGTAGGGGTGGGGATAAAAAACCTAAATCTCGGTCCTGTCCTGAAATTTGATGGGATGGGACGGGATCTAATTCTAAAAACACTTGGCCCGTCTTGTCCCGTGTAAAAATATAGACTAATATGAGCCATTGGTTTTTCAAATGTTTTGATCTCATCCTTTCATTTTTGAACCCTAATACTAACTCGATCATCTCACTATGGCTGCAGTCTTTCACTCTTTCAATTTCATCGCAAGAACCCTAAACTTCTAAAAGGGAAATCGCTCTCAACCCTCCTCAATCCAACCAAACCTCAAAACCTCAATTGATGATGCCTACTTGAAATCCCAATCCAACCAAACCTATATCCCAATCCCAGTACTCTATATCAAATGACAACTTGACTCGGCTAGTCCTCCTTGAACTCCTTCACCGCCTCCGCTAACCTCACCTCCCGCCTCCTCCCCACCTCGGCGCCCGCCCCCTCCTCGCTTCTTGGCGCCTGCCTCCTCCTCGCCTCGACGCTTGTGCAAAGCTACTGGGTCAAAAGTAAAGGTGAGCCAGCAAGTGTCTTAACTCACCCACCTGTTGCAAGTATGATGAAAGGGTTCAAAAGTTTTTTGGGATGCTCCTCATGCTGCTAAGGGATATCACATCAACGTTCCTGTTTGTGAGGTTCTAAACAAAGGTGTGCATGTCCTTTAAAGTATGTGCTACTCTAGAACAGGTTTATCTTGATAGCTGGGGTTTAATACTGTAATCTTATTGATCTCGTAAATGGACAGATAAAGAAACAGCAACATCAAATAATTTCCTAAAAAATCAAGAATCTGAGTAAGGTAATAAACCATGTCCTGTAACGTTGTTTACTCTTCCCATGAATTCTATAGGTGTTGAGTAAATGTGAGCTACTAGTAATTAGTTGTTGCTGCTGCATTTGTGATTATCTATAGATTCATGTGATTATCTATTGCGTTTACTAAAAGTATTATTGTGCTTACCATGATCATGAATTAGTTAGTCTATGATTGTATAAAACTGATCTAATGTTAAAGGTAACAAGTCAAAATTTGATGTATTGGATGTGGTTAATGTTTCATAGAATTTTCTGAATAAGATACATGATCAAGGGGGGTTATTTTCTTGCTGTAAATGGAAGTGCGCGTGTAGATTTCATGTGATTATCTATATGTGTGTATACAGAGCTACATATGTGTGCATTCAGAGCTACATATGTGATTATCTATCTATGTGTATTCAAAGAAGCTTCAACAATTGCAAGAGATGTTCTTACAATTCAGACCTCAACAGTGGCCTCTAAGTCATGCTTCTCAATAGGGGACAGAGTTATTGATTGTTTTAGGAGCTCAGTAACTCCTAAATCAGTGGAGGGACTCATTTGCATGCAAAACTAGATGTTAGGTGATGATATTGCAGAGGTTGTCGAAGATATTGATGAACCAACAATTGAAAACACAGAGTTTTATTACGATGTTGAGCGAGGTATGAATTTTGAGGTTATTTTTAGATGCATGGACTAACTCTTTTTCATTTTTGCAGAGCATGAGAGCACTGCTTCAAGAAACAACAATTGTCCACCTCCAATTGCAAAAGCGAAAGGGAAAGGGAAGTCTATTGCAACCGGTATTGTCATCGATGATTAGAGTTGAAATTGTTTGTACCTGGAGCAGCTTGGAGCAACTTGTATTGTTGTGCTATCAGATTCACTACTTTCCTGCTTTCTTTTGTGTGAACTTGAGCAATTGTGGATTATTGATGTTACTCTAGTTTAATTCTAGTTATGAATTATGGATTCAGATGATGCAGTCTTTATATATTGGTATCACTATCAGGTAATATTGGGGCGGGATGGCAGGATTGGGCCCGTCCCATCCCGGTCCCGTCTGGGACAGGACTTGCGTGGGATCAAGTCTTAAAAATGTAAGGCCCGTCTCGTGTGCAATGTCCGGGACGGGCTGTGGGATGACCCTAATCCCGTCCCATCCCATCCCACGCCCAGCCCTAGAAAACAGTGCATCTAGCATATACTTTTCTCACAATCTTTTATCAAATCACTAATTGATGATACATTTCTTAAAATCAAAATGAGATGGTGGATAAGTATCTAACACCAATACACATCGTTCTTCAGGAACAATATTTCTGCCCCTCATGCCATGAAGAGTGTCTCATTAAAGTGACAACTCAAAAAAATATGTGACATATAAGTAGTTTGCTATGAGTAGAGCTAGTGGTGATCAAGACTTATTACCGATTGCAAGCAACACTGTAGGTAAAATATGACATAGCTAGTTATGTCTGGTTTCAATGAACTTCTGGTTCATGACATTATATGCCTCAATTACTTGAGAATTTGACGCAGGATATATAAGATATAAAAGATGACTTCCTCTTGCTCTCCTAGAGCCATCAAACATATATGAAATCGAAGCTTCAGGTTCAAATTTATAATGTTAGAATGATAGGTTCTCAGATGTCGTATGTCAAACTTCGGGTTTAAATAATTCAAGTGCTCGAAACTTCAGGCTCGAGTAACCTAAGTGAAATTTCATGTTCACATTTAGTTAAATCATATTTATATATGCTCAAAGCTTCGGGTTTGAGATTCCATTGTTAGAACTTCAGGTTCTACTGTATCGTATCTTGAACTTCTGGTTCAAAAACATGACATTCGAGATTCATATCTTCGAGATATAGGGCTACTGGCCCGTATGATTAACAATAAAATTTAAATGATAAATAGTGGAAGGAAAGTACATAACAAAATAGGAAAATTGTAAAGAATAAAAAGTAAATAAATTGACATAAGAAACTTATGGTTCCATGAATGAATAAAATACACAGATCTTCAGGTCTAGTTAACTTTACAAATATGATAATCTTGATCTTCCGATCTCCTCTAATCACACAAAAACGTAATATCATATAAGGCGAGGAACTTCGGGCCTTCATATAACTAGGGATCACAAGATGTGGTTCCGTCATATTATATATGACTTTAAGGGACTTTTGGCCCTCCTTAATTGCATGAGATTTGAGAATCTTCATGTCACAATTTCATTATATTACTCTTTGAGGAACTTCATAGTTCGATCAAAAGACTTCAGGTCTCGATCTATAATCACAAAATTCACAACTAGGAGTAACTGTGATTTTACTCTCAGTCAATGAAAATTGAAACATATTGTGAATCCAATTGGGTCAAATTGATATATACATACCTGAATACGATTATATGCCTTACCAAAACTCGGTGGTAAGAGCCGTATGAAATGAGGTAGTTACTTTTGCTCTAAGGCTATCACTCATTGAAGGATGCATAATGTTCAAGCAAGAAAGCTAGAGTTACAGTGATAAGAAATTGATGCATGTTTCTATAAGCTAATTGCTAACGTTGAAACCATGCAATTACAGAATAGAGATGTTGACTTTGGTTAAGGAGACACAAAATCAAGACTACATACTATGCAATTCAATGAAAAAACAAAAAAAATCATGGACGAAACCAAAGCATCGAACCAAATATGAAATTAGAGGCAAATAACACCTATGTATTTATCCCCAAATACCAACAACTCAATCAAAGCAATTTAACAAATCGAAGACATCTATTAAAACTGAAAAACAAGATCACCCACCAATTAAAATCATGAATGATAAATTAAGATGGGACCCAACCGTATTGATGGATCAATGTATATATAGAAGCTTTATGACTATGGAAATTTCACCGAAATAAAAAACTCATAGATTAGAGAATTATGGCCAAGCAACAAAGTCACCCCATATGACTCATAATCATCATAGAGTACAATAAAATAAAATAATGCGTGGACGACAAAGAAACAATTTTGGATTTATAAGGTTTGATCGTTATCAACTCAAAGGTAGAGTCGTGCTGATAACGTATTGTAAAGTAAAGATAAGAAGAAGAGAAGACATAAAGAGAATAGTTGAGAGGAGGTAGAAGTGTTCTCATTCATTCTTATTAGCTTCCTTATATAGATGTAGTATTTACATCAGAGTACATAACTAATGAGTAATTACGCGGACAACCACATAAAATATAATAATTATAACAATGTGTACTATATTCCAAGTATTACTAGCTAGCAACTTAATTTCTGGATCACAATATGTATCAAACTCTATAGTTTTAGTTTTCGTAGAAGTAATAATAAGTCTATGAGGTTCTATTATACTTTGAAGTGTTTTGGTGATGTTTTTCTTTCAAATGGTTACTGGTGTCAATTGTTCTAATGTTTCTTATGCGGAAAGCAACAATGAAATATTCTTTCTAAATCAGTCCCATTCGAAGAGAAAATTTACTGAATCATCATCTTTTTTGTGGCATAAGAGGTTGGGTCACATCTCTGGACAAAGATTGGTTGGACTGGTTAAGCAAGAAATTTTACTTGCTTTAAATTTTGATGATTTTGAAACATGTGTTGACTGCTTGAAGAGCAAAACGACTAATGCTAGAAGAAAGGATCAAAGAGAAGTGAGCAAATGCTTGACTTGATCCATACAAATATATGTGGCCCTTTTCCAAATAACACAATCACAAGCTTTGGACTTCTTCAATATCTATAAAGTTGAGGTTGAAAAACAAATAGACAGGTTATTAGTTAAATTACTTAAATATGTAAACTAATTAATACATTAAGTCATATTTTTCTTTCATTTTCTATTACATTGAGTTCAAATCTTAACTTTTTCATAGTCTTTTGTTTTCTTTTGATAAAAAAGTATTATATATATAATAGACCCAACCCTACCCATCTAAAAAGCCCGGTCCGGCCCTAATAAGTCTATAAGGCCTGGACCCGTGGGCCTTAATTTTTTTTTGAATTGCTCAGTCCAGCACTAAAATTTAAGTAAAATAATTAAGGCCCGGTTCGGTCCAACCCGGCCTATTTGACCACCTCTAGGTTCAAGTACTGTCCAAAAAAAAATACAAGGATTGTAGAATCACACACATCTACCATTTATGATGAACTTTTTGAAAATGATGGTAGCAAGGTTTCACAAGATGTTTGAGAGTCACAGTTGGGAAATTAAACAGTTGAAGCTTTTGAGAGTTGTTCGTATATTAGAAATTGCAGTGACATATCAATCCTAAATCGGGACTGCAACAATGATTCAGTCTTAACACTGAATGATGTTCCAAATGTTCAACAAGCAGATTATGCAGTTTAAATAAATCAAGAAGTTGATAGCAATGCAAACCATGATGAAGTTCTAAATGCAAACGGAGAGATCCAAATGCAAGTAGATGAATATACAATGAGAATGCCATACCAGTTTGAAGAAGTTCAACAACATCTTGTGGTGTAGAGAGTCTACTAGAATCAAGAAACCAACAATACCAAATAATTATCAAGTTTACTTGATTGCAACACATGAAAATATTGAAAGTGAGGATAAGCCTACATCAATAGCAAAAGCAACACAATCTGTAAATTCTAGAAGTGAATATTTGCAATGGAGGATGACGGAGGCTATGCCTTTGTTTTTTGTTTTTTTTGTTCTAGAAGGGGCCAAAAGCCCAGAAAAAACAACACTAAAAACTAACCAGCATTGCTGGTATTGAAGCACCTAGCTCTAGTAGTTCCCACAATGTCATCGAGCAAAGCCTCGGTAACTAAAGCAGGAGGATCAATGAAGGTGCATATTCCTTTAGCATGAGAAGTTTAGCTAAGAGCAAGTGTGTTTCTCTCAGGCCCTGTTTGTTTCAGGGAAAGAAGCTGGTGGGAAAGGAAAGTATTTCCTTTCTTTTGTTTGGAAACCCAAGAAAAAAAGAGGGAAAGGAAATTGCTTCCCAAAGGAAGGGAAAATTCGGCGGAATATCGTTCCCTCCCCCAACCCCGAGATTCATTTTCCCACCCAAAATCTTGCAATCATTGCACTTGCTTTTGACTAAATTGTCCCTGCTTAAAATTTTATTTTCCAATTTTAGCCATTCCCTTTATAAATCTCTGTCTGACCCGTTCTACTCCAATGGAAAGTAGAAGATGGATTCTGAATAAATTTCTGACTGTTCCAAACACATGAAAGGAAATTTGGTGAGAGTTTCAATTTCCCATGCTCCAAGAAAATTTAAAGAATGGATTTCCTTTCCTTTCCATTCTATGAACCAAACTAGCCCTCATAGTGAATGTGTTGTAGCTGAAGCTCATCAAACTCATTAATATTCTTGTAGTTTATAATCAAAGTCCCCAATGGATGCATTTCAATGCTTTCATTCTGAATCAGATTGACTAGAACAACATAATTAGATTTCACAACCTACTTAGTAATCTTAAGGCTAAGAGCCATTTGGAGACCCATGAAAGAGGCCCCAAGCCTCAGCTTTAAGCACATCACCTGACCCAATATTCACCATGAAACCCCCAATCCAAGCGCCATAATGATCTCTACTGACACCCCCTGCACCCTTATCACCAATACTAGTTCTCGAACCATCAATATTAAGCTTTTGGAAACCAGTAGCAGACCTGATCCAATAGAGCATTTCAATATGACTGTTACGCACACAACAATTTTTAGCTGTAGCCCTAGTTCGTTCCTCAACATGAGCAAAAATAACTTCAGGAGGATTATAGGGTAACGGAAAATTAGACTCAAAAATCCCTTTGCATCTCCATTTCCATAAGAACCAACAGAAGAAGATGAAGAAGATATTCCAATTCAGACCTCTCTCATGTACACACCCTTTTGAGAAAGCAATAGAATCCAATCTTTCCAGCACATATCAAAACAATTCCAAACCTTCTTAGAATTAGGAGGGAGACTATGTCTTTAGATGCGGTCCAAATAAATTACAGGAATTATAATAATAACCTAAAAATAGAGAAAGGGTAAATGTGGAAAAACGAAGGAAGAAAAGTCTGAATCCGTATAGCAAAAGAAGCAGGTTTGAAGTCGAAGGGTAACAAAAATCACATATCAAAGTATGACCTTTCTCATATAACTTGGCTCCCTCTCTCTCTCTGACTCCAACTTGTTATTGACTTGGTTTTCTGAGCGCACTCACTAACTGAACCACAGAGAAGAGAAGAAAAGAGAGATGGCTATGAACGGAGCCGGCGCCGGAGCAGCCTACAATGCCCGAACCGTTGAAGAGGTTTTCAGAGATTTCAAGGGCCGCAGAACTGGCTTGATCAAAGCCCTCACTACTGGTCTCTCCTTCTCTTCAATTTCTGCTCAATTTGCTTCTTCTTTGCCTTTTCACAACACCCAGAAACCCAATTCGTGATTTTGATTCTGGGTCTAGTTTTTTTGTTGATTTCAATTTTGAATTTTGAAACTTTGAAAATTGCCCTATTTTTGAACTGGGTCTGAGCTTCTTTTGAATTTGGTTTTAGAGATGGCCCAGGAAGTAAAACTATGCAGAATTACGAGTTTTAGGGTAAAGTTTTGTTTTTTGGTTCGAAATAATGTGGCTTTGTTTCATTGAGGTGTGGTTCTAGAGTTGCTGGGAAATAAGTCTTTGTTGCATTTTGGAATTGGGATTTCGCTTTTTTGGTTTTTTGCGTTCTGTATATGAAGAAAGGGATAGAGGGTGTTGGTGAATTGAGTTGATTTGGGATTAAAGTTCTGAGCTTTGCGTTCATTTGGTGCCTTTTGTTTTGGTTTGTGAGTTTATTGAGGAACACAGTATGAACAAAATTGATCTTGGAATCGTACATCGTGTTGTAGCTTCATTGTTAGTTTTCAGGGAGTTTCTTAAGAAGAGTGGCCAGAAGGATACTATATTTATCCTCCAACCTATATGGAGGATGTCATGTCTTTGTAGGTTTAGACTTAATGTTTCTTGAGTCCCTTATAAGACTAACTGGTGAATTCTTTTGAAAAGAAAAATAACCTGTATTGGGATCATTGGATGTGAAGAAAACATGAAAAACAAGTGTAAAGAAGTACATTTTTAATACTTATCATGGGTGATTAGAGCTGTGACAGAAAATGATACTGCGTTATGACTGTGTTTTCTTCTTTGTGACTGTGTTGTTATCATAATGAGTCATTTTAGTTTACTCAAGGTATTTCTGAAAAATTTGTTGGAGCTTTAGTTGTTCACAGTAAGAACTGATTTCTGGTTTTGTTTCGGTTTTGAGTGATTTATACGCTGTTACATTTTTTTTTTATATATCGCAGATGCTGAAGAATTCCATCAGCAGTGTGATCCGGGTAATTATTTCTCTCTGTGTGCTATTGAAATGCTTTTGAAATTTGGCACGTAGTTGTAGAATAGTGCGTTATATAAATTGTTCCTTTGTTCTTGGGGCTGTAAATGAGAGCCTGCAACAAATATGATCATCTTTGATTTCTGTTTGCAATTGTGCATATAAATGAGCATGTTTAAGATTCTTGTGATTTCACATAAAAAAAAGGGACAGTTAAAGTCCTTTCCATTGCTTGACCTTTTATTGTCTAATATTTCTCTTTTTGAAATTCTTGTTGACTGGTATTGAATATATTGAAGTACGATAAAATTGAAATCAGCTATGTCGTTGCTACTTATATAATGTTTGTGCTGTTCCTTACCCCCTCTGCATGAGTGATTAGTCCTTCTTATACAATTTTTTGACTAATTATATACCTCAACACACACATTCACCAGGTCTTATAAGTCTTTGAATTGCTTTCTGAACATTGAGATCAGGCTAGTAACAAGAAAAGCTGTAGAATTTTCCAATCAGTTGTCATTTGTTGGTTGCGACTTCTTTTTTGTGCTATGTTTTTGAGTCCTTTCTTGTTTACAGAGAAGGAGAATCTTTCCTTGTATGCATTCCCTAATGAGCATTGGGAAGTCAACTTACCTGCTGAAGAAGTGCCTCCTGAGATTCCAGAGCCTGCTCTAGGTATCAACTTTGCAAGAGATGGTATGGCAGAAAAGGACTGGTTAGCTTTGGTTGCTGTTCATAGTGATGCATGGCTACTTTCTGTTGCCTTCTATTTTGGATCCAGATTTGGATTCGATAAGCATGATAGGTGAGTCCACCAACAACGTAGAGTTTCTTTTTTAGTTGAAGCTGTTCAAATTTACATTCTTCTGTACAGAACCAATGTTTTTTGCTTGATACTATGTTTTCATTGCGTTTTCTTATTGTAGAATCTACAGGTATACTGAAATATATTACAGCTTCTTGCTCAGAAAAAGAAATATATACCAGCTTCTAGCTATATTTTGTTTTCTGGGTTTTCCCCCTTATTTGAAAAGAGAAATGTTAAATACACCCCCATTTCAAGTAATTACACCCCTATTATTTTCTAATTCAAATAATATTTTATCAGTATGTTAAATGACCAGGAAAATACATATATTATTAGAAAAATGCATGAATCGTACCTAGACATCTTATTTTCTACGTCTTTTTTTTCTATTAAATGTTAAAGTTTTTTTTTTTTTTGTCCAATTGATTGATGTCGTATTGGAGTGGGGATCAATGCATTAAAAAACGCGCCTCATGCGCGCCTTGAGGCCTAAAAGGCGTGAGGCGTAGGAGAAAGTGAGTGTGTTTTTCTACCAAAGTGTAGAGGCGTCCGAGGCGTTGATCAAGGCACCAAAGGCGCTAAAAACGGGTATGAAGGTGTTAAAAGCCAACACCTAGAAATTTTTTGGTTTATTTTTTTTCATGAAAAACTAAAAAACGCAGAAGTTCCTCTTCAAATTGAGAAGCATACTTATCTGTATTCTAGTCCTCTGTAGAGCTTCATTCTCAATTTAGAAGATGGTAAGTGTAGAAAGAGATATTTTCTCCTTCTGTCTGTGCGTGGCTGGATTTACTTGTACAAACAATGTCGTACTGCTGCTTATGTGAGAGAGGAGTCAAGGAGATGATAGATAGATAGAACTGTAAATAAGGTAGTTTAACTAAGAATAGAATTCATTCAATTCACGTTTGAAAGATAAAGTTAACCTTTCCTGTAAGGAATCAATCTCTTCAATTAAGGAATAAATAAGGAATAATTGAGTAATTGTTCATAGTGTCAGTTTTTTGTTTAATGATTACGAGTAGTTTTAGGATTTTGAGTCTAACTAAATAATTATGCAATCAATTTCCATTTAAAAAAGTTATGTTGCAAGGCTTATGCAGTTATGCCTTATGCCTTATTGAGGCTCTTTCAAAATTGTCTCGGCTACGCCTTAGCCTTTTAAAACATTGGTTGGAATACAAAGTACTCTATTTGATTGTAGGTTGGACGATGATAGACCAAAATTTCTAGCAGAAATAGAGAAATTAATTTAAAAGAGGAATTACAAAACATTACTATACTTTTATATAATAATCATATTAGATAATAGAATATTTCATGGTTTTAGATATGTAAGTCTGTACTTTGGGATGTGTATTTAGTAAAATATTTAAATGAAAAATTAAATAGCTGGTTGTATCACTATCATGGAGGGAGTGTTTATTAAGAATTTGGGTGTGTAACTGTGTATTTAAAATTTCTCATTTCAAAAATAAAAGAAAAAGAACAACGCAACAAGGGAATTTGTTTCTATGACTTTTTAATATGATATGTGTAGTTCAGTCAGAAGGTAAAGAATATTTTATGTTTCATTACCTTCTCTTTTTGTGAGATTGACAACTAAACTGAAATACATGCTTCTCTTTATGTTTTGGCTTCTGTTTAACATATTGCTGTGGTGTGTTGCAGGAAGAAACTTTTTGGCATGATAAATGAACTTCCAACAATATTTGAAGTTGTGACTGGTGTTGCAAAGAAGGAAGTAAAGGATAAGCCATCGTCAAACCATGGTAGCAACAAATCCAAGTTAAACTCCAAAGCGGTAAAATAACTTTTCTGTGCATACTTGTTAGCACTCATGCAGACTTAGAGGGAAGCTCAGTCTAATTATCCCTTCTTGATAAACTGACATGCTTAGTTTTCTTTTCTGTTGGTGACAAAAAAAAACAGAGAGGATCAGAATCTCAAGCAAGACATTTGGAAGTGATGCCAGCAAAAGATGAAGATGAGGGGTTGGACGAAGATGAGGAAGACGAACATGAAGAAGAGACGTGTGGAGCTTGTGGCCGAGGTGGGCCATCTTCATTAGATGAACCCTGGATTTTATGTGATTTCTGTGAGACGTGGTTCCACATGAAGTGTGTGAAGGTGACCCCTGCAAAAGCAAAACAGATTAAGCAGTACAAATGTCCTTCATGCAGCAACAAGAGGGCTCGTGGAATGTAGTTTTCTTCTGATGGCTTTTTTATTGTCCTAAACATACTTTCAGAACACATTAGTGATAGCTTGTTTATTATTTATAAAAACGTTGTTTGATGTTTCTATGTAATTCTTAGCATTCTAGTACTGCAGTACATTGCTAAATTCATAAGTAGTAATATCGATGATTATCTCGATAAAGACTTCATGTCCTTGGCCATGGTTCACATGATATCTAGTATCTATATTAAGACATTTAGAGCTTGAGATTTCTGGTGTGTTACAGTTACGACAGGGAGTTTTGGCTCGAGTCAAGTCAAAATTGTAGCATAGGTTCCGAGGTCTGTATAAAACATTTGAAACATGCGCCAATCAAATGTCTAAACATGCGCCAATGTCAAATCCCTCTTTATCAGGAAGGATTATAATCAGGAATTGTATATGAAAATGCTGACAATCTGTCATTCTGTTGGCAACTATGGAAAGCCAGAAATGACAAATCTTTCAGGAATATATATAGCCACCCAAGCTCTATATATTATGGCTGCTGCTGCTGCTACAGTTTTGAAGAATTATACATACGTACTACAACAAAGAAAGCTCCAGTGGTGCTCAGCAAAACAACCTCGGCGGCTTGCGGTTTTGTCACAAGGAACACAGAAGGTAACACCGTTGCAGCTGTTTCTAGGAATATTGGAAAAGCTGCGAAGCTACAGCTTTAAATAAGAGATAGCTTGTTGTTTGCCTGGAAAAAAGGAATTAAACGCTTACTTCCACAAGTTGGAAGGAGACTCGAAGCTTGTCATTGATGCAGTCAACAACAAATCTAACGTGCCTCGGAAGATTGCTCAAGTGATTGATTGAAGATATCAAAAGTCTGGCAAAACTTCAAAGAAATATCTTTCAACCATGTCTACAGAGAAGCCAACTTCACTGCCGATGCGTATGTAAACCTGTGACACAACCACAATGGCGAGAAAGTCTGGAATCACCACCACCCAAGTGTTTTGCTTAGTTTTATAGACCAGGAGTACGATGTACTAGAGGCTCCTATATTAAGCTAATACATCTTTTCTTATGAAAAATGTCTAAACAATAATCTGTTACACAAATTCTTTAGGGATTCTTCTACGTGACGGTAGGTCTGAACAAAATTTAAAATGTAAAAGAAAATGTGAAATAATTAATGAGACATTTTTATACATTTCTATGGCTTTATTCTCTCCGCCAAAACTTCAATTAAAGGCAAATAGCCTTGTATTTCCTTATGCAAAGATAAAAATAACAGTTTATATCCAAACACCCTAAGATCATAAACAATGCAACTATGTATAGTTCATTGTGGATAACAAATAGTTAGTAAGGTGACAATAACTGTATCGACACACTCAGGATTCGGCATGTAGATTAACACTTCGGCGTAACAAAATTAGATTTTTTATAACTGTGAATCCAGCACATGGACCACATAATCATACAAATCGTGATGGCAAGTTGGTCAGATTGGAATAGATTCCTTAATAAACAAGTTATGAGACAGAACTACGGATCAGACTAATAGACTGCAGAATATATCAGTTTGTTGTTTATATGATTGCAGAGTATAAACCAACAAACTAGTAAAGTTGGACCCCTGATTAATTGAAAGTTAGGTAGAGTCCCCACCATTTAATCTAGACTTATCCACAAAGGAAGCCACATCAATACAGATTAATCTAGAATCAATTTAGAATTTCACTCTACTAAGTGGATGTGGTTGACACGAGTTCTAAGATAGAACCAATGGACATGTTACTAGCAGTAGCACTTGAGTTCAGCTACTTCAGCACCTTGATAGAATGATCAATAAAAATAAAAAAACCATGAAATACTCAGAAACATTGAATCACAAAATGTTAAGTAATTGAGCTTTCTTTCTTATTTGCTAACCCAGAAGTTCTAGTTCTGTATAAGATCCATTAAGATTTAACAGCAATTAGGGTATTACATAACTTGCATTGTATTACAATTGATGATCAACAACCTGTGCAGGTTCAGAGATACAAAAAAAGACAACTTCTTGATTGCAAGAACAGAAAACAACAATGACAACATTAAGATACAAAATATGCAGGATTAGACCAAAGATGAAGGCATCTTAGTCTCTATAGTTCATCAGGTCAAAACCTCTTGATTCTTGGTGGACATCCGTTTGATTAACTCATAGGTGGTGATCATGGTGGTTGCAGAGAGCGACATGGAAGCCCACCTTGGCCCCAAACCTCTGTAACAAGCCATCCACCCGCCTTCTTTAACCAAATTCCGAGCAGTCTGCACAATGGTTGGTCCTCGCCGCCCATTGTCATCCCCATCCAGAACTTGCAGCCTTGTCTTGACCGTGTCGAGTGGCGTTGTGATCAAAGCTGACACACTCGCCGCCATGCCTGCACTCGCTCCCTGAACTGCCATTATTGTCTTCGAATCAGGCCTATACGTGTTAACCCCATTCTCATCTATCTTGCCACAATAACTCCCAATTCCACTCCACAGCATCCTCTGCGCCACAGAGTACGATGCCCACCACACCGCATTGGATGGTGCATATGTCAAAACCGAAATCCCAAACCCTCTATACAACCCCCTCGGCCCATCAGTGTGCAGAATCTTCCTAAACGCATCATATCCATTAGCATATTTACAAGCAGACGCTTTCGGGAACTTGGCATCCGGATCCACCCGGCCTTGCACCATCAGCCTCTGACTCACAACATCAACCGGAGTCCACACCAGCTGCGCAGCCATCGCAGAAGTCAGCCCTCCAACCGCATTGGCAATGGCGGCAGCAGATGAATCTGAAAACCCTAACCTAACCGTGGCATTGCCCACATTACTCTTGGTGATCTCAAGCGCCGCCATGTAGAGCGCCCGGGCAGGAATTGTCCCCATCAAAGAGGTCCCAAATCCTCTGTACAATGCCCGGAAACCTTCATGCCTGACGATCGAAAACGCCGTTTTGATACACGAGAGTTGCGATAGAGCTACTTGCTGCCGTGTTTTCAAAACCACCACAGGGTATAGAGACGCCGACACGCCGGAAAACATCACCGCTCCAAGGACAAAGAACTTTGATTTATCAAGCATTTCCCAGTCGACTTCGGCCGGGATATGAAACTCCTTCTTCGCCGATTCATTCTCCGCCGCTCTCAAATTCATCTTAACCACAATTTTTGACACAAAACTATCAAATCTCAATCAATTCACTGATCTTGATCCAAATTCAATGAATCTCTGTCAATTTACACCCTAACTGTACAAATTTTTTTACAAGAAACAAAAAATCGAAACGAATCTAATAATCGGCGCTGTACAAGCCTTTGAAATATGATACAAGATTATGATTGAATCACATAATCAACGAAACGGCGTCGGCTTTTTCCTCCTGTGGAACCAGGTCTTGGATCGGAAAACAAGGGCGTCTAACATTGTGGGGCGCAGCCGAAGAACCTTACCGGAAAAGAGGTCATCGGAAACCGGAGACCTCGCCGGAAGAGAAAGCTAAGGTTCCAAAGTAGATGAAACGGAGAAGAGAGAAGAGATTAAAAGGGGGAGGGAGGGAGAGAGAGAGAGAGAGGTGGGTGACCGGACTTAATTTTAGGCAAGGAAACGGGAAATTTAGTGGTGAGAGCGCGAAGGAAGAGGAACTGACACGTGTCGGTCTCAGATGGCTCGTTTAGGGTTTTCCGGGACGCCAGGTGGACATGTGTGACGTGTAAGATCTTATCCAATTCAACAAAATAAAATATATTTTATAAATATAAAAGACATTCGTGTGGGCTGAGAAAGGTGGTGTAGGGAGGTAAAACTGTAAAAGAATGTAGTAAAACGGGAGGAAGACAAGACTAGTGCTAATATTCATTGATGATAAGATGGTAAATGATATAGTTTCCTGTACAAGTATTTCTTTGGTAGGTGTTTCACATACACCAAGGTATCATCATCTACTATACAAAATCTTCGTTTTCGTTGATTAACAAGGATCGCAGTCGCGTTGCTTGGATCTCAGTCCCTTCTCTGCTGCATGAGCTCAAACCACTGCAAAGCACAGGTAGAAGATTTCAGACAATTGGAACCACGTATGCGTGCAAAATATGCAACAGGTTTTTATGCTTACCTGTCTCAGTAAATCAGCAAGAGTCCGAGGCAGTGCTTCAATATTCCTCAATACAATGTAGTATGGGAAGGGGAAAGACTCCATGTACTTTGTAAACTTGACCTCCCCACCCTCGTAACATGTTTCCTGTAGGACAGTACAAAAGTAAATACTGGAATTACACCCACTTGACAAAACAAATTAATTTGTTTTAGAAAAATGTACAACTACGAAACTGAAAAGGAAGTATTAGATTCTTACGAGGATGTTCATGACCGAGTTCTGTGGGTTTTGTGGGTTATCAACAAGCAGAAATGCAACCATGCGGTTCTTAGCCAAGGCATCCCTAACGACAACTTTTCAACCTCTCCTGCACAGGTGAAGTTTTAACTGTGTTATAAAGAAACATTGAAAATAGAAAAAAGACGGGCCGCACTAATAGCTTGTTGGCCAGTCTAAAGAGCAAAAATGGAAGTTACCTTCTCGTGTAAATGACCATCTGCAATTATCAAAACAAGCTGTTGTAGTGGATTTCGTCCAGAGGGGAGTCTTGATCTTGCAACAGCTGTATCTAGCTTGTTGTTCACAAACTTCAACAAATCAACAACTGGTTCATCAAGAATAGTATTTTCTTGCTTGAATGAGAAACCAGAGATCATCTGCACCATCAAAAAAGTAAATTCAGGTTCATCCCCAAAAGTTACTATCAAAGATCATAAGCTGATATTAAAGGTACCGACCTTAACTCCAGCATCTCCATTAAAGGGCTGATCAAAGTCATGCAGCAACCTTATGTTGCCTTTCTTTCCAAAGCTTGCAACAGCAAGGTTGCCCATTTCCAGTTGTGACATTGCACGACAAACTGTCACCAGAGCTTCGATAGCAACATCCCCACAGCAACTCTCAGACATGCTGCGGGAATCATCAACAGCAATGACAACTTGATAATCACGTTTATTAGGGCGGGTCCGTCTCAGCCATATTTTATCTTTCTGGTACTCACTTGCTATGTAGGGAATCACCTAATAAATAAACATAATATTACACGAAAAATCAACAAAATATGCAAAAACACAAAGCCGTTCCAGAAAGGGCTATCTTTCATTTACCTTCTTCATGTTAATCCGTTTCCCAGTCTTATAATCCCCTTCAAGCTTGCTGGCCACTGTAGGTTCCATGACTAGACGCAATTGTTCAGCCAACTCTTGGGACAACCTTGTTGTGACCCTCTCATATCTACTCCAGAGAGCAGTAGCATTCTTTGTAGCTTCATCAGAAACCTCGCCAAGATCTTGCGCCTTCCCCATGTCATCGTCATCTACGGAAAGTTTACTGAGCTGATGTATGTCATCACTCAAATATGATTTCTTCATAGAAACCACATCCTCGACCATACTTTCAGGCTTATCATCATCATGATTTCGCTGAGATCCCTCACCAGGCGATTTCTCTGGACCAGAAAGATCCCTCGGATCCTCTACCTTATTTTTAAGGATCGAGTCAGAACTCCTGTTAGGGATTGTTTGAATTTGTTTCTCAATTTCCTTCACAACGGAATCATCTTTGTGTGTTGAAATACCATCTTCACTGGTCTTATTACCAGAAACATTCTTGTGAATCTGCTCTGATGTTGCAGGACCCAAAGCCTGAGCCGTCCCCTCTTCATACTCCCTAACATATCCAAACTCTTCCACATTTTCATTCTCTATATCACCCTGTGGCTCTAGATCACCCACCTCAAGATCTACAGACACACTAACTCTTTCCTCCCACTCCTTCAGTGCATCCCCAATACTACGGTAAGGATTTGGTTGACTTTTACAAACAGATGGCATTTCCTGCTTAGGCTGTTGACCTTTTGGCAGCTCACCAGCATTTCTGCCATTATTTGATGAGTCAGAGGTCATCAGATTCATCTCAGATGCATTACTGGAAGGTAAACCATTGATTGATGTGAGTTCATTATTGACTTCATTGCTAGTTGTCCAGGTTGACTCTGGTGCTACATCCCCTGCATCTGATGTCTTTGAGTCACCCTTTGGTTGGGTTGAAGATTCTGCATTAGGCTCATTACCACCGATGGAGTCAGATAATCCTGGTTCGAACGCATCTTTTCTCATTCCAGAATTCCTCTCAGTATCTTCCATATCTCCACCAGAGTCCTCCATGTCTGAGGTTGCATCTATTTCTTTTACATTTTCCTCTGCTTCTATCATGTTTTCATCGGTTGGACATTCAAGGTTGTCATCGTGCTTAATATTCTCATCATCATCATGCACTTCAGGATCATCGATGTCCATTTCTCCAGCAGAATCTGGATCCATCCCATCAGGATCATTAGGACCATCAGGATTTAATTCTGTACATTCCATATCTTTTTGTTTATCGAGGTTCCTCTCATCTCCATTCTCCACAGGGTCATCCTGGTTTCCAGTTTCACCCTCCGGTTCATCAAGTTCATCATCATCAAGCTCTCCCAGTTTATTAACAGCATCATTATCTTCCTTAGCTCTAAGCTCCCTAGAGCTAGCATCTTTATCAACAACTGAACTCCCAGGTTCATACTTCTCATCTGCTTTATTGAGATTTTCATCTTCATCCTTGTTCCCCCGTTTCTCATCAACATCTGTACCATCTTCCCCAGTCGGTCCGACTTCAGTCTCTATTTGCTCATCATCCTCATCATCTTTTGGATTTGTATCTTCTTCAGAGTCATCACTGACACTGGATTTCTCAGCGTCAAAATCCTGCTCCATCTCAATCCCTTTATCATCTTTACTTGGGGCTTGACCTGGGGCATCATTTTCGTCACTGGGCTGCTGAAAAATGAAAACCAAAAATTAATAACTTTTCAACGCAACCCACTAATATTTTAAAAAACAAAAATATCTATCAAGTGCCCAAATCAATACCTTTTCTGGTGCCCCAATCAACTGGTCTTCATTCGTAATCTGATCACTGACATCAGTCCGTCCTACACCCTCCCCCATACCTGTTCCATCTTGTTCTTGAGAAATATCACGGGTAGCATCATCCACATTGTCCTCGGGAGATATTGTGGGACCATTTGAAGATAAAGCCAGAAGATTCGCGAGTATATGAGTCGTTAGAGATACCTGTGCACAAGCGTAAATATTTAAGATAAGAAACTGAAGAACCACACAAGTACTATTTGATACAACATTAATCTCTATTATAGTTTGGACAACCATAACGTAAAACAATGAAACTAAGGCCAGCACTAGCTGGGTTGATCAACTGGCATTTAGCCGTTTAAGTGAAGCTTTTGTATGTGGGATTGCCAGTTGGTCAAAGGCATGGTTTGATATGTGTGTGTGTGTGTGTTTTGGGGGGGGCGGCAATAATAACATAACACAATGAAGATAATGGTAAACAGTGCATAATACAGTCTCCGTGAGCAGCATTATGCTGATGGGAAGGTGGCAGCCAAAGGACAAACAAGTGGCAGCATTATGCTGATCGCATTTGCGATATACTCAACATGAACATGCAGGTCAGACCAACTTACAGTTCTCCGCATAGCCAAAAGTTCTTTTAACAAAGCATGGCCAAAATCCAAGATAATGTCCAAACACAGACGTAGCTGCTTAAAATCAGCATCAACTCGGACAAGTAGACTGCTAGATTCACCACCCCTGTGATTCACCAACTTTTCCTGTAGATAGCACATAAGATGATTTATTGGATACTCATCAAGAGGTAACAAATAAACAAAACGTAGATGTGATAGAACTCACCGCAGAAAAAATTGTTCTTAGAAGCTTGTTACATAATTGGTCCAAGCTCATATTTTCAACAAATATGTCAAATATTTCTTCCCAGGACGTAATTTGCCCCAAAGACTTGTCCAGATGAACCTGCCCATTACATGATGAACCCAATTTCTGCATTGCTCCCACAATATGTTCGAATGTACTTCTTAGGGTTTGCTGATATGCAGCATCTTTCTCACGGTAATCATGCATATCATGTTCACTGATTGAATCCTTTTTCTTGTCCATCGCTGAATGAAATACACGTTCCAACAATTTCACCTGAAAAACAATAAATGTAACAATGTTGAGTACCAAATCTGATCTAAAAGTTTCATTTGTCATACCAACAATATTAGATAAGATCATCTTAGAGTAAGGACAAACTCAGAAATACCTTCTCACATATTTCCAAAAGATGATGGAGCAAAATATCTTTAACAGAGCTTTTTACATCTTGGACATGGCAAGCAAGAAGATGAGCCTCAAACTGCCTAATAACCTCAAAATTTTGAATGACCAATTTTTCCATCTGCTTTGAAATAATGATGGATTGTGAAGGTCGAATTGTTCTCTCTGGGCCAAGAAGATAATTGTCCAAGGATTCCTGTTATGTTGTGCAAGGAATTCGTGAGAAAGCTACCACATTTTCAGTAAAAGTCTAGAACACACAGGGAACAGAAACACAAACCTTGGACTTTTGGAGCGCTGGAATAAACTTCTCCACAGAAGCAACAAACTCATTCACTTCATTCTTGATAGTATGACATGTGTTTAAATGGGTATTCTCAAGTATCTTGAGCAACAAAACCTCATCTTGGGTCATGTCATACAGACTATCAAACAGTTGCTGTAACAAGATATACATTTTGAGTAACGTCAAAACAAATCAAATAAATGGATAGTTAAATCCCAATAAGTTAAGGAACTACCTTCTGCTGCCACATACATCTCAACGTGGCATGTTGATTTTGACCAATAGAGCACTTGCTACCATTTCCATCATCAAAAGCAATACAATTTTCAAAAGTAGAAATACATTCCTTCAAACGCCTTAAATTCTCTGTAAACTTATTAGCAGCTCGGTGTTGATCTTGTTGTATTTTGATGAACTGTTGCAGATAAGGGTCTGGCATACCAACCTGCATAGTGTCAAATATTAACAAAATGTTGCGGATGTATATTTACAAAGACTGGGGAGAAGAACATCAAGCCTCCTTTTGAAAGCTGGTGCATATTTACCTGTTGTTGAGTGAAAAGAACAGATTCTACACTGGTGAAATAGTATGTGTTGGCCATCCTCCATTCTGTAACTAAATTCTGATGGGAAGAACGTTGGAAGTTGCTTGGAAGAAGTGTATCAGAATGATGGGGCAGTCTACTCTGCATTAGCAGCAAATGCTGACCATCGGATGATGGTTCAACAAACCACCAAGAATTAACTTCATCCTATCAAATGCAAACAGTAAAGCCAATTAGCGTAAAGAATGAGATGAAGTCTCCTCCAGACAAACAAATAAACATTACCATATAACATTCATACCTCAGTAAATACATCTCTAGATAAACCACTGGTTTTTAATAGATTTAGAAGGTCAGAAAAACTTCGCGCCTTCTTTTGACTCTTGTTTGCATCCTTCCACAACTCACAACAATCCATTGCCTTCCTAATTATTCTTTGAAGTGTGTCCCACACAGCACTCCATTGATTTGGGATTCCTGTAACCACTGAGCAGATTTCTGAGTTACTATGACCTTAAATCTAACTACATTATATATGCAACAATGAAAAGAGAAAGAAAAAAAATAGAAAACAAAATAATTAGCAGCACCTTCAGATTCTGTATGTCCAAACTCAATTAAGGTACCGCACTGTAATTTGTGCAGGGCAGCATCTGCTTTCTTGACCCAACTAGTATACCACATACACCTATTACAAAGTAATCATGCTAAAACTTTAGACGACTGGTTGCATTTTGAAATGAAGCATAGGCAATAATCAAATAAGAAACAAGAATTACCTGTCTTCATCATTGATAACAGTCCAATCAAAAGCAGGATCCATCAACTTAATCTTTTTGTTCACATTATCAATGACGGAACTCTGACCTGGATGAGAACAAGTTTCAGTTCCTTTAGCACCATCTTGCTCAAGGAAGACAATAACAGGTTGTTCCAGCAGAACCTATATGGGCATCAAGATACATGATTAGTATTGCTCCTTCCAATAATGTGTGAAACTGTGAAAGCACTTGACTAGGGAGTCTTGTCACCTTCACAAGTTAGCAAGTGAATAAACCACGATGAGACAACAGAATATATCAGACTACTTTACGCCATAAATGGATAAAAAAACACTTCCAATATTAGAATTTCTGCATCGTTAACTCTTACATTACTTCCCATGTAAAATATGTGATTAGCAAAATCCAATCAAAATCATTTTTATGGGGACAAATCATCAAGTTACTAGTTTAGGTTTGAGGACCACCGCCGGTTGAATCACTAATCAAGTATTTTGCATTGTATGTAAAATGATTTCAAGCACATATTAGAAATGAAACAAGATAGTTCATGTGTACTTACTGCGTACTCCTGTATAATCTTCCTGAGCTTCTGCCTTTTTGCTTTGCAGGTATCAATGGACATCAGATTGGCACGTTTCTTCTCAATAACGTTCCTGGTGTCCTGAGAACTCTCATGAAGCTCCCAGTGGTATGGCTTGAGAAGATCTTTAAGTTTCTTCTCAATTACACTTCTACCAGATTCTATGTGTGCAAGAATTCTAAAACAAAAAGATTCTATATCAATGTCCCTGTGAGCAAGAGAGAGAGAGAGAGGAGAGAGGAGGGAGAGGAGGGAGGAGGGAGGAGGGGGGGAGGGGGGGGGGGG
>NC_020496.1:24076512-24089806 GCF_000184155.1 Fragaria vesca subsp. vesca | reverse complement strand
GGAGAGTAAAATTAATGTGTCAAACTATAAGCAACTCACTTTGGTAAGAATTGCACGTAATACCCAAACGCATTGTACAAAATTTCCTCGTTTTCCTTTTCATAATAACTGCAAAATTTATTACCAGTTAGTTGAGCAATGTAACCGTGGGGAAGAGGTAAAATGTTCATTCATGATTGCTTGTTTCTAATCAAACACCAAGGAATCTTTGAATTATTCATAATTCTACCTTGAGTAAACTTCCAGGCACACGCCAGCTTTTATTTGGCCGAGGAACGCGAAAAGAAGTTGAAGTCTTCTTTTAAATTCACCTATGCTGGATGTGCGAATGAAATCCTCCACACTGTAAAGTTATAACAGCATGACACACCTCAAAGACTAAGAAAAAGTTTTCTACATATAGCAGCTCAAATATTCAAAGAATTAGTTACTCTTAACCTACCTCTGGATAGTACATAATTTATAGACAGCAGAATCAGGAGAAGTTCGCTTCCGAAGAACTGAGTAGAGAGGAAACCACAACTGCAAAAATTTCAAATAAATTTGGAGTGCATAATTCATTACTTAAATCGGGGACAGCTATGATACCAACACAAAAAGTTCACAATCGAAAGAGAGAAACTAATGTATATATTATGCTACAGACTTCCCCCAGCTAAATAGTAAAATCTGAACATTATTTGGATATATAAAAAAAATTGAAATGTGAATTAAAACGACACAGAGAAGACTAACACATTGTGCAAATTTAAGGTTATCGGGTTTATTATTTCACCAGAACCCTGTAGACAATCTCAGCTCTTAGCCAACTGCATTTCAACATAATCCAACATTCATAAATGTAATTAGCCAGACTGACCCACTCGAGGATTTACCTTTCCAGCATTAATCTCAAACTGATCCTGCACTTCGTCAAGCAATGCTGGCCATGACCCCAACTCCAACTTTCTCCATGAGATCACCACATCATAAATGGGGTTCTTCACTTGATCTATAAGAATTCACAAGAAAAACATAGTACACAACACAGAAATTCGAGGAAAGAAAAAAAAAACAACTTATTGAGCAAGAACTAATACCAGCAAAAGAGAACTTTGAGCCATCTTGTAATGAATCAAGACATCTAACCAGATATTGCAATCCTGAGAGAGGCTGGAAAAGAAAATAAAAATTTTATACAGCTGAATACTTTCCAGATTCCACATAAGATAATTAGCAACAAAAACAAGCATGCAGACTTGCAGTTGCAGAACACAAACACACAGCAATCCCAGACAAACATTAAGTATATCCCTACAATAAAGATACCGAGCCCCTTCTTAATACATGATTAAAAGACAGTACCAATATCAATACCTTAGCTAAGGGGGCGTGCGAAGTAATCTTCAAAAGCATTTCAATTATATCCAATATTTTCTGAAGCTGTGGATGATCTTCATATTCATTTAGAAGGGAATAAATTCGCTGCTGAAGAGGGACAAGTGCTTCCACCATTTCATACATCGTTGTGGGATTTGGATCCTACAATAGGGATGGAATCACAAAACAAGATAAATCAATATATGATACAACTTCAGTAAATTTTCCATAGTACTTTAATGTATCCACACCTTGTAAAAATTGTATCTGAAGGATGATTTGTGAGATGAACTGAACATCTGCTCATGCTCCAAACAAATACGAAACAAGTTCTCGGGCACCAATTTGGCATCCACACTAGCAAGGAACGAACACCCTAAACCTGGAAATAGAAGAGAGTAAACACATACAAACAAGGAGTATAACCACATCCAACCAGAAAAGGGAATCTTCGACAGCATACCTTTAAGCATCTCTACTCCAAGTGTATGTGAAGCAGTGAACGAACGCGCTCTATCCGAATCTTGGATGAGATAATGACCCGGCTGAAATTAAAACATTAGAAAACCTAGAAGTTCTAACAGCATTGAGAGATTTAGTGGTAGAAAACAAGAGGACCCAAGACACTACTTTTGCATAGGAATCAAATCATTATCAAATCAAACAAAGAGCTTCATTCAAAATGATATTATTGCAGAACAGGAACTGGAACTGATAACAATGCATGGAAACAATTTGTTCCTTGCTAAAATCCTCTCAGGTTTTGCGAGCTCAAAACCCTATGAGATGAAAAGGAAGTCCTATTTTATTCATAATTTAGTTGGATCAATTAAAAACTTAACATAACAATCACGAACTTTTGTTTTAAAATTAGAAGGGAAATTCTCAGCCGTAAAAGAAAAAAAAAATCCTTCGACTTTCTCAAAATTCTTACCGCTTTGACTAGATCACTTGTCCCGAATAACTGATTGTGAATTTCAACTACATCTTTCACGCAAGCATCCTCTATATAATTCAGTTCTTCCTCTGAGTTCCCTTGTTCCTTCAAAACTTCCTCCTGAGTTTTTATGGAACAAAAGGAAAGGTAAGAAACACGGTACATTCAGGCAGAACTCCTTGAAAACATATACAAATAAAACGTGTACCTCTTCAGCAAGAAAATCCTTCCATTCTGAGAAACTTTCATTAGCTAACGACTTCTCGAGAGATGATATATTTAGTTCAATTATACTCTCGAGCTTAAAGGCACGAGCCCTAAACTTGTATTGCTGAGAAGCATGGTCTTGTTTGGCTTTCATGTGAATCATTGCACTCATCCAATGCTTGGCAGATTCACTGAATATCTTTTCCAATAGCTGATTCACAACACACGATGCATAATTGATGCCAGCAAATTCAAGAGAGATACCAAAAGAACATCGACAAAGAAAAAGAGAAGACAGACCTTAAAAGATTCACAATCCATCACTCTTGCATTGGTTACAAAGTGGGCGACACGCACAAGAATGTTTTGATACAGAGCACCTTTGAGTTGTGTAGCAGATACCTGCTACATATAGGAACATGTCTAAATCACTTCTGACAATCGATAATCATAATACAGAACAAGAAAAATAAATAAATAAATAATCAGCAGGAAACAGCCAAATTTAAGAGGGAGAACACTGAAAGAACAAAAAATGATGTGTGAACAATATCTTACTCGATTATTAGACCCAACATCGCTTGAAAAGGTAAGCAACTTCTCGAGAAGACCTATGTCCTCAGCACTGAAGGCTGTAGGAATTTCCAAATTAAAAGAAGGAAAATCACTGGAACCGGTGCTTATGTTGACAGAAATGGTCTTGGAAGAAGCTACCCTAGGGAACCTCATGAATGAATAAATAGATCCCTGCATGAAGGCAAGAATTTCTGGTCAGATGCCACAAGACCAATAAGGTGAAGCCACAAGATGTTTAAAAATGTCCAAGAAGTACCAAAATCATATTCGTATTGCCCAGCTGAACTCTATTCAAGATTCGGTTTTGCTTTATACTAGCAAGAATCAGTGATAAGCCCAACTTCATTTCATATAATGCAACCAGAATTGGTTGAACAAAGTCACTGTACTCGACATACTTCTCTGATAACAGTTGTTCAATAAAACCAGCTGTCATTTTCTGAGAACATAATACAAACAGAATTAGTGATTAGAACAGCGCAGCAGCTTAGAAGGGGGAAAAAAAATGATTATCAACAAATGCATTCATAAACATACCTGCCAGTTAGAACCTTGGTCAAGAAGCTGTTGTGAATTCATGGAGGCCTTATCATTTGTAACATGTTGAAAAAACACATCAGAGGTGACACGATCTAGAAATTTATCGCATTCATGTTTTAACCCCTTAAATTTCCGAAAGTCCGAGCGGAAAATGATCTAAAGCACCAAAAAATTTACCATTAGTTAAAAGCAAAGAGACAACTAAGAGAAGAAACTGCAGCATACTATTACCAAAAAGTGTAACAGACTGTTATTCCCCTCCTCTTTTCAAGATCACTGGTATCTTTGTTTTTTAGTATCATAAAAAAAAAATGATACTGGTCGACAACCAGAGAAATTTAATGAACATTCATGTCCAAAAACCAAACAGAGTACCGATGTCATACTCCAACGGCCAGCATATCGCATGATGCACACATTAAAATCTGTAGTAACTGAAGACCCTAAAGCTGACCATCTTTAACTCCATCTATTAATCCCATGTGTAAATTCTGCTATGCCGCAACATCCCAATAACCAAAAAAAGCTATCAACACAACTCCAAAAAGTTTTTTACTTATTCCCATTGCCCAATGCCTTGCACAAAACTCAAAAGGAAATCAAGATGTGAACTGCTGTTCAATTGAGATCCAGAAGAGACCATTGCTCATCTAACACGTAGAAATTTAGACCACAAGGTAACCAAACAGAATATAAAATCAAAACCTTTCTCTGCAGCTTTTTGTGCTCCACTTCAAGCTTTTTCAATGTCTGTACCCTTTTTTCATCAGATTCTCTGTGACCGGTATGCCCAGCCAAATAATCACATTTTTGACGCACCTATAAAAAGAATTATAAACGTTTACTTTGATCATGAAAACATAGCATAGCCAAGTGAACAGTGCACATTTATGTCCAAACACATGCATAGAGTGCTAGTTATATTTGAAAAGAAGAATAATGCATGGAGAGCAACCTGAGTTTCAAGTTTCAGCAAAGAGATCTTTTCTGCTATCTGTAAATGCTTGTAATAGTATTTCATGGCAGGATCCATATCATCACAGCAAAGCAGTGTAAAACGTAATATCCCAAGCCGCAACCAAGCACAACCATGATTAAAGTGAGAATCTGGAGTCAGACAGTAAATAAGCAAGTCAACAACAAGATAAAAAAGAAAACGCTGTGGAAAGAAGGAAAGTAACCACAAAACAGATATGACATTTTTGACCAATAGGCAAATAAGCTTGCATTTTTTTTTAAAAGAAACAGCCTTTTTTGAAACAAAAAATAAAGTACAAGGAGATGGACAAGGAAACCGTTTAAAAAGCTAAAGAGGGCAGCAACGACTAGAGGCTTTAGCAGTTCAACTATTAATGCCAAAACATAGGGGCTTATACTACAGCTGCTTGCAAGTAGAGGATAATGGAAGAAAAATTGTAATCCTTAAAATCCTACGCGATAGGTTTTCCCTCCACCTCGCCATAGGTTTCAAATAATCTTTTATTTCTTTCCACTCCTCTCTGATGAATAAATATGCTTGCTATAAATTAAAAATTTACATGAACAAAACAGGTAAAAGACAAAAGATGACCTTTCAATAAGCAATGCGGTAGATACAGGTTATGAAGCAGTGGCTTGATAAACTTATTCACAGAGTTTTTCAGCCCGTGATGACTTGATTCTGAAATAAGGGATCCCAGAAGCTGGATAAAATTTTCCATTGGCTCTTTTATTGCAGTGTGTCTTGACTTTAAAAGAAGAGAATCCAGATGAAAGTTTCCTTTCTGTTACCATAAGAGAATGTAGAGGAATCAATATGATTGGAGTACAATACTTTCTACATATAGGAATCATGGTGTACACCAGTTAAAACTACATAAAAGCAGATAACCATATGAACAATTGCAGCATCTATGAAACATCAAAGAGGTAAAAGCAGAATGCAAAACCAATATACAAGCATCACCCAACAGCATGGATTGACTACTCTCTCGTTAAACAACATACCTCAAATACAGACTTAATTTCAGCAAAGTGGTCAGCATCAAAAGATCTTTCATGCGCGTATACAATCTGCAAGGGGCCAGAAGATTCAGATGGAGGGAATCTCATTTGAAAATGCTACTAAACAAATAAATTGTTTGAATTGTTTGAATAATGGTATTATACAAATAAATTCTTATAATTGAAAACAAAAGATACAGAGGAAGTCATAGAAAAAATTGGTCTACCTGCTGGAACAACGAGTGGGCAGTAGATAGTAGAAAACCAGGTAAATCCACTCCAGGGTGTGAGATATACCAAAGATTAGATGATGCAACTCTAAGCTTTAGAGAACCTGCATAATAATCCTGAATAGCAGACGTGCTGCTTTGCCTATATTGCACACCAAACAGTGTTATGAAACTTTTATATTTCAGATACACCAAAAGAATGCATGACTTGTAAAATATCATGCACAAGACTTCAAACATTGTGCATATAATGAAGAGAAAGCAGCTCCCATTTGGGCAAAACTTTAAACTTGAAACCACAGGATAACCGCAAAGTTCTTTGAGCCAAACAAGCTAGCAGTTGAATAACTATTTTCTTTTTGTTGAAAAGCATTAGCTTTATCCCAATGTGATTATATATTCATTCCAAATCCTTTGTACAGATACAAGCGATCATTAATAAGAAAATCTACAATACGGTTACACAACAAGCAAGCATGCATGCATTATTTTGCATCCATTTCTATTCATATGATTGAATAAGTAATCCTAACATGCATGCATATTTTTCCAATCAAATAGGAGAATCAGTAATCCTGGAAAGAGAAATAAACATCTTACATTATCTGGAAGACCGTTGCTGTTACCACAGGTTGAAGGAGCACATCAGGTACTGGAATATTATAATCATCAGTGCTTGAGAAACTCTGTACACAATAGGAAGTCCATCAATGAAATATATCAATACTATGACAATACAATAGAATAATTTGATATCCATACCTTAACTGAAAGAGGGCAATAGTTCCACAAAGATTGATGCCACCTGAACCACAGTTCGAGCACAAAACTGGCCATTTTTACATGTGCTACAACACAAGGAAATGTGTAAGGGTACAGATGCCAGCACAACTGATTAATTTAACAGAAAATTCATTTACCTGCATCCACCAAACTCCACACATCCAGTATCCACAAAATCTTTTGATGTGGCGAAAACACTTGAGGCGCTCTTGATGAGTAGTTCAATGAGAAATCCAAAGCATACTTCAGATGGCCAGATTCATTGGCTAAAACCTATCATTTACAGAAAAGTATACAATTGATATAGAAATGCAATAAGAGCTTTGTATTCAAAGGTAACAACCTCTCTTTTGGGTTCGAAATGCTGTTGATATAAAAGGAACTTGAAAAGCAAAACCCCCAAAGGAATTGGGTATCCCTAAGTTCAACGACTGTACTCAAACAAACATTTGATATTATCCGTAGGGGGTCAAAAATACCAAATTGTTCAAATTAAGTCAGGACTTAAGAAACCGGATACATATATAGCTTATAGGTATATATGCGGACAAAGTAAAGCAATATAGATGATCTTACTTGCTGCATTCTTTTGGGATCAGTTAAAAGAACATGTGATAGCTCCAGAAGTAGCTTCACATCCAAGGCAAAACTGGTACTGTCAACAAGGGGAGAAGTGTCCTGCCAAGTATCATACCCAGATGCGTAGCCTAATGATTCATTTGAATAAGAACAACATATAGATGAATTCGATCTGGGGAAACGCTTGCTAGAGGATGAAATCTCCTTCGATTTGATTCT
Source organism: Fragaria vesca subsp. vesca (assembly GCF_000184155.1). Taxonomy (NCBI): domain Eukaryota; kingdom Viridiplantae; phylum Streptophyta; class Magnoliopsida; order Rosales; family Rosaceae; genus Fragaria; species Fragaria vesca. The sequence goes on along the minus strand of NC_020496.1, from coordinate 24,082,393 downwards.
TTGCTTTTCAAACATTTGCAGGAGCTTCTGCATAGGGGTAAAAATGTTTTCATTAACACAGTATTGACAGATTAATGTGCTCATCTTTTCTCTTGATCAAACAAAATGATACATATGAGGAGCCAAAACCTGATAAATGGCATCCAACTGCATAAAAAGGTGGTCATCATCCTCAGCAGAATCAGATTTTCCAGTTATGCATGACGTTATGGAAACACCTACATGAATAACAAATGTTATTAGGAAATTGAGCTGGTACATCAATGAATAAATCGCAAATAGGATATTTTACCTTCCAGGACACGGGAGCGCATATCCGACGAAACAAAGCCAATAGGATCATCAACTGTAACAAAAAAACACCCATGACCATTTTATTTCAACTAAAAAGTCTCGTTGACAAAAGAAACAAGAAATTATATTACCATGCCCCAATAATTTTGGTGATGTTGGCCATACTGACTCGCAAAGCTCTGAAATCAGGATTTGCTTTTCAAATATTTTAGCAGAACGTGGCAATATAGGATGACCACCATGAATCCAGAGCAAAGACTTCTCTGAGTGAAATCGCCAAGAAGAGATAGCTTCCAGATTGTTGCTCTCCTTCTATATCAGAAAACCAGAAAAATTCAAGCTCAAGGTACATTACAGAAATAATAACAGCACAGCTTATTCAACCTACCAGCAGACCATCTACTGCTTCTGGACAGAAATCCTTCAATTTTGTAGCACCCTTTAGTACCATATGCCAGGAAAGGAGCGAAAGCTCAAATTCAGATGACTCAAGACCATCCCAAAATAATATGTGATCTTCAAGAAGGTCAGTGTACATCCCAATAAGTGCATCGAAAGAAGGAGACTTGATGAGAGACAAATCAAAGAATCTATTGAGAAATTGCTCCTCCAACTTCCGCAAAGATTTTAGAACTTCCTTAAAACAGCTATCTTTTTCACAAAAGTAGCTTTCCTCAGAATTCCACTGTTGATAACTGACCCTCAGTGGCATTATACAGCACATGGCGTTGTGGAGAAACTTGATGGAATCTTGCGATTCGGGCACATCAACTAATTCAAAATATAGCATCGGCTCTAGCTGCTTTTTAAACTCTTCTTCGTGAAGCGATGTAAGCACATGGTGAGCGTATTTCCAAATCTGATGCTCCATGGTGAGCATAACCGACTTCACCAAGGAATCAAAGAAGTCACAGAAGGGCTGTAATTGAGATTGAAACCAGCTAAAATACAGAAGATAGAGCTTAACATCACTTTCAGTAGCCTGTTCAAACGCCCAGTTGGCAGCAAACAATAGCTTTTTCTCAACCCTAGCCAATGCCTGGTCAATAATGGCATCTTGCCTATGGGTTACAGAATTACAACCGGGAGCCTTATGAATCATAGTTTCAGACATCATCTTCATACCCATCAAGTAAGACCCTACAAATCCACAGGAAGTTGAATCCTGGTAAACAGAGCACCTGTTCCTGGCTAGATGTAATTTGTAAGATGCATACTTAGCCCCCAGGTACTCTAGGTACATGCAGTTATTCATCACAAAAGATTCTTTTGAGTGCCACACAAGATCCCTGGGCTTCATAGACATGGGCGATCCTCCAGGCAAACACAAATATGGAGACAGTGACGAGCCAGATTCACACAAGTCGCTAACGGATAAATATGTACTTTTCACATGATAGATAACATTTTCACCAATGGCGTCACCAAATGAACTAAGATATATATGTTCCCAACTTGTTTGTAAGCTCCACAAAGGGTGGCTGCCAGTCTTGAGAAGTTGTTGAAACAACTGAACCCAGCGTGAAAGCTCAAGATATGTTATACACACGTTAAAACGTAATCCTTCCTCTTTAGCATACATATGTGATTCAGCCATCGCACAGACCAATTTAGCAAAGGGAATACCAGATAGAACGAGAAATCTTTTCACATCATTTAGTTCAATTCTTCCACGACTTCTCAAATTCTCATTCATTAGCCAATATGGTGGCATCACAAATATTTCAACTCCTCTGTTCCTCATGGCTCGGGAGACTTCACCAAACCTTGGGTTAACTGTGAGGAACACACGAAAATTAGAATGTGGTTGCAAAACAACTGGCCTTCCATCAATGACCCCGCACTCATTAAGTGTAATGGATCCAGAGGGTTCCACCAAAGAGTTGATCCTATCAAGTACCTAAAATATAAAATGAAAAGAAACCAGATGAGAAAGATAAGTGAACGTTGATGAATTGGTAAATTTGTTACTACATAGGACAACAGCAAAGTAACCAAAGAGAAAAGATGATTCATCAACAAAGCAGAACATGCGTACCGATGGATTACAACAATTTGCATTTTCTAGGACAATCCACTCCCCTCGTTCTACAGCCTTTATTAGTACTCCTGTCACCCACTCAAACTTTGCTGTCCGTCTCTCATATCCTTCTTGCAACTTGAAAATTGTCTTCATGGCTTTAATGAGTTCTTTGCTTGAACAACTTACGGATAAGTTATTGTTCTCCAACACCAGCTTTAAATGTTTCATAATCTTAACCAACAAAGTGAGAATGCTTGAAAATTTCTCTCTCTCCTCCACACGAGTAGATGTGAAACAAGAAACAGAGTCCTCGTCCAAGTTCGATAATAAAGCAAACCATCTAGATACAGAATCATCTCTAATGCTTGATAAAAAAGTTTCGTTTGACAACTCCAATTGCAAACTGCAAAACTCATTTACCCAGAACTTGACCTGAGTAATAACTGAACGCAAATTGCGGAAGGCGTTGTATTGCTCGAAGCATCCAAGCAATTCAGATATGTCAGTCCCGGATGACAGATGTAATTCATTTAGCACATTTCCAGTGAGCTGCGCCAGTAACCTGATCAATGAGGTCTTACCCGACGAAGCTGGACCAATCAGGATACACATCCACTGATGCTGTACACAACATGCAGCTGCTTCCAAGCTCTGACGAATTTCAGGCAAAATCTGAAGGGCATTGCTAGGGAGTGCAGGTGACTGAACACAACTCCTCCTTACAGCAGCATTTCCAACATACAAAAACTGAGAATTGAGCTGAACCCGTGGATGAGGATTTATATATGGCTTCATTTCAAATATCTGCTCATACAACTGTAGGACTTTTCTTCGGTCTGATTCTGTACGCATCCTTTGAACATAGACAACATCCAGAAAGCAATAATCTTTGGACAGTGGGGGTGTATCTGAGATTGAACACAACATCTTAGAAACCAGAAACCAGAAAATATTAAAGGAATAAATGGCAAGGAAAGCAAGTGGCTCAAACCCTTTATTATTTGACAGGATCGAAGCACGTCTCGTAGATTAAACTCCCAAGGAGAGCCATCCAGAGCAAACTTGCGATGCATCATGGTTTCTTCATGCATCCGCTTATTAAATAAAATCAGTTTTGAAAGCAGAGATGTACAGATTGAAGGATAAAGTGAGCTACAGATAAAAAGATAATCATCAACAACCAACTCCTCCACATAAACCTGAAACAAATTAACGGGCATCGATTAGCATCGATTCAAATAACATAAGCACCAGATTCACATGCAGGTATATTCAAGGACAAATACCTTAGTGAAACGGTTGAGAAAGGATTTTGGAAGGCCTTTTCTGCCGCCACCTTGATGAGAAGGATTTTGACAAGCAAATATTCTGAACGAGGGTGGACACTTAAAAGTACAGCCCAACTCTGGTATGAAGACCTCAGCTCGATGATCCAGAATAGCATTCAAACCCTGATAAGGATCAATTCCCCATTAGCAATCATGAGCATCACATATTATAATACGAGAACAAAAAATAAAATAATATATATATATATATATATCAGAGAAAAACAGGATGAGAAATTTGCCTCCAACACAGACTGGGGTGCAAGATTGAGTTCATCAAGCAAAACCCAAGAACCTTCTCTCAAAGCCTGCAAGAGTTTCGCAGAAGAAAGAAAATGAGAATCATGAAAACTTAAGAGTCACGGAGTAAAACATTGTAGTTGAGGTGCTAAACCTGCAGTAAGATCCCATCTGACCAGGCAAACTTCATTCCGTCATCACTTTCAACTGGTAAATCTGATCCCAACAAGTCCATCATATCAGTCTGCACCAGAAGCAGGAGAACCATCATGGGATGCAAGAAAAAGGCAAGAGAGAAATGGAGACGTTTACAATGAATATAGCAGCACAACAGGTAAAAAGAGAAAAACATACCTGCTCAGACAAATTTATCCTTACAACTTTGTGACCAGAAAATTTTCCCAAGGCAACTACCAAACTAGTTTTCCCAACACCTGGACTACCTTCTAGTAGAACTGGAATGCATAAACCAATTGAGAATGTTAAAGAGCAAAAAATGAAACAAACAGATCAACTTGAGAGAAAGGGGACACTCAGAAGAGGAACACAAAGGGGAAGATTACCAGGTTTAGGAAGCTGCATAGCTCGTAAAACCCGCAATGCATTTCTCCTGGTGGTTGGTGCCAAAATCTCAAAACCTTCAGCATCACAATTCTCAGAACCTATACAAAGAAATGCAAAAGGACATGTATAAGATTGAATATCTAAAACATCAGAAAGAAACTCACTGGGAAGAGAGTAATATTCACAACCAAAAATGATTTTGAATAAAAACAATTTTCTTTGGGAAGTCCAAATCATGCAAGGCACAGTTACCTTTTGCTATGAAGAATGGATAGACACCAAAAATGTTGTCACAATGCATGCTATCACTGCCCAAATTGGCTGTCGCTGTTTCAAGATCACCCCAACCAAAATTTTGCAATGGGTAGACCTGTTTATCAGTGCCCTGGTTTACCATCCAGAAGCAAGGTTAGATTATATTGATGCTGAAAACACTACAATTATATACTCAAAAAACTGGTAGTTTTACAGCTAAATGAAAATAAAATAAAAACAAAACAAAAAACAAACAAAATTTTTATAATAATTTAGTAGCGTACAACACAATAAGACGGACTCAGCAGAGAAAGAAGAGTTGCAAACGAAAAGCACACACACCTTCATCTGCATTAAAAGATTTGATAGGCATCGCTCTCTTAGCTCCTCCGCGTTGCTTTTAGACATCCCACTCCCTAAACTTAGTCCATCAAGCAAAACAAGGAATGCACCATGAAGGAATGCATACTGAGATCCTAATGTGATTTCGGTTACATTAATAAAGTCAACCCAAGACAGCAGATCTCTCACAGTAAGCATTCTCCCTAGTTTCAAGTCATTGAACCACTTCCAGAAATTCAACATAGGATCCAGGATGCAGGTGAGCTTCGGGGAGGACAATCTCTTCAATGCGATACTTCTGAGCTCAGCTATATCATCTACAGGAGGCACCCAAATCTCTGTAAACCGGTTGCGTAGAGCTGGAGACAGTTCCTTCTTGCCAAAGTCACCCCCAGGATTCATTGTAGCAAGCAAAAAGAACCTCTCATGAGCAACAATTTCCTCCAGCTCAGGACCTCCTCTCTCAGCCAAAGACAGAGTTCTTTCTGGCTCCAAGACACTGTTCAACCTTTCAAGTACACTATCATCAGCAAGGGAAATCTCATCCACGAGAAAGAGATCACCCTTCTTCATTGCCTGAACAAGTGGCCCATCCTGCCACATAAAAGGTTTTTTCCACTCATGGTGCATCTTCGAGAGCCTCACCATCATCTCTTGCAAAGTCGTTCTGTCTTCACTTGAGACATCAGAACGGCCTTTGTGATCTCTGAATATCTTGTCTAGATATGACAACACTGAAGAGGCTTCACCTATGTCTGAAGAAAGACTCTACNGAAAAAAAAAAAAAACGTAATAAACTTACGTATAGACATACATTATACGAAGTTATTACGAT
>NC_020496.1:24045236-24076375 GCF_000184155.1 Fragaria vesca subsp. vesca | reverse complement strand
AAAAAANAAAAAAAAAAAAAAAATGAGAAACAACATACATACGAAACAAAAAATTGCAAATAACTCCTTTCATTACAAAAATATGCATTGTTTTCACTATAAATAAATATTAACTTTATAGAAGATGACAGAAAATATTTTTCGAAAGAAATCCCATTTTTCCAATCTCCTTTCAAAGGATAGACAAAAGCATCTGCACTACTAGACCAATAGTCGACATTCCCTTAGTGCACTCTTAAGTCTGAACTAAAAACACCTTCCATACAGATGCGGTAGGGTAGAAAACAACTGATAAGATGCTTACACGGTCCAGATGAAGGCGTTTAGACACTTCTGCAGTCATTAGTTCTTCAATTCCTTTCTTAAAATCTGACATCAGTCTTGATCTATCTCGGATAGGATAAAACCCCTGTGAAAAAGTTCATTAACAACCAGTCCATCTACAGAAAAATGAGAATACTTTTTTACAAAACACTAAACACAATACTTTAACCTACCCCAAGGAAATCAGAAGTCTCCGAGTACTGATGACAATTTAAAATGTGCAATTTTGAACGCAAAATAACACTCAGTAACTGACAGACAGTTGTCTTTCCAGCCCCTGTTTCACCAACAAGAAGTACGGGCTCCTTCACTCTATAGCAACGGTCCACAAGAAAGTGCAATCTCCGCATACTGTTCGTCCAACTAACACTACATCATACATAATCACTGGTGTGAGTACAAACAATATTCGTAAAACAATCAGAACAACTAACACTAGATAAAATCTTAGAACATACTTGAGATTCTCAGGTAGGTCAGGACAATTAGGCAAGTTGGGAACATGCTCCTGAAATGAAAATAAATAAAAGAGACCAAAATTTAATATAATATAGTGTGATATTTCAAATATGAAAAAATAAAAATAAAAAGCAGTATCTCAGCAAGACTAATTCTTCCTGGACAAAAGAAAAAAAAAAAGGAAGAACTTAAAATTCGTCCATCAAAATAGTAAAGTTCAACTACAAGTGATATTGACCGATCGACATGACCTAACGTAATAATGTCAACTTGAAAATGAAGTTAAAATGCAAGTTGAAACCCAAAAGAACCTCAAAGAGTCAAAGCAGGATGCCCCAAACACAAACGTTAACAAAAACGAGAAGAAAGTAGGTACCTGATCATACAAGTCACCAAGGTCAACACGGAAGGTTGCCTGCAGAACATTTTTAACCACACATTTCTCACCTTCATCCCGCAACCTCTCTGCCAAAAGATAATAACCGTCTCGGACCAGATCCTCTGGCTTCGCCCCAAGTTCTATGAAACGATCAGCCCAGCGGAACAAATCACGTGGAGTAATAAACCCATGTTTCCCGGCAAAGACGTTGCTTGTCTGCCTCTTCTCTTGCAATTTCTTCATTACAGCAACCATGTTCTTGGCCATCTTTGGAGATAATCCAGGCCGCCGCCTCTCTAAGATTGTGCTCAACTCAGAATCAGGAATTTCATCTACATGGACCTCTACAAAACGATTGCGGAAAGCCCGAGAAAGCATTTTACGCCCACCATAAAGACCGGGTGGATTCTGCGTAGCAAAAAGCATAAAACTGGGATGTGCATGAATGCTTTCCTGCAGCTCAGGCACAAAAAGCTCCCTATTGTCATCCAACAATCGATTTAATGCTTCCAGCACATCAGATGGGGCCAGGTTAAGCTCATCTAGAACAATCCAATCGCCATTTCGTACAGCTTTTACCAGCACACCTTCCTGGAATACAAGATTCCCAGAAATATCAACTACATAGGAACCAAGATATTCCTGCAAATCTGTGTGTTCGTGATTATTTATCCGTACAAAATTATGATTTGTTACTGCAGCAAGATACCGGACAAGGCTAGTTTTGCCGCTGGATGTAGGCCCCTGCAAGAGAACGGGATACTTCTGTTTTTTTGTCCAAATAGCACGAGACAAGCTCCTGAGATGCTCCTCAACACTTTCAGTTATGATGTACTTCTTTCTAAACTCATCAGAGTTCTCTCCAATGGTGTAGCATCTGGACAAGTAACGATTATACGGAACTCTTTTTGGAGACTTCTTCTCCAATAAATGTTCTAAGATCACTTTTTCCATGGCTACAGCACTACTTCTATCCAACAAAGTGAGAAAGAACATACAGAACCCATCATATATCGCTTTTTCAAATCCAAAATACCTTTCGGCCTCCTCTGCATATTTTAAAGCACGGTAGAGAGACCTTAAACTATATTGTGGTTTCTGATTAGCACCATCCTGTAGCTTTTCTTCAGATAATTTCTTTGCCGTTTTGTAAAAACACACAATCTTCTTTACTAAACCTTCTTTTGGCTTTAAGCCTCCAAAAGTCTCCTCAACAAACCGTTCCAGATCTTTATCATCTAAAACCTCATCAACAAAGTACTCTGTAAATCTGCTCCTTAGAGATAAAGGCAAGTCCCGCTTGCCAGCATCAGTAGCAGGATTCATACAGGCAAATACACGGAAGTTAGGGTGTCGTTCGATATAACTAATATCCCCTCTTTCTGCTAAACAAAGTGACCCATGCTCTCCTTCAAGAACACCCATTATCCTCTGCAAGGTCTCCGGAGGAGCCAAATTCACCTCATCAAGCAAAACCCACTCACCATTTTTCATTGCAGTTATAAACGCTCCTTCTACAAATGAAAATATCATTCCACGGACATTCTCTAGGTTATATTTAAAGTTTTCCCATGCTTTAATTTCTTCATCAGTCCGAGGTTTCATCCGTTTTCGCTTTTTAAGGGACACATTTTTTGTCTCTTCAACTGACTCAATTCTTTCCTTTTTTACCAACTCCATTCTTTCCTTCACAGACTTCTGGAAATGGTCAACTGCCTTTGTAAAGATTTTTCTAACCTTTTCCCAATTTTTTCTGTAAAGAGCCTCTTGCAAATCCATAAGAAAAATATTGTTATTCTGCACAAGGACATAAACAAGACAAGTTATCAGAAGACTGTAACAAGCAAGCAGTCAAGCAAAAAAAGTTCGGATTAAATAATACCTGCACCGAAAATGATTTCTTGAATAGATGCTCAAACTCCTTATACAAGAGAGGATACACGAAACTTTCATCCATGGGTTTATATCCTCCTAATAAGTCGGCAACATCACTTTGCTGACTCAAGTTCTGACAGAAATATATTCACATTAAAATTTCTTCAAAGGACACCTACAAATAAGGCAATAACCACAGTTTAGAGAGAAAAGGAGATTAGTGACAGTACCAGAACAGTTAACTTCCGATCAAGTCTTCCAGCCAGGTCCTGAACAAGTGTAGTCTTCCCGGTCCCAGTTTCACCAACCAGGAGAACAGGCTCATTCCACTTTACCGATGAAGCTAGTCTCTCGAGCAAACATATGGACCTATCCAAATCAATAAAAGACTTCCTTTTGCCACAAAACTGCAAGGGTACATAGAAATATCAAATCAAACTCTATATCCAACATCTTATCAAACATAATTTTTTCAAGACAATGTGAAAAGCTCAGGACTAACATTGCTCTGAGAGTGAAGGAGGGAAACTCTTAATTCTGTTAGTAATTCCTGCAGTACAGTTCAAAATTATGAGAAACTGATGATGCCATCAAATTAATAAACTAACTTCAACACAATTTATTTTTTGAAATTAACTTAGACCTGGAGTTTGTATTTGTGAGATGGATACAAAGTTTCTGAATAATCTGATGGCACTTCCCATAATCTGGCGATCTCTTTCATTATAGTTAACCGACTTCTCACAGATGTTGAGAAAGCAGCAAATATGGCAACAGCCTAATATCATAAAAACAACCCTCACAATCTTTACCAAAGAATATTATTAAAATGACAGAACGGAAACAGGACATTCAAGTGTCACCTCCTCATAGATGCGTACTCTCGCGTCACAATCCAAATTATCCCCATAAAAGCTTAATTTCAGCCCTTCTATGCGTTTGCACCATTTGAGGAGATCCCTGTCATTAAATTCAGTTAAAAGGAATGTTAAAATCCTCTAGACTTAAACATTAAATATAGTACAACACCACTTACCTTGAAGAGAATCTACTTAGGTAACTACCACAAGCAGAGTTTCCAGGTTGATATCCACCAATTTGGTGTAATATGACAGAGTTGACACTTCCAAGTGTTTCTGGAACAGGCACTAGTCAGCAGTCTGTAGGAATAATGTGATAAGAAGTAATTTCCAACACGTTATAGAGCAAACCTGTGAGCTTGACAGAGAGAGACTCTAAACTTGGATAACACACTTTCACTATCATTTGCAAGTCCTCAATAGTTGAAGGTGCAACCATTACTCTCCTCCAAACGGCAGAAAGTGAACTCCCACCTGCCGCAAATAGTTTTGACATGAACTGATGAACTGAATATATATATACACACACACACACACTTTTCCTTAATTGACCCAGTTTTTAAAGATTATCAATTTGGCTGAAAATTTGTAGAGATGATCTACTCATATATACCTAAAAGCTGAACGGTTAAGATGAGAACATATGATCGAAAAGTGGGTCAATTAAGGAAATCCGTACCTTTTGAATAAATAAGGACGTTTGGACCTGATAATAATTGTGTGTGTATATATATATAATTATATATATAATAACACTTGTTATAACGTATAAATGCCACTCACCACTATTATTACAAAGGTTGCCACTGTAAGACTCTTTTTATAAGAAAAAAGGTTTAAAAATAATATAAATAGAAGAGACACAGACACAAAACAAAAACGAAAAGGAAAAAAAACATGACAAGAAAAAACAGAACAAAAATTAAGTACAAGCAATGAAAATGGATTCCAGAAAAATAAAAAATAAAATAAAAAACTCTATTTTGAACAGGTAGGCTTCTACATCTAGAAAAAGAGATGTAAACAACTAGCTAACTCATTCCAACACATCTGCATTTCAGTCCGGTAAAATTAAGTAAACAGGGAACTCTTTAATAACATGAGAATAGAAGCACATCTTTATGAATCCTGATAGGAAGAAATAAAGATTAACAAAAACTTCAGGCCACCTCATAACATCCATTAAATCCCTCTATAGATCCCGAAAAATCACCTATATATTCTGATTTTTAATTCTCATGCTATGTACAACTATTAAGTCTTCGGACAAAAAGAAACAAGTAACCAACCTTCTGCAATACATGATACATCAAGATTTGAAGTTGAAATTGTGGAAAATAGTCGGAAACTTTGGGCCACCCTAATCTCCTGCAAATGTGCCAGAAATACTTTTAAAAAATTTAAAGGCTAGAATAGAAATGCAAGTAACCCATGCACAGAGGAAGAGAACACTTTCACCGTACATAAAAATGAATACATGATACTCACAGTGTAGATCGAAATGAATAGGCAAGGAAATCACGGACAGCAACCAAGAAAAAAACAAATAAAACTAGATAACATAGAATATGAGAAACAAGAACCGAAGCAACTATTTCCTCCGGGCTTTTTCTTTTTTCTTTTTATAGGCAGGAGCATATAGTTACACCAACCAACGACTAAAGTAAGAGAATAGCAGAATGTCGAGGGTCTAATACGAAAAAACATAGACGCACCGACCAAATGTTGGTACTGATAGAAATATAAGAAAAATGTTTATTTATATATGACCTTTTCAAAAAGAAAATGTCAGGGAAATTGATTATTTACGCCATGACTAGAACAACAGATTTGAATTTTCCCTCAAATAAATTATATCTGTCAACTAAACAGATAGACAGACGGTACAGTTTGCAACAGAATCTAAAGAAACGTGTTTACGGTCCCAGAGTAAAATGTCAATGATCAGTGTCTAACAACTATTGGTGGGGTTGTTACTTGGCTTTTGAATAATTTGACCTTGTACAGTTGGTTAAAAACAATAGTTCCACAGAATTCTGAACTTCCTCCACAGCTATAGAATCAATTACAAGTAGTTCCTTATCAGAAAGAAAACAACGTGTTCCAGTTCCGATGTTTCACTAATCACTCCGATGCATCTGAAAGAAGTCATAACGAGTGGCTGGCATACTCATTGCGGATCTACTATGGGATGACTGGGATCGCATTAACTTACTCTAATTCAATAAATACATAGCAAGCATCCTCTGACTATGACATGGTTAGTTTCTTATGATCCATGAACAAAGGCTCAGTAGTGATACCAATTACTACTTGACAATAAGAGTGTCTGTTTTACTGTGGAGTTGACAATACAAGAAAGGTAGCATATCAAAATAAGCAGAATAACCTGTCCGTGCCCTGTTGCAAAGAAGCGTGCACCATCCAGCAAGGGTGATATGATGGAATGCACATCAGATGGTGCTTTGTCTATATCCTCAAAGACAACCCAATACCCCAAAGAAACAGCCTGAATAAGGAGAAGCTGAGGTTAGAGAATATGTGTATGGAGAAAAGAAAATGTATGAAAAAAAAATTACAAACCTGGGTAAGTGACCCCGGCTGCCATCTAAACTCGCCAGGTTTTTCAGTGCAGACATAACTGCCAATGAGTGTTCTACCATCAATTTGATCATCCATGTGAATTGATAAAACTACAATAAGAGAGCAGAACCAGTCACACAAGAAATCACAAACACTTGCCATGAAGAAAATACTAGATAAAAGAGCGCATGAAACTAATTCAGATTTCCATAGAATGAAACTAGAAACACCAGCCATACAAGTAAATCAGTAAGTTCATAGCAGCATGCTAACCCAAGGACTCTTAAGACATAAGCAGAAATTTATGTTCAACTTTTCTAGAGCACTTATTTGTGCTTGCTGTATCTCAATTGGATACCTGTTACTTTTGTAGTGCCAATGCTAACAAAACACAAAACTCTCATAATGGGAACTATCATTTTCCTTTTACCTAATATCTGTTTTCTTCAATAGATGTTCCAGCTTGTGTAGGGATTTTGTGTTTATGGAAGGGTACAAATAATAGTTTAGGTTCTACTTTTAACAGTTTAAGGTCTGATTCCAACATAAAAACTGGTACCCAATGAGTTTCTCTTCCCCATGACCTACACCAGTTTTGAAAGTATAAGTTATGCATTCCAGACTCCACCCTAAAGTACTCTAAAGTTACTTTTGTCAATTTTAGTTTAGAAGTTATGATAAAGAATATCAATTTGCATATACCTTGATTGCCACTGTCCTCAGACAACTTGCTGATGAGAGCAGATTTCCCACTGCCGGTGGGACCATAAAGAAGAACAGGCCACCTTTGATTTACAGCTAAGAGCATCATCTCATAACTTTTCTTCACAGCTGATGTCAAGACAAATGGATTTGCACCTGATATGTCATTGGGCAAAGGATTTGCAGATGATCTCTCATTCCTAAGCATTATACATAAAAGTTGACATCCAGTAGTGAGACAACAAAGAACAGTTGTGAATGCATATGGGGAAAATCTGGAAATCAAACTCGCTCTACCACTCTCTCTCAAAAAAGTGCAACCACAGAGCTCACCTTTGTCTCTTAATTTGTGGCTCAATTGCATAACACTGTGATGAAGGAATAGGCATAGTATTAAGACTAGAAGGCAGCAAACAGCTTCTCTGACGATATGCACTGCTTGCACTCTGTGACTCGACTTCCTCTCGATTGAACGAATCAACAAACAAGCCAGCATTTTCCAAAGAGACATCCCGACAAAATTCTTTCCATCTAGAATAATTTTAAAAAAAAGATAAATTATTTACATAACATATAATTAAGTTGGTTATTAAACCTCATCTCCAACATCATGAATAAACGCAAGCAGATAAAAACTATTGTCAATGTGTTATAAAATAGAGTAGTCCATATTTCTAGTATGTTTGGAGATTGATGGTCCCTCCTTGGGGTGGGTGGCTATTGGCAGAGTCAAAACATATGCAAAGGTGTCTTTAGAACGATGCTACTTTGGGTGCATTTTCCGGCTTTACAAACCAAGCTAAAGTCTAATGAAGCTGTCTATTCGTAATCAGCAAAAATAAAAAAATACAAAAACTAAATAAAACAGATTTTAGGTTTATGAGGGCAATGGAACTGATCCATTGAATGATTTTTCAAGCACTATTTTACCGTTCTATTATCTGCTAGTGGTTGTAAAGGAAGGCAGCTTTTACTGCCTTCTTATTGCTAGTTTTCGTGTATATTCTCAGTTCTAGCCCGTGGATTCCTCATCCACTCTTTTGTATTGCTCTCTACTTCTAACTATTTAAGAGTGAAAAAAAACAAAAAACAAAAAACAAAAAATTAACCCAACCTCAATAAACATGAAAATGCATCCTCATCTCCGATACCCAAATTTGAAATTCCTTTATCACTGAGCTTAAGAATAAGTGACACTATCTGCAGTCCGCACCATCTTATGTCTGTGATAACTTCCAATATATCTGAAGTACTACAGCGCAGATCAAGATTTGCACAGCGGCTAACAAGCTCCAAGAAACAAGACAAGTCCCAAAATTTAGAGAATTTATTATATTCCGTTAATAGGAGGCGGTAAGAAATCCGTACAGCATACAATACACCAGTTCCAACCTACAAAAAATAAAACAGACATGAAATATGATAATTAGATTAATGTGGACCAATCAGCTGACAATTGCAAAGCAAAAGGTCACCAAAGTGTAACTATGTTTTGTTTCTACATCTTGACCGCTCACTGAACATGTACCCCATTTCTTTTTCATGAAAGGTCGAAGTTCAGAAACAAAACAGAATCATGAAACCAAAATCCAACTGCGAAGAAAATCCTACATTGCTGCAAGGCTAGTGCATAGAAGCTAAGGCACATATTCATTTGAGAAAAGGCATGTTGCACAATATTTTGAACACCTATGATGAAATTATTATTTTTTTAAGTTTTGATATAATGTTTGAAGTATTTTGCTGATATATGATTCGTACGAAATTACAGACAATAAAAAGGATGAACCAAAACATATATATCAGAAAAAAATAGCAATAGTAGATCAACTCTTTCGGCGAGAAAGACATAGATTTACATATTTACAGAAACACTTGCTAGAATATTTACATACCTCAAAAGAGAGATCAGAATTTTTTGGTCTCTTCAAAATGCGCTCAAATGGTGGTGGAGAAAATTTGAAATAACTTTCTACAGACCTGCAAACATAGGAAAATAGTAGATGGAGTAAATGACACAACTTATACAGTTTTTTTCGATAACACACAATTTATACAGTTAAACTTCCCACATCAACCTGACAACATATTTGAACATTATCTAAACATCAAGATAAAGCTGCCTCTACGTACAACAAACGTATAAGGAAAATGCTCAAGATTCAGTTTCCAAAACTGTATCACTTTACGTTCAAAAACAAATGAAGCAGGGTAATGACAAAATGAGTTGACAGATGATAAGTAATAAACTGAAAAGTTTCACAAATCAATTATTCATATTTTTGGTCACAAGATCTTTGAGATTTTAATTTACTTTTTCTCTTTAGGCTGAAGGAGTGATATCCTTGAGGATTACGAGTCAAGTTAGTTGTATAAGTACTAGCATTAGCAATTTACAATCAGCTTAGATAGCTGGAGGAGAAAATATTTATGAAGAAGGGAGCCCATAATCCACCCTTATACACTAGCCTTCCAAGGGAGGTTGCAGAAAAAAGTAGTTGCTGCAACAGAATTACACCATTTTGCAAACCATCGTCCATAATCTAAGAGTCCAAGCACCAATATCATTATTGCCCTATAAGCAAGAACAAACCATGTTCTCAACTTTTAAGTTTCATTCCATGGCTGAGATACACACAGATAAGGAAGTAGTCTATAGCATGGCTGACACTACTCTTTCATCCAAAGCAATGACCATGAATAGTACTCTGTTCTACAATGGGTAAGTTCTGCCCGAATAATCATTAGGATGTCTATAAAGTTTATGTTCGGAAGAAAATAACTAGCTTCAATCCTCAGATCACTATTCATTTAAGTTTGATATCTAAGTCAAACTTAGTTATATTTATGTTCCAATAACTTATCCAAGCAAGTATATCTTTGGTAGTATCAATTTCACACATATAAAGAAACAAGAAACATGCACAAAATACATAGATTATAGATTATCATTAGGCTTAAACTTACAAACAGATGAACTTACCCCATCAAAAAAGGAGCCAAATCAAGGGCACGACAGAAGGCCAAACAAGCATGCTCATGAAGATCCAATCCCCTCCCAGCTCTATTGTAAAACTCAACAACACTATACACCTCACTTAAATCACCATCTTCCCCAAAACTCTCAACTCTTGTGTCAGTATTAGTCCCCAAATTGGGCACCAGCCGAAGCAACTCCACAGTCTTAACCACAACCTCCTCAACTATAGGCCGAAAACATCCTACCAGGGGAATAGTATAACAAGGATTCACAAACACCTCCACTAGCGCTTTCACCACTTCATCTTCGGTAACCTTGTCTCCCTGCAGTCACAAAATTCATTCACATCATTCATACTCTACTCATTTTCTGTTCTTCAATCTCTTGGGAAACCGAAACATAGCCGAGCAATTGAGAATGGAAATTGTACCTTTTTCGAGAGCCAATCGAAATTCGGAAACGATCGCAGCTTTGGGCAACGAGAGAGGAACCTCTCCAGTGCAGAATCCAGACTGAAACTCCCATCCATGGCGGCTTTGGAAACTCAATTGCAAAAGATCAACACAAAAACTGTATATATATGTTAGTAGCTACTGTATATATAATTTCAGAAGCAAAATCAAAACCAAAACAGAGAAATTCGTTTCCAAAACACAAAGCCCGGTTGTTTGTTTTTTTTTCAGTCGAAAATGAAATTGACAAAAACTTTTGAAACCGATTTTCAATTGCAAAAGTCGTGAAGACGAAGAGGAATAAGGGTTTGGCGTAGTGATATTGTTTTCTGGTTTCCTGGAGGAGGAAGGGTTTGGCCTGAGAAGCTTGAAAATAGGGTTTATGTGATCCTTTGGTTCAGCCTCTGAGGTTTTAGATTTTTAGGGTTTAGGGGGCAGAGGGGTTTTTATATGGGAGAACCGGACACCGCTTAGCCAGGTGACATTCTACTAAACAAAAACAAAATATAAAAAAATCACTCAAGAAAATAATAATATTGGGTATAGTCTATTTCTTAGTCTTTCTTTTCCTTCCATTTTTGTCTGATGAGTAATTTCATTCATCTTAAGCCCGAATGGTACGGATACATAACGTTACCACAGTATATAGGTGTGGCATCATTGACATGCTAGCACCGCTTGTTATAAATTCACTAACTAAAGAACAAGCTAGAATTAAAACTATGTAGATAAACAAAGCATAGTATATAAATATGATTGGATCCGGATCCTCTCCTAACCTATGTTTTGCCTAACCTTGCCTAAGCTTCTCACCAGATAACGACACGTATTTTTCTCATATCTAACGGCCTAGCTCTTTTCTTATATATGTCTATTAGTTTATTACCATCAAAACAATTAAGAGGACCCTCTCCGACTGAACCATGCCCTGATCCGGTCCGGCACGCCGGTTCATACATTTAAAAAGTTTAACGCCAGCCATGGCCATGACAAGAAGGCAGCTTTGGCCATGAGCAAGAAAAAGCTGGATGAGGTTTGCCAAGCCGGTAGTTGTGTGAGGCATGAGATTAAGAATGCAAAGTTGGAGAAGAGATTAGCATAGGTAGAATTTTGGAACTATGTGGAAGAGAGGAGATTAAAATAATGATAAATAAACAAAGGATCCACAAATATGAGGACATGTTCTCAAACCTACTTTTAATGATAAAAAAAAAATTGAAAAAGAGGAAATAGGTTCAAAAGCAATATGAATCGTAGGATGTCATTATATACACATGTCGTCATCTGGTGAGAAGTTTAGATAAGGTTAGGCAAAACATAGGTTAATTAGGAGAGGATCCAGATCCATATAGATAAGACACAACACATGCTTAAATTTCTAATACAAAATCCACCACAGATAGTTGAGTTGGTAAGAGTCTTGGTGTGGTACCCTTATACCCAGATTCGAATCTCGCCGACATTGATTAAAGTTAATTATTTATATTTTATCGATTGTATTACATATGTTATAAACTGAAAATCAAAAATCAAAATTCCTCTTCACCATCTACTGATGGTCGCAACCATCTGCCATGAAAGAATCAATGTCAACCACCCAAAGAGATCGAAAACAAAAATGAAGAAAATCAGACATTCTGATTAGAGAAAAAAAAAATAGAATCAAAACCCATCAAGCTTTAATCATTATGTGGGGGTTCTTTTTTATTTGGAAATAACTAAGCCAAAATCAACTCAGAGAATTGAATTACTAAGTTAATCTTGTGTGTGATTCAAGGATGGCTAGAAAGGCTTGTAGCATGAGTTGGCGTGGGAGCTAAAGGCACACCGCGGTGATGAAAGTTGGACTGAGCTCTCTGGGTTAGATTTCTGGAAAAAATATGGGTTTCAAAGGAGAGGGATTGAAGGATGGCTAGAAAGGGGGGTTTTGGCTTAAAGGTTTGAAGGCATGAAAGCTTGAGTGTTTGAGGGATTTTTCTGGGTTGGTTACCTTATCCCTTTGCAGCTCCCAGACCTCTCTTTTATAGAGTTCAATTGGTTGGGTTTTGCGACGGGTCACTGAAAGCTAAGGAAGAAAAGAAAGAAATCGAGAGAAATGACTTGTATATTGATATTGTGTTCTTACTGAATACATGTGTAGAAGACTTGCATTATATATACAAGAGAAGACCAGTGTATTAACACCAGAAACTGAGTAATTATATTTTTACCCTTAACAGCCCCCCTTAAGCTGATGGGAGGGAACCTAGCATCAGATTGCAGAAGATAGAAGAATTGCCTGGAACATGATCCAAGCTCTTGAGCTTTGTCTTCATCAGAATATTGAATGATAAGTTCTGACTACAGTTAGTAATCAAGAAGATATGGCTGGTCTTCAAGATGTGATGAAGAATCTTGCTAATCTAGCATAGACACATACTGACAACATAAAGACAAGATCGAAGAGTGTGTTGAAAGAATTGGTTGTCACCTCTTTGGCTTGACTAAATGCAAGCAGCAGATCATTGTACAACAGGAAACAAGGCCACTTGATAACTCTGACATTCCAAGAATTTTGTAGTAGCTCTGACAAATCAGCCTTACTGTAAAAAGTTATATTTTTTTCCTTGAAGATCAATATCATCACATTCCATATCAAAGCAAACGTGGTAGAAAGCACCAAAATCCAACACGAAGTATACTTGACAAGGCTTTTCCTCAAGCCATGGTCAACAAAAGCTCTGCTATGTAACCACCAGAATAAGACATATAAAATCCTCCGGCTTGAGTTCTTCATATAATTGCAAATCCAACAAAGAATGAAGAAGGCTACACTAGCAATGTCATTTTCATTGTTTTTCTTTCCAACAGCAAATCGAATAGCATTACCAATGATAGCACAGCTGACAGGAATACCAACACAAACAACAGGATCATAGTTGTTGCGATTACTAGTAGATATAGGCTTGTGACCTGCTCCACCTCTATAAATTCTCAAATCAGCCTCCACCTTCTTATGAGAAATAGCCTCCTTGATATGGAGCTCTTCATTTTCATGTATAATACTCCTCAAAGCATTTTCGTTGTGAGAAACAGCCTCCTTGACATGGAACTCTTCATTTTCATGTCTTACACTCCTCAAAGCACTTTCGTTGTCGATTATGCTCCCACTTATTTTCAAGTTCTCAGCCTTTACTTTTACAAGAGTTTTCTGCAAACAGACAACCTCAGATTTTATTTCCTTCATGCTATCTTTCAACTGCGCTTCTTCTTCCTTTATAGCACAAGCTTCCTTCTCAGTGCTTTTGAGCAAATTTAGCAGCCTACTAATTTCTTTTTCCATAGAAGAGTTTTCTTCTTCTAAATGCTTGACGGAATCCACCAACTGAAGTTCTTTCAGCTCCCAATCAGCCTTTGCATTTTGTAACTTAGTCTTGAATTCTTCTACAGTACTTGTAAGAAGATGAATTTCACGTTTTGCATCATCAATTATGGCTTCATACTTTTCATTGTTTGCTTTGTGGACCAATTTGAGGTCTTCAATATGTGATTTACAATCAAATGCTTGACTAGAAAAGCAGCAAACTGTGGCAAAGGAGGTTGTTGAGCATATCCACTAGTGTTGACAGGTGCAGAAATACAACTTGAGCTTGTAGACATGAAATACGTACAATGGAGGTACACCATAATTGACTGCTCTATTGTATTGAATTGCATGATCATATTTGGCATTTGTAACATGAGTTGGAGTGGTAGCAAGAGCAAATTTATTGAGACTATGACCATGTTCCATCATTTCAGTCTTGAGCTTCTCAAAAATAGACTTAACACTTTTGTCAATCTCATCTTCAGCAACAAAAGAGATCTCATTTCTGTCATTGAAACAGAGGAATTCATTGTCTTGATTCTGATTATAGCTTTAATGACAGCAAACCCAGATGGCAAACCATGAAGAACTGACTCAATTATTTCTTCCTCATCCATAGAAACTTCTAAAACAACGAGCTGATCACAAATCACCTTGACTCGGAGTAAGTACTTCTCAATACAATCTGAGCCTTTTTGAATGTTGTACAATGAGGATTTAAGATTCATTATGTTATACCGTGAAGTATCAACATATTTCTCCTTAAGCCGACACCAAATTTCTTTAGAATTCTTACTTCCAACAATGAATGAGAGAGCATTACTTGACAAGGTAGCTGCAAGTATAGACATAACAGCCGAATCATTTTGCACCCAACTCATATACTCATGTTCTATCTCAGATGCAACCCCATTTTCTTCCAAAGTGTTATATTCTGGTGGACAAGGGAATGATCCATCTACATATTTCATCAGGCCACAACCTTTTAATAGTGTCTCTACTAGAAATTTCCAGGTCACATAGTTAGAATCATCTAACTGGATTGAGATGAAATTTCTGAAGTTGACAAGTAGACAATTATGTAGCTCCAGGTTCTTACTCATGACTCACAATAAAAGCTTTCCCAATATCATCAATTATCTGGACAAACCCCAAAAGCCACCAAATTTTCTACACTAAATCAAACAATGCTAGAATAGATGTCCGATGGAGCATAAATCTTCAAAAGATAGAACCCAAAACCAATGATAGTCTTGCTAATATCAATTTAAATACCAATCACAAAAAGTAACACTGCCTTTCCAATGTTCCCGAAAATAATCAACTAAAGAAAATTTACTGCACAATTCTGAGATAACCAATAACTTGCAATCAATCTGAACAGTTTTGAGGAAGAACTTATCTGAATATGTAATTGAAACTCCAAGCAATCTCTGATAAGCCAAATAACCCAGACTCAATCGAACATAGTAACAAATCGAGGTCAGGCGACCAAATCAGAGAAAGGAGCACCCGTTGAGGACAGAAGGCGACAAATCAGGACGAGCTGGTAACGAAGAATGGCTGGGCTTCCTCGATAACAAACCGAGGAGAAGAAATTGGTTTGAAATTGGACTATGGAATTGGGGTTAAGGACACTGAAATTGGAGAAAGACGAATCTAAGATAAGAGAAAACGTGCGGAAGCAAAGAGATAGACTTTGGTGCTCCAAGAACGAAACCTAGGCTCTTGATACCATGAAAGCTAGGGAAGAAAAGAAAGAAATCGAGAGAAAGGACTTGTATATTGATATTGTGTTTTTACTGAATACATGTGTAGAAGACTTGCACTATATATACAAGAGAAGACCAGTGTATTAACACCAGAAACTGAGTAATTATATTTTTACCCTTAACAGTCACAAAGTCTAATCCACTGTGTAAAAGGATTGTTCTTCTCAAGCATATGGTCTTAGCCTCAAAACCTGACAAAGAGCAGCTGGTCTTGAGAGATGAGAGAGATGACTCACTGCGAGGGCGCTGCAAGGACGGCTGCGGAGACAGAAAACTCAGAACGAGGCGGACCAAGTAGCTTGAATCCCACGATTTCGCCATTCGAGGATGAAAGAGTTGCTTTGGAACCAGTCACTGACCTTCTTCTTCCTCAGATTGGAGATGAAAGAGACTTCTTTGTTATGCCAAGCTGTCGTCGTACTGTTGCGGGGAGTAAAATAAGGTGACATCTAGTTTAGCAATGGGAATGCAGAAAGAAAGGGATCGGGTCTTTCTTAGAAAAAGAGAGTTTGGGCTTTTCTAAAGAGGAAAAAGGTGTTGGGCTTTTGGGTTTAAAAATATTTTGGGTTTAAAAGATGAACAGTCCAATTCTCACGTTCTTCACCGGTTCGTCGCCAACTTAAGTCGTCAGGCTTGAGTTTCGGGCCCAAGATTGAAACTAATTGACAACATTAAATAGACGGACGAGCGTTATGTGCCTTCGTAACCATCCACACCATACCCACTTCTACAAGCCCTAAATATGCGTGGATGTGGCTTGGGCCCACATCAATAGGCATGTTTGCTTGACGGGTTATAATCAAGGATTTAACCCAAGATTATAGATTTTTGCACGAATTGTGTAACAAATCGTAGCGTGGCAAAGTGCATGATTTTTCGGGTATCAACACATTTCTTCCAAATAATCGAATTCTTTCAATTGATAAATTAGTGTTCTTAAAAGTGTTGATATTAACAATCAAAATCTGTCATAGTTACTCATGAAGCTTGATACTTATAGAAGATCATTTTAGAAGGCATGACAGTTTTGATCAGTTTTTTTAACATCTGGATTTCGTTTGGAGATAGAATTCTTGAGATTGATGAATTAGAGTTTCAGATATTAAAAAAAAAGATAAGTAAAAGAATTTACAGTTTTTAATTTTGTTTATATAGTTAATTAATTAAAATCCATGTCACTAATTATATCAAAACAAAAGTGTTAACATGGTCACTGCCACGTCATTTTGTATTATTTTTGGTAAAATTATTTGGTGCATGCAGCACTACTCAAAATTAATTAAAACATTCAATCCAACGTAACCCTACCCCTCAGCCGTAGTGACGAATCTCCTTAAACCTCACTTGTTCTCGTACAAAACCACCAGTTACAGAGAGATCTCTCTCCACACTCCCTCACTCACTCACTCTCAAATCTCAACAATGGCGTCTTCCTCCCTCTTCCAATCCCCTCCTTCTCTCTCAAACCCCAAACCCCCATCTCCCCTCCCTCCCCAAACCCCATTTCACCACCGTCAAATGCTCCTCCTCCTCCAAATGCCGCGACAACATCCGCGACGACGCCCACCGCCACAACACCACCCACCCCCACCACTTCTCCGCCAAATACGTCCCCTTCAACTCCTCCTCCTCAAACGACACGTCGTCCTCCGAATCCTACTCCCTCGACGAGATCGTCTACCGCTCCCAGTCCGGCGGCCTCCTCGACGTCCAGCACGACATGTCCGCCCTCAAAAACTACGACGGCCGCTACTGGCGCGACCTCTTTGACTCCCGCCTCGGCAAAACCACCTGGCCCTACGGCTCCGGCGTCTGGTCCAAAAAGGAGTGGGTCCTCCCCGAGATCGACTCCGACGACATCGTCTCCGCCTTCGAAGGCAACTCCAACCTCTTCTGGGCCGAGCGCTACGGCAAGCAAGTCCTCTCCATGAACGAGCTCTGGGTCAAGCACTGCGGCATCAGCCACACCGGCTCCTTCAAGGACCTCGGCATGACCGTCCTCGTCAGCCAGGTCAACCGCCTCCGCAAAATGAACCGCCCCGTCGTCGGCGTCGGTTGCGCCTCCACCGGCGACACCTCCGCCGCGTTGTCCGCCTACTGCGCCGCAGCCGGGATCCCCTCCATTGTGTTCCTCCCGGCGAACAAGATCTCCGTGGCGCAGCTGGTCCAGCCGATTGCGAATGGCGCCTTTGTGCTGAGCATTGATACCGATTTCGACGGCTGTATGCAGCTGATTAGGGAAGTCACGGCGGAGCTGCCGATTTATCTGGCGAACTCTCTCAACAGTTTGAGGCTTGAGGGACAGAAAACAGCTGCCATTGAGATCCTGCAGCAGTTCGACTGGCAGGTCCCGGATTGGGTCATAGTTCCGGGAGGAAATCTCGGAAACATTTATGCATTTTACAAAGGGTTTCACATGTGCAAGGAGCTGGGGCTGGTTGATAGGATTCCGAGGCTAGTCTGTGCTCAAGCTGCGAATGCGAATCCTTTGTATCTGCATTACAAGTCAGGGTGGGATGAGGAGTTCAGGCCGGTGAAGGCCAATACTACATTTGCGTCTGCCATTCAGATTGGGGACCCTGTTTCGATTGACAGGGCTGTGTATGCGCTGAAGAAGTCGGATGGGATTGTGGAGGAGGCGACTGAGGAGGAGCTGATGGATGCAATGGCTCAGGCGGATTCGACTGGCATGTTTATATGTCCTCACACTGGCGTGGCGCTGGCGGCGTTGATCAAGCTGAGGAATAAGGGGGTTATAGGGGCGACAGAGAGGACTGTGGTGGTGAGCACGGCTCACGGGTTGAAGTTCACACAGGCGAAGATTGATTATCACTCTAAGGAGATTCCGGATTTGGCTTGCCGGTTTGCTAACCCGCCGGTGCAAGTGAAGGCTGATTTTGGGTCGGTTATGGATGTTTTGAAGAAGTACTTGAGTAAGTCAGAGACTCCAAGGCATTAGTTTTGTAGAGGGCACTGTGAGTGTGTTCTGCTCTAAGAGCTTCTTGTACTCTAATGTCACTTGTTGTTTTGTTTAGAGCCTTTAGGCATTGGTATTGTTCTCTATGTGCCTTTTGCTTTGGCGATTCAATGTAGGATGAGGAACCTGTTTTAGCTTGTAGTGCTCAGAATATGGTGGAGAGAGGGAGTCATTTATAAGGCAGCATTGCCAAATTTTTAGCATGAGTTCTTTAGTTTATGAATTCCACCCCATTTTTCCTTATAACAAGTTTTCTTCAGCTTCCAAGATATGTGGTTTTCCGTTCACTTAATGTTTCTGTGAATCACTTGTTTGCCTTGCTTTGTTCGGTATCTGATAGCAAGCAGGAGAAACTTCTAATTGCTTCCTTGCTTGCTTATTTGCTCTATTTCGTATTTCAGGGCAAGCAGAAAGTTTTTGGATTCGGACTCGGATTAGACGAATATCCTACGAGCATTGAGTTTCTACTTGCAAGTCTTGAAAAGTTTACTTGTTCAAGCAGGAGTATAACAATTAAGAGTTCACGTTTCTAATTAGCAATATGTTAATTATCATGGTACTTTCACACCCTCAATCTAGCTTGTCTCTTTTCTTTTATGCTTTCTGCATAATGCTGGCCTCATCGATCTGAGCACTGAGCCAACTCAGGCACTTATTCTCTCAGTTTTCAATTGTCTAAAATGATGGCACCCATCATATTAAACCAATCTATGTGTTATAAAATTAGAGGGATTCACATGATTGATTGCTTCCACCCATTTATGCCTATGAGTTGACCAAATGACAGAAGCAAAGACAAGATAGGGGTCACCATCATCCTAAGACAGCCTACACAGCCATCTTCGACTTTCTACGCAAAGACACAAAACTGAATTTCCATAAAAAAAAAAAAGAGACAAAACTGAAACATCAAGCTAACCGTCTTTTTGGGTCTGTTGAAGTTTTACTCCTATCACCTACCAGAGAATAGTATCAGACTCACTTGAATAGCTTCACTACACTAAGCTACAGACAGAAATGGAACAGAAGCAAAGCATAGAGCAGTTCAAAGGCCGAGCAAGGCTACCGAGTTTCGCAATCCCGAAACACTATGATCTCCATCTCAAACTTGATCTCTCTGCCTGCACCTTCTCTGGCACCGTGCAGATACACCTTAGCATCGTTGAAGAGACCAGTTTCTTGTCATGAACGCTCTTGAACTTGATGTTCATCAAGTTTGGTTCACCAACTCTCAAGGCCAAGTAACAGTTCTGAATCAATGATTTTCTTTAATTATATTTGGTTTATTTGGTTTTTCACTAAGAAAGATCTTCATTGTTAATTTGCAGAAGTACCACCCCTGCGATGTTGTTTTAGATGGAGATGATGAATTTCTTGTTTTGGTCTTTAATAAAGCACTTGGTACTAGTGAGGGAGTCCTGGGGGTTGAGTTTTCTGCAGTCCTTAATGCGCACTTGAAGGGGTTATATAAATGGTAAGAAAACTTGTTTTATTTCCCAGACAAACTATAAATTGCAGTACTCAATGGTAGATTTCAGAAATTTATGAAGTAGTTGATTAGCAGGCTTTTAGAAAAGAATGAAATGCAGGTTAGCATATTTCCCTGTAGCATCATCAGCTAACACACTAATTAAGTTTTTAATGAAAGCATTCACAATTTTCACAGTACTTATTTGGATGGAGGAGAGAAAAAGAATATGGCTGTTACTCAATTTGAAGCTGTGGATGCGAGGCGATGCTTTCCATGTTGGGATGAGCCTGCTCTCAAGGTACTGAGTTTGAAAAATCCCATAAGTGAAAGTTGAAACTCTATTATCATCTGATAGAACGCCTGAAAATATTATATGTTAATTTCTTCCACCACATATTATCAAACAGTCATAGTAATGTAAAGCACTTTGCTAATTCTTCTAAATCTGGGTTTTTTTTCTCTGCTTCAACTCAATTCTTAACAGGCCACCTTCAAGATAGCATTAGATGTACCATCTGAGCTGACAGCTTTGTCCAATATGCCAGTTGTTAATGAACAGCTTGATGGAGATGTTAAGACTGTTTATTTTGAGGAATCTCCAATCATGTCAACTTATTTGGTGGCTGTTGTTGTTGGCCTGTTTGATTATATTGAAGATACAACATCTGATGGTATGCATATATAGCAATGGAGAATTTGTTCAATTGTTTAATTCATTTCTTTTCAAACTATTGAGACTTCGTTTGCAGGGGTAAAGGTTCGTGCATATTGCCCAGTTGGGAACAGTGATAATGGGGAGTTTGCTTTAAATCTTGCCGTTAAGACCCTTGATCTTTTCTCCAAGTAATTTCCTTCCCTCTCTAATGTTTCTGTTCAATTCGGTATTCATCTAGATGCTTGATAGATAAGATCTCTTTCACTGTTCATTGCTAAATTATACTCTTTCTAACCTGGTTATATCATCTAGATACTTCTCAACCCCTTACTCACTTCCCAAACTTGATATGGTTGCAGTTCCTGAATTTTCTGGTGGGGCCATGGAGAATTATGGTTTGATCACATACCGTGAAAATGAACTCCTTTTTGATCATTTGCACTCCACAGCAGCAAGGAAGCAGAGAGTGAGTTTAACATCTGACTCAAGATTTCAGCTTTGTTTCTCTTTTGCCATCACTCCTCTCAATGAATCACAACATTCCATTGTGTCAAGTTCCTCTTTTGTAGTATGCTCTCTAACCCTATTCTGGTTCAGATGGCGATTGTTGTATCACATGAAGTAGCACATCAGTGGTTTGGCAATCTGGTAACCATGGAATGGTGGACTGATTTATGGCTTAATGAAGGTTTTGCGACATGGGTACTTTTGAGACATTCAGCTCTGTACCTTTCAACGTTCTGGTGTTATTTTTCTTTTCTTTTTCTTCTGGATATTGTCTGATTTCTCTATACCTGCTCGATCGTGTTTTACCAGATAAGCTATTTGGCCACTGATATTTTGTTTCCTGAGTGGAAAGTTTGGTCTCAATTTCTTCAACAGACTACTGGTGGCTTAGTTATTGATGCCCTGGAACAATCACATCCAATTCAGGTAGCTATCAAGTACTAATTTAAATATATGCAAAAGATGTTATGGACTCCATCAAAAATCGATAACATGTCTATCTAAGCATATGCTGCAAGGAAAACATTATGTATATCTTCTCAAATGATCACACCATTTACCACTCTAAAAATTTAGGATCCTGTAAAAAGAGAATTTTGAGACATCATCTAATGTCAGGTGGAGGTAAACCACGCACGTTCAGTTCTTGAAATATTCGATGCTATCAGCTATAAAAAGGGATCTGCTGTTATACGAATGCTGCAGGCTTATCTTGGTGATGACATATTCCAGGTACAAAATTAAGTTCCTTACATAGCAGAAAGCTTTGCAGCACCAATAACTTCATGCTTTCGTAGTGGAGATTATCTGGAAATGCTCTTCTGATCACCCAGCCTGTTATGAAGTCATTCTTGTTTGCACTATTGATATTTTTAATAAATGAAAATCTATTGGCATTTTTTTGCTTATCTCTTTAACCCTGTCACCTGGTTATCAAACCAGAAATTGTTAAGTTCCTATATGAAAAGATTTTCTGGAAAGAATGCAAAGACAGAAGATTTATGGAGCGTTCTTTCGGAGGAATCTGGTGTCAAAATCAGTGAAATGATGGATGATTGGACTAAGAAACAAGGATATCCTGTGATCTCTGTAAAAGTGAAGGATCATATTTTGGAATTCGAGCAGGTACTATCGATGACATTCATAATTCTCAAAAAAAAAATAAAAAAAAAAAAAAAAAAATTACATAAACCAATCTTATTTTTCATTTCTTTGTGAAAGTCTAAAACAGTTTTGGTTTGGCAGGCACAGTTTCTATCAGCAGGTTTGCTCGGTGATGGTGAGTGGATTGTTCCAATAACTATTTCATTCGGTTCATACGAGAGGCGCAAGAATTTCCTTTTGGAAACAAAGTCCAGTGAAGTTGACGTATCAGATCTTGTTAGCTCCTCCCATACTAAGTTAACGAATAAAGAGATATGCGATGAACAACTGTGGGTCAAGGTCAATGTCGAGCAGAGTGGTTTCTATAGAGTAAGGTATGAAGATAAGCTAGCAGCTCGACTTAGGAAGGCTATTGAGCATAATAACTTGGAAGCAACAGACAAATTTGGTATGTACCTCTTATTAATTTTATTTTAACTAGTGATGATTGTGTTATTCTAGGTATGCTGCATTCATTCAGATAATCACCGAACATTGATTTCTTCTCTTTATTATGAAATTGGCCAATTTCAAGAATTTAGTGTGTTAAACATTCTGTGTTCTTGTGTGTTGGTTCTCTTCTTAAATTATTGACTGTATATTTACTATATATGATAAATCAATAAGGATGATGTAAAAGTATAACTCCACCTATCATTGCAGGCATTCTGGATGATGCGCATGCCCTTTGCGAAGCTTGTGAACAGTCTCTGTCATCTTTGCTTTGCTTAATGGATGTATACAGAAAGGAAGTTGATTATATTGTCTTATCAAAACTTATAGACGGAAGTATAAGTTTTCTCTGGGTGATTAATTATCAGTTACACTTACCCCAACTTCTTAATTATGGCAGCATAACTCTTATTTCATCTGTGCTCTAGGTATGCTATAATGTCGTTAAAGTAGCAAGCGAGGCCATCCCTGATTCAGTGAATGAGTTAAAGCAGTTTTTCATCAATCTCCTCATGTTTCCAGCAGAGTAAGCAGAACGCCCCCATTTTATTATGGCTCTGCATTCTTTGTTTAAAATAAATGAAGATTGTGTCCGAAAATTTTCTACCATATTTACACATCATGTTTGAGTCTTTGACTGTATCTGCACAGAGCATTAGGCTGGGAACCAGTACCCGGAGAGAGTCACTTCAGTACACTTTTGAGAGCAGAAGTATTGCAGGCCTTGGTCACTTTTGGCCATGATAAAACTCAGAATGAAGCATTAGACCGCTTTCAGATATTATTGAATGATAGAAAGACTCCTCTTCTTACTGCAGATACAAGAGCGGTAATTGTTTAAACCTTTGTCTGTATATCATCTCTTCATCCTTTTCAGCATTTTAATGGTTAATAGATAGAAGATCCAAATATTGTCCTGTAGGCGGCTTACATTGCAGTGATGATGAATGCTAGCAGCTCACACAAGGAAGGCTTTGAGGCTCTGTTAAATGTTTACAGAGAAGCTGGTACAGTGCAAGAGAAGGAACGAATTCTACGTAAGTTTTTGTAACAGTGACCTACAATGCATTCTCTGGCATTTCCATTTCCAATTCTAATCTGTCTCTTGTCTAGTTTAACGTGACTTAAATTTATGAATTATGTTTTTCCTTGTTCAGGTTATTTTGCATCTTCTCCAGACCCAGATACAGTTGTTGATGTTCTGAACTTTTTCTTATGTGATGAGGTATCTGTCTGTACACTACTTGGGGTTTACTTTCAGGTTCTTTGCCACTTTAACAGCTACATTCAATCTTCTTTTTTTTCTTTTTTTCCTTTCAGGTTCGAGATCAGGATATTATATATGGACTCTGTGGTATAAGCTTAGAATGCCGTGAAACAGCATGGAAATGGATGAAGGTATGGGGCACATGACTTCTTCAATATATGTTTCAGATGAATATCACATCATTCAATACCACATGATCAGAAATTAGTATCAGGAAGCCACTTTTACAGTTGTACTTTTGGTTTCTAGTTTCTACAATCTGGACTTTGGAGAGATGAAATTGTCTGGTTATGAATGCAGGAGAACTGGGACCTGATCCTCACCAAATATGGTGCTGGAATGCCACTCACCCATTTCGTGAGAGACATTGTAACACCGGTAAGCAGAATTACGTCTGCCCTTACAGTGCTAGATAATTGAGCCTAAGAATATGATACATTCTCAAGTTAAGGTCGAAAGGTCCAAGAGCTTTTATGACAATTCACAAAGCATAGAACATTGTTGCTGCTTAGTATACCATCTGGTTTTATTGACAAATTCCTTCCGTTGAAAGTTTTGTAGCAATGAAAAGGCTGATGAGGTTGAAGAATTTTTTGCATGCCGGGTGCATCCTTCCATTGCTATGACTCTGAAGCAAAGCATTGAGCAAGTCCGAATCAAGGCGAGGTGGGCTCAAGGCGTAAGGCAGGAGCAATCTCTTCAAGAACTAGTCAAACAGTTGGCAGGCAAGAAATGAATATTGATATCATTAAATTATGTACATCATATTTACCTTTTGAACATATTTTCTGATCAGCTCCTTAAGCATCGCCTGTAGGGGTCTAAATATACCAAAACTTGTTCATTGGTACGAACAAATCCGTCTTCTTCATCATGTAGCCTGTTAGTTTGTTTATCTAGTTTATTCAGCTTGGAACTCAGTATTTGAAGATACTACGTTATTGTTGGATGAAGACTCTCTATCCTCTACTTTCTGATTGATGATATTGTAAAGTGGTATCCTATAACAATGGATTATTGGATGAAGTCCTCGAGTCCTTGAATTTTTCATGGTATCTTAGAGTTGAGCTGATTGCATGAATGTCTGGAATCATGGAGTAGAAAAATTGCTTTACAACTTTCACTTTTGCTTTTTTATAATGAAAATTTTAAAGTAACTAAATAAAAAATCTGTTAGAGTAAAACAACCAAATTATTCTCCAAACATGTACTTTCATGTTCCTTTACTAGATGGGGAGCCGGGAGGGAAATAAATAGTCTTCAGTCGTTGATCAATGGAAAATCCATTTGAACTGTTGCCGGCAAAACAAGATGGCGCCTCTCTCTCTCTCTCTCTCTCTCTCTCTCTCTCACACACACACACAAGGATTCTAAATCAAATCAAATTAGGAAGAGGCCTCAATCGGCGTGAAGCAAACCAGATGCGCAAAGATTCAGAAATATTTTAACTGATGAATTAGTAGTAGTTGTTCATGTTTCTTTAGTACCTTTAGTAGTTCCTATACTTGTCATGTTCCTTGGATTATTTACAAGCGGTATTCAAGCTCTTATTTTTGCAACCCCAGCTGTGGCTTATATAGGCGAGTCCATGGAAGGTTATCATTGACTAGTTTCCGACGTAGTCTTTTTCAGCTTAGCCTGACACAATGTATGCGCCGTTTAAGGTAATCCACTTAGGGAAGATAAATATAAAGATATAAATAAAAATATAAACAATCTATTGTTTTTAATTTGTATCAGATAAACAACTAACTCAGATATTACAACAACAACCACGAAAATTCTTTTAGGCACCAAGCTGTAAGTGAACCGATCAATTAATATGTAGTATTTTGATTTGGTCATCTACATCGCACTACATGCATATATACTAATACCGTTAACAAACTTGAAACCCAAAAAAATAATCTCAAGTGTTTCCAACTAAGGAAATGAGAACACTAGGTTAAAAAAGATGTACTCGGATCAAAAATGAAAATGAAAAAAAAGAATTTAGGGTCTCTAGTCTTTATTCAATCTTCACATACGACGATTTGAGCATTTACATATTAATGATGCAAGTGCACCTTGGTGCGTAGAATTCGCTCCCCTACAACTAATATCTTATCAGTTACATATGAGAGACTATGCTACTACATCCCAAATAGTATTGTCAATTGCTGGTGAGTAATTATTGAAATTATTGAAACCGCTAAATTGGATATAATCTTATTTAATACAGATTTTATATCAATTTATTGTCCCTTTCTGTTTAATAGAAATTAATTTTGATATTTAAGTCGCAGTTAGTTAAAAATTGAAGTTACGGAGCCATAGCTAACCCAAAATGATCTGCTACCTAATCAAGAACAGACTAACCTAAACGTCCCTCTATATAAACTCGATCATCTGGCCTCCCTAGTCATCCATCCAAAGAGCTTGGAGGTCAGAGTCCAACCATCATGGACGGATCGACAGATTCCGCTGCCGTTGTGTATAAGATATGCGCAAACTTTTATATTCCGGGCAAAAAGCCTTTCTATGGTATAACCAGATACATTTTTTTTCCATAGATGCTTTGGATTACGTAAATGATGACTAATAATGTGACATCTCTCTTTTGTTCCAGGTAACAATACAAAATGTGACAGTGTCACTTTGGGGCGTGGTGGATGAACATGAGGACGGCCACCAACACGACCAGAAAACCGAAGGACGGAGGGCTCGCAGGAGCTATTACTAATGAGAGCAGAAATATGCACAAAGCTACAATCTCAAACAGCACCCACTCGTACATTCCCTAATGACCCTCAAATGTCCGTAACTTTTAACGTCAAAGTACTCCAAGTGAACATATGTCACCTTTGTTCATGACTGGATGATTAACTATGAACCTTCGGCTATGGACAAGTTTAGTATCATAGTTCATCGCCCTGTAGACTTCCTCTTGCTTATGGAAGAGTGTATTGAATTTGATATATATTGGGCGTTGAGTGAATCAAAGTTTCTAAGGGATGGAATCATGGAATGAGGAACCCATGCAAGGACGTTGGTGTATTGCATGTATAATGTTCATGCATGGTACCCTTTGGTATAGGCTTAAAACGTTTGGCTGGTTAGCGATGCTTGCAATTGATTGTGCATGTACCCTTTCAGATCTAAAAATATGTACAGACGTAGCTTCGTTATACGGTTGAGAGGGAAGGGATTCTTGTCGGGTGTGGCGGAGGGAGAACAGATTTACCTACGGGGGGCAAAAAAAAAAATCAAACATAAAATAACTATTGTGGCTTTTGATGTGTCAACACATCAGAAATTCTTTGACTTTAGGTTAAAAAATCCAAATCGTAAGGTTGTAAGGGAACAATGATAAGACTTTACCACTTCTTTTTGTTGTTGAAAGCAATATATCTACTCTTGTGGGGGCACAAACACATCAAACCGACCACTTGTCCAAATTATACTGAGGCTACAGGCCCCCACTCGTCCTTAGTTGGCTCCGCTAATGTTGCCGGACGAAAGGCTGCTTAGATCGGATTGGAAAATGCCCATCTCCGGTTGACTGATGAGCCACAAAACCCCATTTCTTAATTTAAACTAAACTTTGTTGATGCTGCTGCTGTGTAAAACATTTGATGTGTATATGCTGGCATTTTTTGTGGATGGACACAGTAACTAATATCCTTTATCAGTTAATGTTGTAAATATGGAGAAATTTTATTTCTCCCTAAATATTGTTCAAATATATTGTAATTCTTGTTCAAGAAGTTATGGATGAGAATATGGTATACATCTCACCGTAGACAACCAATTTAGCTCTTCATTAGCTTTCAATATATATATGCAAATTAAACCAATTGTTAATAGAATTGTGTAAGACGGTAAGACCTTTTATTATATCTACAGTCAGGGCTTTTGTCTTGCAATTTGTAGTTCGTCTCAGATAATATTATTTTCCCAGTTCGTTCAATTAGGGGCTCATCATTGAATGAGTTGATAGGTTAATTTGAGTGTAACGGCTTTAGCCATTACCAATATATTTGGTAGGATTTCATACTCTTTAAGAACGAATTGATCCAACAATTATTGGTAGGCATGAAATGATGAAAACGGATTTCATACTTTCGAAGTTGCAATATTTAGTTTGTCTCCAAACCAATATTTAGGCCAGATTTTTAGTGGCTAATCTTTGAGGTCCAATGTGTTTGTTTTGGGCCTAGGTTCACTACGGGCTTAGTTTTAGTTTTTTTTGTTTTTTAGGCATTTTGGTTTGGTGTTGGGTTTTTTTTTTCCGTCCTCACCCGAAAGGGTGTTGGTTGTTTGGAGTCGTTGGTGGTTTTGGTAGAGCCATGTTTGGTGTCAAGTCTAGTGACTATTATTTTTAACATCGGAATTTTCTTGTTGTCAATATATGTAAATGTAATAGGAGGTTACCCCTGCATATATGCTGACAGTTTTAGTATATAATGCTTGATGAGGTTGTTTTTTATTGAGGTTGGTTGAAATGAGGTATCAAAGCTTCTAGATGGGTTAGGAGTAAGTTACATTTGGACCCTTTTCGGTTCATGTTCATTATAATTATTAGTATGTGGGAAGGAATGAGTGTGATGACTTGTTGTCCAACCTCGGATCTCCCATGATTGTAATTGTTGGTTGTTATTTGATAAAGTTTTACCTCAAAAAAAGAAGAAGAAAAAAGAACATACTGCACCAGAAAATATAGACATGAATGAAACATGCAGGCATGTAATCCACTTTGTTATATATAAAAGCCGGAATTTTTTTTTGTGCAATGACAGGAAATTAACCTTTGTAATTCTTGACTTAACTAAAAATAAAATAAACTGAATTACAAAAGAAAGTTCCAAATTAATTCTCCCAAGTAATAGCCAAAAGGGCCAAGTACATAGAAGTCCACTTTAAGACATTTTCTCCTATATAGGTCAACCCAAACATTTTTACCCACATAAGTCCACCCAAGCCTAAATAGTGTTTTATATTTGGTATTGAAGTTCAACAAAATTACAGATTGCCATCCAACCAAAAAATTAGATTTTCTCTCTTATATTTACAAAACTGCCACTAATGTAAAAAGTCAACAACCACAAAAAGTCTTTGGCCGACCTCCGGCGATATCTCCGGCCGACCTCCGACAAACTTTCCGGCCTGACTCCGGCGAATTTTTTGGCCGACCATCAGTGAGGATTCTGCCGACCACAAAAGCTACTATCACCGACAACAAAAGATACTACCGCCAGTAACAAAAGTTATTATGGCCAGTAAAAAAAGCTACTACAGCCAACATAGAAAGCTACTACAGACAGGAACAAAAGTTACTGCACCAGCAAATAAAGCTACTACCACTTACAACAAAAGATATTACCGCTAGCAACAAAAGCTACTACCTCCAGCAAAGAAAGCTACTACCATTGACAACAAAATATACTACCGTTATCAACGAAATATACTACCACCAGCAACAAAAAATAATACTACCAGCAACAAAAGCTACTAGCACCAACAACGAAAGCTACTTCACCAACAACAAAAAATACTACCGTCAGCAACAAAAGCTATTACTGCCAACAACAAAAACTACTACCGCCAACAACAAAAGACACTACCGCCAACAACAAAAGATACTATATCCGGCAACAAAATATACTACTGCCATAAAGAAAAGCTACTACCATGCATAATAAAATTCACTACTAACAAATTCAATGGTACAAAAAGTTTGAAGCTTTGTACAATGATAATTATGTATAAAGCTACTTCCATAGTTACATAAAGCTATTGATGTAGTTGCGGAAGTCTACTAAAATAGTTGTATAAAGCTACTATCGGTTTTTAATGGTGATGCTCATAACTCAAAGGCATAATTTTTCCACCTTGAGCGTGATTTTCTTGGTTGGCCCAATGATCTCTATGGAGGCTTCAATATCCAAATTCACATGATTTTTGAAATCTATTACTACAAATGCAAAGGGAAGAATTCTGCAAGAACAGAGATACAACAAAATATTAATATTTGAAATCAAAATAGAAGCTATTGACATCACATTGAAAAGATACTACTCTTTTGTTGAAAATATACTACCACACAATAAGAAAGCTACTGAAATCATGATGAAAAAATATTATCACAAACATAGAAAGATACTACCACATTGTCGAAAAGATACTAATATAAACATAAAAAGATACTATCACTATGTTGAAAATATACTAACATTCAATAAGATAAGAAAGCTACTAATATCATGTTGAAAATATACTGACCTAGACAAAGAAAGATACTATGACTACGTTGAAAAGATACTATATGCCAGGTGAAATGGTATATAAGAATAGATCAAAGCAGTGCCACACATATAGATCTTGCATTGTCTACTCAAACTTATAGACTACCAAATTATTGTAAAACTAGATAGATCAAAGCAGAGTCACTGAGATTGAATAGGTAAGCCTACAAACGAAGTAACAATCTCCAATTATGCTACAATAAAAAACTTGAAGCCGGTTTAATTCGAAGCATATAATAGTGAGATTGTGAATTTTACCGGTAGAGCACATCGGCGGCGCGGGAGTAGACGATGTGGCTTAGAGCTTAGGCGTTGAAGATTTCGGAGATGCAGTAGAGGTCAAACAAGAGGCCTTTGTTGGAATCAAAGATCTAGTCGAGGTCGTCATCGACGGAATCAGAGATCTAGTCCTGGTCATCCTTCACCAAATTGGAGATGCAGCCGAGGTCGAGCAAGATGTTGTCGTCGGAATCAGAGATTTAGCCGAGGTCGTCGTCGATAGAATCAGAGATCCAGTCGAGGACGTCGTCGACCGAATCAGAGATCTAGTTAAGGTCGAGCTGACGTCGTCGTCGGAGGGAGCACAGTCGAGGTTGAGCCGGCGTTGTCATCAGAGAGAGAGAGAGAGAGGAGGAGAGAGAGAGAGAGAG
>NC_020496.1:24032617-24045216 GCF_000184155.1 Fragaria vesca subsp. vesca | reverse complement strand
GAGAGAGAGAGAGAGTAGATGGATTTGGGTTAATACGAAGAAGAGGGTAGTTTAGGCATAATATAAAAGTAAACTGATGAATTTTGGTCATAAAGTGGACTTATATGGATAAAAATATTAAGGTGGACTTATGTAAAAAAAAATGTTAAGAAAGTGACTTCTATGAAATTTTCTATAGCCAAAACTAAACCAATGAACAATTAACTAATCCCTTGAAAACCCAAGTTCCAAACCAACTAATTCTCTATGATCCTCCAATGTCGACCATTGTAACTCAAAAACATAGTTCTTTTCCAAACGCCTCAATGTTTTGAATAATTCTGCATCGTCATCGTCATCGTCGTCACCATCACCGTCACCATCACCTTCACCTTCACCATCACCATCACCATCACCATCACCATCTTCATCAACTCCCTCTTCAACTCCCTCTTCCACTTCCACTCCCACTCCCTCCTCTCCTCCCACTTCCTCCTCTCCTCCCACTCCCACTCCCTCTCCGTCACCCACTTGCACTAATTGCTTGTTGCTTAATTGCTTTGTTTGGTATTTCATGGCAAGCAGAAAAAGGTTCCACTGTTTTCAAACTCATTTTGTGTATTCGGATTAGATGAACATCCTACCGAGCTTTTACTTGCAACTCTTGAAAAGTTTACTTGTTCAAGCAGGAGTATGACAATTGAGAGTTCACGTTTCTAATTAGCAATATGTTAATCATCATGGTACTTTCACACCCTCATTACTTGGTTCTTTCTCTTTTATGCTTTCTGCATAATGCTTGCCTCATGGATCTGAGCACTGAGCCTACCAGTGGCAGAATTGTGTTTGGGTCTGGGAGGGTTTAGACCCCTGCCAGCTTTTGCATAAATCTTTCGTTAGCTAACTAAATTACCTTAACAATTACAATTATACTATATTTGAACCCCCCTTAGATAACATTTGGGAGATTCTTTTTCTTTTGATATGATATTTTGGATACTTTTTTTTTTTTAATTTGATATTGAAACAAATAAATTCATTTAATCTTAACTTTGGTGCTTGATTGATATTCAGACATTGAATTTTGATCTGTAAAAACTCAAAAAATATTACTTTATGTTAATAATTTGTTATTTTACATTTCAATATGATATTTATGATGACAAAAAATAACTTTTATATTTAGACCCCTGTAACTCTTAATCCTGGCTCCGCCTGGAGCCTACCGAGGTACTTATTCTCTCAGTTTTCAATTGTCTAAAATGATGGCACCCATCATATTAAACCAATCTATGTTATAAAAATAGGGGGATCCATGATGATTGATTGCTTCCACATTTATGACTATGAGTTGACAAAATGACAGAAGCAAAGATAAGATAAGGGTCGTTGTCATCCTAAGAGAGCCTACGCAGACATCTTAGACATTCTACGCAAAGACACAAAACTGAAACATCAGCTAACCTTGTTTTTTGGGTCTGCAAAGAATCATTTGTTGAAGTTTAACTTCCAGAGAATATATATCTGGCTCACTTGAATAGCTTCAGTGCACTAAGCTATACACAGAAATGGAACAGAAGCAAAGCATAGAGCAGTTCAAAGGACAAGCAAGGCTACCGAGTTTCGCAATCCCAAAACACTATGATCTTCATCTCAAACTTGATCTCTCTGCCTGCACCTTCTCCGGCACCGTGCAGATCAACCTTAGCATCGTTGAAGAGACCAAATTTCTTGTCTTGAACGCTCTTGAACTTGATGTTCATCAAGTTTGGTTCACCAACTCTCACGGCCAAGTAACTATTCTGAATCAATGATTTTCTTATCATATTTGGTTTATTTGGTTTTTCACTGAGAAAAATTTTCATTCTTTATTTGCAGAAGTACCACCCCTGCGATGTTGTTTTGGATGGAGACGATGAATTTCTTGTTTTGGTCTTTGATAAAGCACTTGGTATTAGTGAGGGAGTCGTGGGGGTTGAGTTTTCTGCAGTCCTTAATGCGCACTTGACGGGGTTATATAAATGGTAAGAGAACTTGTTTTAGTTCCCAGCATTGAATTGGTATATTTCAGAAATTTATTAAGTACTTAATTAGTAGGCTTTTAGGGAAGAATGAAATGCAGGTTAGCATCTTTCCCTGTAGCATCTTTGCTGACGCAGTAGGTTTCTAATGAAAGTATTCAACAATTTTCACAGTGCTTATTTGGATGGAGGAGAGAAAAAGAATATGGCTGTTACTCAATTTGAAGCTGTGGATGCGAGGCGATGCTTTCCATGTTGGGATGAACCTGCTCTCAAGGTACTTAAGTTTGAAAATTTTCATAATTTGAAAGTTGAAACTCTATTATCATCTGATAGAAACCCTGAAAACATTATATGTTAATTTCTTGTACCACATATTTTCAAACAGTCATAGTAATGTAAAGCACTTTGGTAATTCTTCTAAATCTGGGTTTTCTTCTCTGCTTCAATTGAATTCTTAACAGGCCACCTTCAAGATAGCATTAGATGTACCATCAGAGCTGACAGCTTTGTCCAATATGCCAAGTACAAATGAAAAGTTTGATGGAGATGTTAAGACTGTTTATTTTGAGG
This sequence comes from Fragaria vesca subsp. vesca, assembly GCF_000184155.1. Classification (NCBI taxonomy): domain Eukaryota; kingdom Viridiplantae; phylum Streptophyta; class Magnoliopsida; order Rosales; family Rosaceae; genus Fragaria; species Fragaria vesca. The sequence goes on along the minus strand of NC_020496.1, from coordinate 24,042,643 downwards.
AATCTCCAATCATGTCAACTTATTTGGTGGCTGTTGTTGCTGGCCTGTTTGATTATATTGAAGATACAACATCTGATGGTATGCATTTAGCAATGGAGAATTTGTTCAATTGTTTAATTCATTTCTTTATAAACTATTGAAACTTCATTTGCAGGGGTAAAGGTTCGTGCATATTGCCCTGTTGGGAAGAGTGATAAGGGGGAGTTTGCTTTAAATCTTGCCGTTAAGACCCTTGATCTGTTCTCCAAGTAATTTCCTTCCCTCTCTAATGTTGCTGTTCAATTCTGTATTCATCTAGATACTTGATAGATAAGATCTCTTTCACTGTTCATTGCTCAGTTAAACTCTTTCTAACCTAGTTATATCATTTAGATACTTCTCAACCCCTTACTCCCTTCCCAAACTTGATATGGTTGCGGTTCCTGAATTTTCTGGTGGGGCCATGGAGAATTATGGTTTGATCACATACCGTGAAAGTGAACTCCTTTTTGATCCTTTGCACACCACAGCAGCAAGGAAGCAGAGAGTGAGTTTAACATCTGACTCAAGATTTCAGCTTTGTTTCTCTTTTGCCATCGCTCTTCTCAATGAATCACAACATTCCATTGTGTCAAGTTTCTCTTTTGTAGTATGCTCTCTAATCCTATTCTAGTGTTTTCAGATGGCGATTGTTGTATCACATGAAGTAGCACATCAGTGGTTTGGCAATCTGGTAACCATGGAATGGTGGACTGATTTATGGCTTAATGAAGGATTTGCAACATGGGTACTTTTCAGACATTCAGCTCTGTACCTTTGAATGTTCTGGTGTTAGTTTTTTTTCTTTTTCTTCAGGAAATTGTCTGATTTTTCTATGCGTGCTTGATTGTATTTTGCCAGATAAGCTATATGGCCACTGATATTTTGTTTCCTGAGTGGAAAGTTTGGTCTCAATTTCTACAACAGACTACTGGTGGCTTAGTTATGGATGCCCTGGAACAATCACATCCAATACAGGTAGCTATCAAGTACTAATCTTAATATATGCAAAAGATGTTCTGGACTCCATCAAAGATCGATAAATATGTCTATCTGTGCATATGCTGCAAGGAAAACATTAATTTATATATATATTCGTAAATGATCACACCGTTTACCACTCTAAACATTTAGGATCCTGTAAAAAGAGAATTTTGAGACATCATTTAATGTCAGGTGGAGGTAAACCATGCACGTTCAGTTCTTGAAATATTTGATGCCATCAGCTATGAAAAGGGATCTGCTGTCATACGAATGCTGCAGGCTTATCTTGGTGATGACATATTCCAGGTACAAAATTAACGTCCTTACATAGCAGAAAGCTTTGCAGCACCAATAATGTCATGCTTTCGCAGTGGAGATTATCTGGAAATGCTCTTCTGATCACCCAGCCTGTTATGAAGTCATTCTTGTTTGCACTATTGATGTTTGTAATGAATGAAAAACTATTGGCATTTTTTTGCTTATCTAACCATGTCACCTCGTTATCAAACCAGAAATCGTTAAGTTCCTATATGAAAAGATTCTCTGGAAAGAATGCTAAGACAGAAGATCTATGGAGTGTTATTTCAGAGGAATCTGGTGTCAAAATCAGTGAAATGATGGATGATTGGACTAAGAAGCAAGGATATCCTGTGATCTCTGTCAAAGCAAAGGATCATATTTTGGAATTTGAGCAGGTATTATCGAAAACTTTCATAAAACAATCTTATTCTTCATTTGTTTGTGAAAGTCTAAAAGAGTTTTGGTTTGGCAGGCACAGTTTCTATCAGCAGGTTTGCTTGGTGATGGTGAGTGGATTGTTCCAATAACTATTTCATTGGGTTCATACGAGAGACGCAAGAAATTCCTTTTGGAAACAAAGTCCAGTGAAGTGGACGTGTCAGATCTTGTTAGCTCCTTCCATACCAAGTTAAAGAATAAAGAGATATGCGATGAACAACTGTGGGTCAAGGTCAATGTTGAGCAGAGTGGTTTCTATAGAGTAAAGTATGAAGATAAGCTAGCAGCTCGACTTAGGAAGGCTATTGAGCATAATAACTTGGAAGCAACAGACAAATTTGGTATGTACCTCTTATTAATTTCAACTAGTGATGATTGTGTTATTTTATGTATTCTGCATTCATTCAGATAATCACTGAACATTGATTTCTTCTCAATAATATGAAATTGGCCAATTTCAAAGAATATAATATGTTAAACATTCTGTGTTCTTGTGTGTTGGTTCTCTTCTTAAATTATTGACTGTATATTTACTATATATGATAAATCAATAAGGATGATGTAAAAGTATAACTCCACCTATCATTGCAGGCATTCTGGATGATTCACATGCCCTTTGCGAAGCTTGTGAACAGTCTCTATCATCTTTGCTTTGCTTAATGGATGTATACAGAAAAGAAGTTGATTATATTGTCTTATCAAAACTTATAGACGTAAGTATAAGTTTTCTCTGGGAGATTAATTATTGGTTACACTGCGCCAACTTCTTATGGTAGTACAACTCTTATTTCATCTGTGCTCTAGGTATGCTATAACATCGTTAAAGTGGCAAGCGAGGCCATCCCTGATTCAATGAATGAGTTGAAGCAGTTTTTCATCAATCTCCTCATGTTTCCAGCAGAGTAAGCAGTACACCCCCATTTTATTATGGCTCTGCATTCTTTGTTTAAACTGAATGAGGATTGTGCCAGAAACATTTTATACTACCATATTTACACATCATGTACGACTGTATCCGCACAGAGCATTAGGCTGGGAACCGGTACCTGGAGAGAGTCACTTCAGTACACTTTTGAGAGCAGAAGTCTTGCAGGCCTTGGTCACTTTTGGCCATGATAAAACTCAGAATGAAGCATTAGACCGCTTTCAGATATTATTGAATGATAGAAATACTCCGCTTCTAACTGCAGATACAAGAGCGGTAATTAATTAAAACTTTGTATGTATATCATCTTTATCCTTTTCAGCATTTTAATGGTTAATAATAGATAGAAGATCCAAATATTGTCCTGTAGGCAGCTTACATTGCAGTGATGAGGAATGCTAGCAGCTCTCACAAGGAAGGCTTTGAGGCTCTGTTAAACGTTTACAGAGAAGCTGGTACAGTGCAAGAGAAGGAACGAATTCTACGTAAGTTTTTGTTACAGTGACCTACAATGCATTTTCTGGCATTTCCATTTCCATTTCCTCTCTGTCTCTTGTCTAGTTTAACGTGACTTAAATTTATGAATTATGTTTTTCCTGTACAGGTTATTTTGCATCTTCTCCAGACCCAGATACAGTTGTTAATGTTTTGAACTTTTTCTTATGTGATGAGGTGTCTGTCTGTACACTGACTTGGGGTTTACTTTCAGTTTCTTTGCCAGTTTAACAGCTACTTTCAATCTTTTTTCTTTTTTCTTTTTTCTAGGTTCGAGATCAGGACATTGTATTTGGACTCTGTGGTATAAGCTTAGAATGCCGTGAAACAGCATGGAAATGGATGAAGGTATGGGGCACACACATGGCTTCTTCAATATATGTTTCAGATGAATATCACATCATTCAATACCACATGATCAGAAATTAGTATCAGGAAGCCACTTTTACAGTTGTACTTTTGGTTTCTAGTTTCTACAATCTGGACTTTGGTGAGATGAAATTGTCTGGTTATGAATGCAGGAGAACTGGGACCTGATCCTCACCAAATATGGTGCTGGAATGCTACTCACCCATTTCGTGAGAGACATTGTAACACCGGTAAGCAGAATTGCGTCTGCCCTTACAGTGCTAGATAATTGAGCCTAAGAATATGAAACATTCTCAAGTTAAGGTCGAAAGGTCCAAGAGCTTCTATGCCAATTTACAAAGCATAGAACATTGTTGCTGCTTAGTATACCATTTGGTGTTACTGACAAACTCCTTCCATTGAAAGTTTTGTAGCAATGAAAAGGCTGCTGAGGTTGAAGAATTTTTCGCAAGCCGGGTGCATCCTTCCTTTGCTATGACTCTGAAGCAAAGCATTGAGCAAGTCCGAATCAAGGCGAGGTGGGTTCAAGGCTTAAGGCAGGAGCAATCTATTCAAGAACTAGTCAAACAGTTGGCAGGCAAGAAATGAATATTGATATCATTAAATTATGTACATCATATTTGCCTTTTGAACATATTTACTGATCAGCTCCTTAAGCATCGCCTGTAGGGGTCTAAATTTACCAAACTTGTTTATTGGTACGAACAAATCCGTATTCTTCATTATGTAGGAAACCTGTTAGGAACCCAGTATTTGAAGATACTATGTTATTGTTGGATTCTGATTGATGATTTTGTAAAGTGGTATCCTATAACATTGGATTATTGGATGAAGTCCTGTTATTTACACTTTCTGTTAGCGACAATCTCTCAGAATCACTCTTCTCCTCAAATCAAGAGTGATTCTGATTCTCTTTCCTAATTATATGCAATTGTCATTACTGTAGATTATTACCATAGTTGTATAGCAGTTGTAGCTATATATATGTATGAATGCGGTTGAGACCTCTAAATTTGCTCATTAGACCTCCTATGCTTTTTACACCTCCTATCAAATTTTCAAATAGTATATTTACTCACTAAACCTCACTAAGTTCCTCAAATAACCTCACTATAAAATTTTTAATAATGAATCATTATCTCTAAAATAAAAATTTTACTCATTATAATTAATTTTTGCATTCGACATTTCTTAATTACGATTTGATTCTTTAATTTAATAACGTAAATTTCTTAAAAATAAAAATAGAAGCTCAATGTATAGGGTTTCAAAAATTTATTTTTAACAACAAGAAAATGTTCTAACATGAATTAACGTTTTGTTTTCTATTGTACCTCTCCTAAACGAAGATCAAGAATAACCATTTTTCTCTATGTATATTAATTTTTTTTCTTATTTTGATACCGCATAATAAATTATTTCAATAGTTATTTAATTATTCATAATTGATCTTTTTTTCTTTGTAAATAATTTTGTGATCTCGTATATACGTTTAACACATATGATAATAGAAATTTTTGTGTCACACACGATCGATATTGATCATAGTTTTAGCTCTTATTAAATATATGAATGCTTCAATAATATGTAGTAAAATTAGAAATGAAAATATATAAGGAAAATAATAAAGAATGCAATTTATCATTATTGAATTGGAAAGTCTACAGGGAATAAATGTAATACTTCTTTTTATATAACTATTGTCCTTAATAGTCATTTTATAAGAGGAGAAATATGTCATTTAATAATTCACAATTACGTGAGGTCAAGTGAGCAAATTTAAAGATCCCAATAGTCGTACTCTATATATGTATCAGTCACACAAAATAAAATTAAGCAGAAATTCATTCTTTTACATGGTATCAGCCTAGGTCTAGGTCCTTACCTTTTCCTTCCTTTTTTCCGTGTCTTCTTCCAGCCTTTCTCTTCTCTCCTTTTCTCTCGTTCTCCAATGGCTGCCAACCCCACAAACTCTTCTCAAAACACATCCCAATTCATCAAATTATCTGAAACCAATTATCTTAAATGGACTCGTCAAATTCGTTCATACCTCAATGGTGCAGGCCTTTGGGGCTATGTTGACGGCTCCATCCCTGCGCCCTCCCTCACCACCGAGACCACTGCAACTGAAACTGTTCCAGCCAAGACCATTCCCAATCCCGAGTATGTCAAATGGTTCACCAAAGATCAACAGATCTTCAATATCATGATTACCTCGTTGACCGACAACGTTTCTGATCTTACTGTTGGTTATGACACCTCTAAAGAGGTTTGGGACTGCTTGGCTCGCCATTTTTCCCAGAAATCCAATGCTAGCGCCTCCAGTCTCAAATTGCAACTCCTTGAGCTCTAAAAAGGATCCCAACCTATAGATGGGTATCTCCGGCATGCCAAATCTATTGCTGACTCCTTAGCCTCCATTGACAAGCCGGTCTCTGGTGATGATTTGGTGCTTGCAACTCTTCACGGCCTTGGACCAGATTACCTTATGCTCCGAACCGCTTTGACTCAACAATCATCTCTTCCTGATTTCACCGAACTCCGGGCTCATATCCTTGCCTTTGATTCCCAGCAATCTAGATCCTCAGAACATCCACCAGCCACCACTCTATTCCACCAAAGCAACAACTCCCGCCGTGAGTCCCAGCACCAATCCCAGCCGCGCCCCACCCATACTAGCCGGAATTTTCACTATGGAGGTCGGTACAATAACCGCAAGCGTGGTGCTCACTCTGGTGCTCGTCCCTCTTACGACTCCAACTCCCAGAATGCACCATATCAGTATCATGGGCCACCATATCCTGTTCAATCTCCCATCTGGGCCGCACGCCCCCCTTGGGCCAATGGCCTTCTCGGCCCAGCACCCCAATGGTGCACAAATTGCCACACAAATCAGCATGCCGTGTCACACTGTCCTCATCGGTTCTGCGGTCCCTCCACCGCTGCTCCCTTTGCCGGTGCTCATTTTGCCGGTGATCCAAATTGGTATCCAGACACCGGCGCCACTCATCATATGACGGCGATGCCTTTAAATCATCCTCAACCCTATGACGGTCCTCACAATGTTTATATGGGTGATGGTAGCTCTATGCCAATCTCCCATACTGGTACTCTTCCTCTATCACTCGGTCCCTCTCAATTCTGTTTACGTAATGTGTTTCATATTCCATCCATTCGTAAGAACTTCCTTTCCGTTGCCCGTTTCACCAAAGATAATCTTGTCTTCTTCTTATTTGCTCCCGACTTTTATCAAATATATTGCTTACGTACTGGTCGCTTATTGTTTCAGGGCCCTACTAAAGATGGCCTTTATCCGATCAGCCTTTCTTCCGAGTCCTCTGCTCCTCATGCCCTTGCTACCGTCCATTCCTCACTTTGGCACCATCGCTTGGGTCATCCTTCGTCTTCTGTTTTGTCTCGTTTAGGGTCTTCTGTTGGTTCCAAACTTTCCTTTCAGTCATTTTGTAATATTTGTGCACTTAGCAAGTCGCATAAATTACCCTTCCCCTCTAATAAAATTCATGCTTCGTCCTTATTTTCCATTATTCATAGTGATGTTTGGATGTCCTCTACATTATCTGTAACTGGATACAAGTATTATGTTTTGTTTACAGATGAGTATTCTCGTTATACATGGGTGTACCCCATGCGTCGCAAAAATGAGGTCTTCACACATTTCCAACATTTGGTTGCCATGATCCGCAACATTTTTAGCGGCTCCATTAAATACCTCCAAAGTGACAACGGCACCGAATATGTCAATCATGATTTTTCTCAGTTTTGTTCATCTATGGGCATCCAACAACGTTTTTCCTGTCCATACACTCCCCAACAAAATGGTCTTGCTGAGCGCAAACATCGCCACATTTCAACCATGACTCGCACTCTCCTCCTTACCTCAGGTGCTCCTCAAAATCTTTGGGTTGACGTCGTTCTCACTTCCGTCTACCTAATCAATCTTCTTCCCACTCCCTCTATTGATTGGGATACACCTCACTTCTGTCTCTATGGTAGTTCTCCTTCATATTCCTCTCTCTGCGTCTTTGGGTGTTCTTGCTTCCCTCATCTAGGTCACAACATCTCTAATAAATTGTCAAGTCGTAGTGTCGAGTGTGTCTTTATCGGTTACAGTCCAAGTCATAAAGGGTATCGTTGTCTAGAGCCCAAATCAGGTCGAGTCTATGTGTCCCGTCATGTCTTGTTTAACGAAAATTATTTTCCGTTTAAAGATGTGCAGGTACAATCACACACTACTCCAGAATCAGTTGAGTTTACCCAACTCATTACTCCTCCGCAGGCCAACCTGCTGAGCCCAGTCTCCTTTCCATCAGGCCCAAGCCCAACTCACCTCTCCTCTTCTGATGCGCAACATGATTCCCAACCGAACTCGGTGCATCCCTCTCCGCCTCAACCCAACTCCCCTCCACAGTCTTCCGCTCTCCATCCACCAAATTCTGGTTCACCGGCTCGGCAATCCTCGACTCCGATCATCACATACAGCCGCCGACATCGCCAGCCCACCTCCCCAGTCTCCCTCACACAGCCCGTTCTCGGTCCCTCCAATCCACCTACTACCAGAAACCAATCATCATCCGCCGGCAACCAGTCCTCATCGCCGGCCACCGGGCCTCCTTCCATACCAACTGCATCTGCTGCCACCCCCAATTTCACAACCGGCGTCCTCTGTTTCCAACCCTGCCCAGCCATCTAGTTCGGTGCTACCGTCCAACCCAGCTCCTCCCACTCACTCTATGCGAACCAGGCTTAGAGATGGAATTACAAAGCCAGTAACTCGAACAGACGGCACTGTCAGGTATCCATTACCCCGTGCTCTCCTTTCCACCATTAATTCCATGGAACCTAGTTGTTATTCTCAGGCATCCAAACATGAACAATGGCGTGCTGCAATGGCAACCGAAATCAATGCTCTCCTAAAGAACCAAACTTGGAATCTTGTCCCACCCTCTCCTGATCAGCATGTTGTTGGATGTAAATGGGTGTTTCGCATCAAGCGAAAACCGGATGGTTCTGTGGAGTGCTACAAAGCGCGCCTTGTAGCTAAGGGCTTCCATCAACAACACGGGATCGACTATGCTGAAACTTACAGTCTAGTGATCAAACCTGCAACCATCCGCACTGTCTTGTCTCTTGCCGTCTCCCGTGGCTGGCCTCTACGCCAATTGGATGTCACCAATGCCTTCCTCCATGGATACTTGACCGAAGATGTATATATGACCCAACCTCCTGGCTTTGTTGATCAAACACGGCCCTCTCATGTCTGTAAACTCACCAAAGCACTTTATGGGCTCAAACAAGCACCCAGGACCTGGTTTCAACGGATGAGTAACTTTCTTCTGTCAGTTGGATTCCGACATAGTAAGGCTGACTCATCTCTTTTCATCTTTCACAATGGTGTGCACACGATTTTCTTCTTGCTATATGTTGATGACATAATTCTCACCGGCAGTAATCCTCAGCTTTTACATCGCTTTATTGACACTTTGAGTCACTCATTTGATATCAAAGATCTTGGTCCACTTCATTACTTCCTGGGATTACAGGTGACGCCTCAATCTGGAAGTCTTCACATCACTCAGTTAAAATACGCACATGATATCCTGCAAAAACATGATTTGTTGTTTTGCAAACCAGCATGCACACCTATGTCTGCCAAGGCTCTTCTAACTGCTCATGATGGTGATCTCCTCACTAATCCTACCCAATTTCGTGAAATGGTGGGTTCCTTGCAATATCTCACCATCACCAGACCTGACATAGCCTTTGCCGTCAACTCTGTCTCCCAATACATGAGTCAGCCCCATGCTCCTCACCTCATTGCAGTTAAGCGCATCCTACGCTACATCAAAGGCACTCTCTCCCACGGTCTTCAATTCAGCCCTCAGTGTTACCCAGTTCAGCTTACTGCCTACTCTGATGCTGATTGGGCAGGCTGCCAAGACACTCGTCGCTCCACCTCTGGATACCTCATTTTTCTTGGCTCCAACCTCATCTCTTGGTGCTCCAAGAAGCAACCTACTGTAGCTCGATCAAGCGCAGAATCCGAATACCGCTCTCTTGCTCATGCTAGCGCTGAGACAACATGGTTAGCTTACTTATTGTTTGAACTTGGAGCTCGCATTCAATATCCCATTCTGCTATACTGTGACAATCTTAGTGCTACCTATATGGCTTCAAATCCTATGTTCCATGCTCGTACAAAGCACATCGAACTTGATTATCATTTTGTTCGGGAAAAAGTGACCACAGGTAGCCACCGTGTTTGCTTCATCCCATCTCCGGATCAGCCTGCCGATCTCCTCACCAAGCCGCTTCACAAGCCTCGTCATTTGTTTCATGCTAGCAAACTTATCCGAGCAGGCCCGTCTAGTTTGAGGGGGGTGTTAGCGATAATCTCTCAGAATCACTCTTCTCCTCAAATCAAGAGTGATTCTGATTCTCTTTCCTAATTATATGCAATTGTCATTACTGTAGATTAT
>NC_020496.1:24029477-24032545 GCF_000184155.1 Fragaria vesca subsp. vesca | reverse complement strand
TTTTTTCTTTCTTCTTTTTTTTTTATTTTATATTTTTTTTTATCTGTATCAGCTTTAGTTTGATCTTGCATATCATATTCTCAAGTGCTGCATCTTTATCATGACATGTTTTATCGAATAACTAGATATTTATGTTTAATAGCTACTGTACTTCTACACTTCTACTATCTTGTGAATTTTGAAAACTTGTATTGATGATTTGGAGTTGGGATATAACAATAATCATTTGATTATAAATTGAACAATGATAATCAAAAATTTCTAACAAAAATTAGACGAAATAATATGTAAAAAGAGGTACCAAATAGTAAATATAGATTAATTATATTAAATAATGAAATATTTCATAAATTAAGGGTATTTTAGGCAGTTTGGGATGTGTATTAAGTATAATACTAAAATGAAAAACTTAATATGTGATGTATTAAGTAAGGGGTGTGTATTAAGATATTAGGGGTGTGTATTTAAAATTTCTCTTATGATTTAAGTGTCAATTATGATAAAAAAGTACATTTTTAAATTTTATGGATTTACGGTTCTACCCTTCTGTTAGTTTCTCTCGTTCTATTCTCTATCCGTTACGCTTTCTCTCAGCTCTTCTTTCTATCTCTCTTTTACTGCTTTCTCTCTGTACCCGATCTTGATCTCTCTCGATCTCTCTCTCGATCTCGATCTCGATCCCGTCGGCGCCACCTGAGTTTCATCGTTCGTATCTGTGACACGGTGGCTCCATCAGTTCCGGCATCCACCGCCTTCCAACGCAAAAGAGGTCGATGATTTGCTCAGACACAATGTTTTTGATTTCTTTCAGATTTTGATGTTTTGATTGATTTATTTCTGTGTTTAATCGTTACAATTTCATATGTTGTCGATCGGTGAATTCTAGGGTTCATAGGAATTTAGGGATTTGTAACTCTTTGACTCAATCTCTGCTATATTCCCAGCCTCCCAAGAATTTAGTGATTTTAGTCTTTGAAAAAGTGATTTGTTTGCATTGTTTTGCTTATTTTGATTGTGTACTTTGGTGAATGAGCATGAGTTACTTGCATTGTGTACTCTGTGTTTGCATTGTTTTGCTTATAGGTGTCATGAGTTACTTGTAATCTGAAATACTATACATATTTTTGTTCAGGTACTGTGGACAGTAACTATACTGCAAAGCTTGTGTACTCTGGTGAAGGAGCAGCAGTTTCATTTGACCATAGCGTCTCATATATTGATTTTGCTAATTCTGTACGTGACCGATTTCCGGTATTGGGCAGAAGCATTGTCAAGCTGAGGTATAATGTTTTCCTGATGTTGTATCTTATCGTCTTGAAAATGAAGATGATATGAAGATGATGTTTAGAGTTTTGGCCCGTTATAGTTTAGATTTTGTTGATGTGGATGTGTGCTCTTTTGATGTTAGTGCTTCTGGTTCTGAAAGTGTGTTGAGTAACAATGTTAGTGAAGAGTCTAGCGTTTCGTTTGATGAAAATGATTATTTAGGATGCTACAAACCAGAGGAAGCAAAGAGGTATTGTAGCAAAGGGTGGGAGAATTATATCAAATCAAAGGACCAGAAGTTTCAAGGTGGTGTGGAAGAGTTTAGGTTGAAATTACGTATGTATGCAATTGAGATGGGATTTGAGTATCGGTATGTTAGAAATACTAAGAAACGTGTTGTTGCTTATTGTTCTAAGAGAGAGTCTGAGCATTGTGGATGGTGTGTGAAGGCTTCCTTGATAGAGTATAATCGTTTTTTTGTCATTATCGATCTGGTGAACGAGCATAGTTGTCATGGTGTTGTTCGCTTGCAAACTAATAAGATGATGGGTTCCAAGATTATAAAGTCTATAATGCTTGATAAGGTTCGTAAGAATCCTAACAAGAAGGCTATAGATATATACCATGAGATAAAGTCAGATTATGGGATGGAGGTATCTTATCGTACGGCTTGGTACTGTAAAGAGCGTGCTAGAGAATCTGTTCTTGGTGGTGATGCTGATTCTTATGCTCAGTTAGTTTGGTTTGGTAAAAAAGCAATGGAATCAAACCCTGGCTCTACTATCAAGATTGAGTATGAACCTGAAACTCACAGGTTTGAACGAATGTTTGTGTGTTATGATGCGTGGATGAAGGGTTTTCAGTTTGCAGACCCATTCTGTTCATTGATGCTACCTTCATCACCAACAAATACAGAGGGCAGCTTATTGGTGCATCTGCCAAGGATGCGAACCAAGGTACCTTTTTAGTGAAATGTTTAGTTACATTGGCAGTTTCTTTGATTGTGATAGTTACATAGTTTCCAGGGGCTTCAGATTTGATTGCTTTGACATTTTTATGTAACTGTTTGATGGATAGTTAAATGACTTGTGTACCTACATTAAGCTACCAATGTAACTATCAATGTATGTAACTATTAATTGATAGTTACTTGACTATTTATTCTTGTAACTATTCATGTAACTAATCATGTAACTATCAATGTATGTAACTATCCATGTAACTAAGCATGTAACTATCAATGTATATAACTAAGCATGTAACTATCCATGTAACTATGCATGTAACTACTACAACTCAAGTCCTGCATCACAGATGCATACCTATGAACTGTTTCTTTGATTGTGATAGTTACATAGTTTCCAGGGGCTTCAGTTTTGTGACATTTTTATGTAATTGTTCATGTAACTTTCATTTATTCATACTGATTTTGGTTCGTCTTTTTTGCAGGTTTATATCTAGTTGCTTATGCTATTGTTGATTCTGAAACTGAAAGTAATTGGAGATTTTTCATTCAGTGTGCATCTGAAGTGTTTTCAAGATACCCTATGAGGCATGTGACATTCATTTCTGATCGGAATCCTGGTCTTCTTAGTGCATATCCGCATGTCTTTCCCAATAATCCACATGGTTTTTGTTTTAGGCACCTTGTAGAAAATCTCTCCAAAAAGTATCCAAGTCAGTCGCCCCTTCATAAATCTGTTCCTTATTTGTTCATGTGTTGTGCTTATTCTCGCACCCCGGACTCATATGACACCAACCTTGCAAAATTGAAGGAGGAAGGGGGTTCTATTGTTGAAGAT
>NC_020496.1:24027361-24029260 GCF_000184155.1 Fragaria vesca subsp. vesca | reverse complement strand
TGGAGAGAATTGCTGAGCGGAAAGAAGGGTCAAAGGAATGGGTCACTATTTTGTGTCCAAACATGGAAAAGAAATTGATTAATAACTTGGCGGTTGGGCGACATTGGCGAGTTATGAGATCTGATACATATGTTTATGAAGTTCAATGTCAAAAGTACAGGGTAATGGTGAACTTTGGAGAGGATTTCGTTTGTTCGTGTGGGAAATGGAAATGTCATGGTTTTCCTTGTTCACATGCCCTTGTTGCAATTCAGCAACATGGTGTCTCTCCTTACTTATATGTCAGCCCTTACTATAAGGTACTCTTTTACTCATTCTGTTTCCTTTTACTTCATATCTATTCTTGTTTCCAGCTTTTGTTTCCTGCTTTTGTTAACTAACTTGTCTAGTAACTGCTTTTTTTCAATGTAACTGATCATGTAACTAGTAATGTAACTGATCATGTAACTGTTTGTTTTTCAAGGTGGATAAATTCCGAGAAACCTACTCTCACACCATTAACCCAATCCCTTCCATTTCAATGCCTGTTGATCTTGCTCGATCGTCATTTCCATTGCAGCCTCCTTTGACTAAAAGACCTGCTGGAAGACCAAAAACAAGAAGGTACCGAAGTAGGAGTGAGGTAAAAAGGCAGATCAAGTGTTCCAGGTGTGGGAAATACGACGGGCATAATAGAACGAGTTGTAAAGCTCTAATATAGCCTTTGGTTACATATGACAGCTACATTGATGGATACAGTAGTTACATTGATGGATTCAAGTTCTTTTTAGCAGTTACATGCATAGTTACAATTCTGTTGTTGGATGTTTCATTTTTTTAGTTGTTGCTTTTTATTATGATAGTGGAAACTGTGTATCTGTAACAAGCTACATTTTTTTCTCACACAGAACATATAATATGGCAAAGCAAAGCAATCTGTATTAATAGAGATATGTTGCACACAAATAATCTTTCATTTTGTTGTTCAAATACAATTGATGAAATATTGATATTAAACTTGTTGAACCTACTGTGAATGATGTATTGAGTACCAACTATGCCTATGGATAAGAAACCTCTTCACCACTTCTGCTCTAAGCTTCAAAACATCATTCTTCTTCAGTGTTCTGTCAAACGTTTCCTCCTTGGAAAGTTTGTCCATATAGTACATAACGAATATCCTACAATCCAATCTGTTTTTCGAAAAAAAATTCAAGTCAAAACAAAATCATTGAACAAAAAGTCAATTTCTTACATAATAGTTTCCCTACGTAACGATCCATGTAACTACAGACTGATAGTTGCCTAGGTAGTTACCTAACCAAAACTTTAAATCTGAACTGAAAACTTTTAAAACTTACGATGTGGGATCTTGCTGAGGTAGTGGTCCATTTATTTGACAACTGATTGGGATGTTTTCAATATAGTTATTCTTGACCCATTGTATGGACTGTCTCTCTCTCTCCGTAAGCTTTACTTTTTTCATTACAAGCTTCTCTGAACTGCTCATGTTCATGTCCATTTTTCTGCGGGAGCCTTTCTTCAGCATGTTATCTGCTTGTTCTTTGACTGCAGACATCCATAACTCAACCATAGTTGCCTTCACAACAAAATCATTGAACAAACAATCAATTTCTTATATATAGTTTCCCTACGGTTAACTACATTGACCTGCCTATGCATGTAACTATCCATCTAAGTAACTATGCATGTAACTATCCATCTATGTAACTATACATATACTAGATATTGGTAGTTACCTGAGTAGTTACATCTCAGACAGAATGCAAAAGAAAGCAAAGCAATCCTTATAGCTACATTAAAGATTCACAACAGATAACAAGAGAAAATATTTACCATTTTTTGGCATCTTTCCATGTCTGTCCCCTATTCCCATCTGTTGATCTTCCCTTCATTGAA
>NC_020496.1:24022297-24024121 GCF_000184155.1 Fragaria vesca subsp. vesca | reverse complement strand
TAGGGGGTATGGGCACTATATTTATACACCCGTCTGTCCACCTTCATGGCGTAGTGTAGCACCGCATTAAGGCGTGACGTGAGCGTTGGACGCGAGCGTAGTAGCCCTATATAGACCCATGAATTTATATAGGGAGTATGGACGTGTGTAAATACATACATATATTATAGAGCTTGAGAGGCTCGATATTTATGAGATAAAAGTTTTATCGCTTGCAGCATGCATTCGATTTTCCTTGGAAATTGATTTGGGGAAACATAAATATTTTATTCGTTAATTTATTTTTGTCCACTCACTCTAACGTGTTTCAAATGTTTTCCCCTAGGCTCTTCGTTTTAAAAATGCCCAATTTGCAGGATTGCATAGTTGAGGTTGGGCGTACATGGGGATGAGGCATAGTCATCATATAGCTTCCGTTTGTTAATTTATTATGTTTTCTTTCTTCCTGTTAGAGTTGCTCTGAACCTATAAATGGTTAGATATGAGATTTGTTTTGATTAATAAATAATTTGGGTGGTGTTGTGATTTGGGGAGCACGGATGCTCCAGGAGTTTAAGGTTGGATTTAAATTTTCAGAAGTGTTTGCAGATATTATTAGGAAGGGTTGTCCATTTTCAAGGGAGGTTATGCCGATTTTTCGGTAAATTTTCATTGAAGGTGGTCCTCGCACGACTTACTCTGGGTTTCAGGGTGAAATTTGGGGTGGGTCGTGTCATAATCTCTATGTAACTATCCATGTAACTATCCATCTATGTAACTATGCATGTAACTACTCATGTAACTATCAATGTAACTACAGATTGCTAGTTACCTGGGTAGTTACATGCATGCTACACTTTTGTAACTACATTAACCTGCCTACATTAACACAAGGTCTTACTAGTGTGCTACATTAACATTATATCAAAAATGAGTTTTCAAAGTGATTTGAGTTTACCCGTCATCGAAGCTTTCCCAGCAAGTTGTCCATTTTTTCTTTGTCAATAGATCCATGCACTTGAATGCTTTGGAAGTTGTCCAAACCGCCTTCTGAGTCATAGCCCGTATTGCTCTTGCGGTGGTTGGCACAATCTGTATTGGCATTGGTTCCATTTCATTATCACCAATAGTATGAATTACATCTTCATACTTGTTCAGTTCTTCTCCTTCAGCTATCTTGTTCTTCTGCTCCAGATTTTTCTTCCTTTCTTCTGCTATTTCTCTGGCCTTCTTCTCTCTGGTGTTTTTAACCTCTCCCCACCAGTATGTATCATCTCTTTTAGCCGGCCTTCTCTGCTTGTTCTTGATCCGAGCAACATATGAATACATCCCTAAGGATGATGCTGTCATTCCAGAGTTTTCCTCTGTCAGCTCAATCTCGATATCACTCTCCTCTTCATCTAGATTAATGACAGGAACTGCTACCTGTGGAGAGAATCATATATAACTTGTTAAACGGAGAGTTACATAACCCTAAATAGTTTCACTGATAAACCAGTAATTCATTCATAAAGGCAGCAGTTGAGAAAAGAACCATATGTTAAGCTACCCCTGAAACTATCCATGTAACTACAGGTTGGCAGTTACCTGTGGAGATACTATCATCTGGTATTTTGCAGGTTCTCGTTCCATCATCGTAAGGTCAATGATTTGAGGGCTAGAGGGAGTATTGAAATTCTTCTCTGGTATGGTTATTATTCCAGTCACCAATGGGCTATTCCAAGATACCCAGGGAGAGATTCCCAAATCAAAAGAAGGCATCTCTGTCACCGGTGTTTTCGTACGACCAACGCGCTCTTCCGCACCGTCTCTTGTGTGACTCTGTGGTTGCTCACTGTAAGCTGC
>NC_020496.1:24016951-24022277 GCF_000184155.1 Fragaria vesca subsp. vesca | reverse complement strand
TTTCAACCTCCTTTGCTTTTTGGCTTTGACCGGATATTAGAGAGGATGGTGGCCTTTCTCCTTCCTCTGCTGCCTGCCATGTTTCTTCTTTATCCATCAGTTTCTTCTGCACTGTTTCTTCTTCTTCTGCTTCAGATTCACAATCTGTTTCTTCTGGATCAGACATGATTCCAGCGAACAGTTGCTATAATAAAAAGAAAAAAAAATTGTTAGTTATATAGTTACAAAACCCATAGTAGATACATGGATAGTTATACTGCCAGTTACAATGGCAGTTACATAGTTCCAAGATACTTGAAAAACTGATTAAGTCAAACATATGAGGTGTATTGTTTTGAAAACTATCACAATTCTACATGCAACTATGCATGTAACTATCAATTTTCCATGTAACTATGCATGTAATTAATCATGTAACTATCAAATTTCCATGTAAATATGCATGTAACTATCCATGTAACTATCAATTTTTCATGTAACTATGCATGTAACTATCCATGTAACTATCAATTTTTCATGTAACTATACATGTAACTATCTATGTAACTATGCACAAAAAGATAACTATCAATGTAACTATCCATGTAACTATGTTCTCTGCTGCCTCACTCTTATATTGATTAAGTCGTATAAGAACCCATACCTTCAATGTTTTGAATTCAGCTTTCTTGGGTAGCTTTGTGAGGTCCCATTTCCTCATCTTATGTTCCTCATCCTCTGTGCCTTCAATCGGCTTTATGGCGTTTGTCTTCTCACAGAGCCAATACTAGCACACATAAAAAAAACAAAAAACAGTTAATTACCAAATGATTTTCTTACAAAAAACAGTTAGTTACCAAAAAAACAGTTAGTTACCAAAGATACATACCAGAATTAAGTATGCACAGCCTCCTGTGTTCAACCCGCTCAACCCCTTACCTTTTGATTTTAGTCGTTGTCTTAAACAACCCGACAAAAATCTTCCAACCTCTTGAGCCCATCCACAGCTCTCTATGTTCCCCCATACTGCATTTACCAGCTCATTTGAGACACTCCCTCCCCCATTTGCAAATAGAAACTTTATGCAAATTTCTAAAATGAGCAACCTAACCAAATTTTTTCTCTTCTTTCTTCTTTCTTCATCATTTGTTGGCTGCTGGTCCTTGAGCTCTCTTAAAGCGTCCATCACACACTTTTTTGTCACTCTTTTGTTTTTCCCAAACAATGTCTCTGCTGCATTCTTTTCCACTTCCATTGTCTCAAAGGAGCCACCTTTTCTAGGAAGTCATAGAATCTCAGATACATCTCTGCTTGTGATTCTGTATCTTCCTTCCCCGATCACAAATGCATCAAGCTTTTCATTGTAAGTGTCGGCGATTGTTTCAATGAGCTTGTTCGACTTCCCAAAGTGATTTTTGTTGACATGCTCATAAAATCCTTCAAAAAGTAAACCAAACGGGCCATTTCTCAGCTCATTCAGTGCTTCTTCATCTAATACTTCTCTAAAACTGTCCACTCCAGGCCATGTTGATCTGAACTGATTTGATTTCTTCTTCTCTGTCTCATCTTCTTCTTCTTCCTCCTCCTCTATTTGAGATGTCTTCTTCAAGGCCTTCTTCTTCTTTGGCTCCTCTATCTTATTTTTTTTCTCTTGTTTTCTCCTTTTTTCCTGTCCCAGGAATAGTTTGGACAGCAGTACACCATCAGCCTCTTCATCCACTGTCCTCTTTCTCTTCTTTGCTCCTTCATCAACTATCCTCTTTCTCTTCTTTCCTTCTTCATTAACTGCGTTCATTTTTCGCTTATCCATTTCCTTGCATCAAATAAACAGCATATAAACATTAAGAAACTTTTGTTGTGTAAAAACAAATATATCATCCACAATAACAAATCATGTAACTATCCATGTAACTATGCATGTAACTATCTATGTATGTAACTAAGCATGTAACTAAACATGTAACTATCCTTGTAACTATGCATGTATTAAGCATGTAACTATCCATGTAACTAAACAGAACAAAAGCAAAGGACTAACAAACATTAGAATCCAATATTTACACTCAAATCAGAGGAAGCAAAAACCAAAGCAAACTCCAATGAAGGACAAATACTAACAACCAATGAACAGAATATCAGTGAACCCTAGATCTTCAAAACTACATGGGCAGTTACATGTAAAACGACTAATACAACTCAAATCCCTGCATCACAGATGCATACATATGAACTGTAGAATCCTAACAAAAAATACACACCAATAGCTATCTTCATAATCCCAAACTAAACAGAACAAAAGCAATGAATAACGAACAGTAATCAAACGAAAAACGAAAGTCTCAGTAGTATTGGATAGTTACTTGATATTTACATGTAACTATGCATGTAACTATCCATGTAACTATGCATGTATCTAAGCATGTAACTATCCATGTATATAACTAGTAATGTAACTAAGCATGTAACTATCCATGTAACTAATACAACTCTAAGTCCCTGCATCACAGATGTAGACCTATGAACTGTAGAATCTGAACAAAAAATACACACCAAAAGCAACTTCATAATCCCAAACTAAACAGAACAAAAGCAATGAATAACGAACATTAATAAAACGAAAAAATGAAGCAAAAACTAATGAACAGAATGTCAGTGAACCCTAGATCTTCAAAACCACACCGATATCAAAGTTCGAACTCCCAAACCCCTAAATCCCTAATCCCATTCCTGAATCCTAGATCTTCATAACCTTCAAATTCTGTTAATAGGATTTACTGAACCAAAATGCAAAATAGTCGAGCTTATAATATTGTGTAATAAGAAGGAATCAAAAGCAGGAGGCAGAGATTAAGGACTACGAAGATGTTACCTGATTTTTTTCGAATTCTGGTATTGTGGAGGAATTGTTCTCGACGCCGCCCTCGAGCCGAAGATGAGCCTCATGTCGACAGTTACTAGGGAGTACGACGGATTCGCCGGAGAGAGATGGATGATGGATTCGCCGGAGACACAGAGAATTAAGGTTTTCAGCGAGAGTGAGAGAGAGAAGAGCGGTTTTGATAGTTTTGAGGGAGAGTGAAATGATTTTTGAAACGAAAATCAAAGGTGGGGGACTCAGATATGGGGGTAACGGCGTGGATGGGGTAACGACGTCAGTGGTATAATTCGTAGTTATTGTCATTCTTAGGGGCAACGCTTTAAGAGAACAGTGGCATAGATCGTAATTTTTTTATTTTCATGGGCAACGCTTTAAGAGATTTAAATAGATGTATTGTTTTATCATCAATGAACATTTATTAACTATGCTATCATTTATTACATCTAACTGTACCTTTTTATCATTGGCCCTATTTACAATATCTAAATTGGATATAATCTTATTTAATATAGATTTTATATCAATTTATTGTCCCTTTTCCGTTTAATAGAAATTAATTTTGATATTAAAGTCGCAATTAGAACAAATTAAAGTTACGGAGCCATAGCTAACCCAAAATGATCTGCTACCTAATCAAGAACAGACTAACCTAAACGTCCCTCTATATAAACTCGATCATCTGGCCTCCCTAGCCCTCCATCCAAAGAGCATGGAGGTGTCCAATCATCATGGACGGATCGACAGATTCCAGATTTCGCTGCATAAGATCTGCGCAAGCTTCCATATTCCGGGCAAAAAGTCTTTCTACGGTAAAACAAAATACATTATTTTTTCCCGTAGATGTTTTGGATTACGTAAATGATGACTGATAATGTGACATCTCTCTTTTGTTCCAGTTAACAGTACAAAATGTGACAGTGTCACTTTGGGGCGTGGTGGATGAACATGAGGACGACCATCAACACGACCGGAAAACCGAAGGACGAAGGGCTCGCAGGAGCTATTACTAATGGGAGCAGAAATATGCACAAAACCACAATCTCAAACAGCACCCACTCGTACATTCCCCAACGACCCTCAATGTCCATAACTTTCAACGTCAAAGTACTCCAAGTGAGCATATGTCAACTTTGTTCATGACTGGATGATTAACTATGAACCTTCGGCTATGGACAAGTTAAGTATCATAGTTCATCGCCCTGTAGACTTCCTCTTGCTGATGAAAGAGAGTATCGAATTTGCTATATATTGGGCGTGGAGTGAATCAAAGTTTCTAAGGGATGGAATCATGGAATGAGGAACCCATGCAAGGACGTTGTATTGCATGTATAATGTTCATGCATGGTACCCTTTGGTGTAGGCTTAAAACGTTTGGCTGGTTAGCGATGCCTGCAACTGATTGTGCATGTACCCTTTCAGATCTAAAAATATGTACAGACGTAGCTTCGTTATACGGTTGAGAGGGAAGGGATTCTTGCCGAGAGTGGCGGAGGGAAAACAGATTTACCTATGGGGGCAAAAAAAAAAAATCAAACATAAAATAATTATTGTGGCTTTTGATGTGTCAACACATCAGAAATTCTCTAACTTTAGATTAAAAACAATAAAAAGTCCAAATCGTAAGGCTGCGAGGGAACAATGATAAGACTTCACCGCTTCTTTTTGCTGTTGAGAGCAAAATATCTACTCTTGTGGGGGCACAAACATATTAAACCGACCAATTGTCCAAATTATACTAGGGGCACAGGCCCCCACTCGTCCTTAGTTGGCTCCGCCAATGCTTGCCGGACGGGAGGCTGCTTAGATCGGAATGGAAAATGCCCATCTCCGGTTGACTGATGAGCCGCAAAACCCCTTTTCTTAATTTAATCTAAACTTTGTTGCTGCTGCTGTGTGAAACATTTGATGTGTATAACTGTATATGCTAGTGTTTTTTGTGGATGGACACAAGAACTAATATTCTTTATCAGTAAATGTTGTAAATATGGAGAAATTTTATTTATCCCTAAATATTGATCAAATATATTGTAATTGTTGTTCAAGAAGTTGTAGATGAGGAGTAATTTTAAATACACCTCTAATCTTTTAGTACACATCTCTTACTTAATACACTACTCATCTAGTTTTTCATTTCAATATTATACTAAATACACATCCCAAACTGTCTAAAATACCCTCAATATCTAAAACTAATAATAATCTATTATTTAATATAATTATTATATTTTTACTATTTCACAACTCTCTTTACTTATTCTCTTTTATTTTCTGTTAGATTTTTTTGATTGGGTTAGAAATTTTTTCTTGATATTTTTCAATTTATAATCAAAAGAGTAACATATTATATTCGAACTCCAAATCTCCAATATGACATCAATCGGCTAGAATTTGAAGAAAAAAAAAATTGAACATACACAATTTTTTTCAAAGTTAAGAAACTAGGAGAAGTATATGAGCATAACTAAAGTT
>NC_020496.1:24011402-24016931 GCF_000184155.1 Fragaria vesca subsp. vesca | reverse complement strand
ATGATTACTAGCCTTTCTGCACGCGCGATGCGCATGCGACGAAAAGGCCGCGCTTGCGCGTGCGTTTAATTTGGCATTGTGTATTTAGGACTTAAAAACTCTAATTTTTAGTTGAGTAATTTTAAATACACACCTCTAATATCTTAATACACATCTCTTACTTAATTCACTACTCATCTCATTTCAATATTATACTAAATACACATCCCAAACTGTCTAAAATACCCTCAATATCTAAAACTAATAATAATCTATTATTTAATATAATTATTATATTTTTACTATTTCATAACTCTCTTTACTTATTCTTTTTATTTTCTGTTAGATTTTTTTGATTGGGTTAGAAATTTTTCTTGATATTTTTCAATTTATAATCAAAAGAGTAACATATTATATTCGAACTCCAAATCTCCAATATGACATCAATCGGCTAGAATTTGAAGAAAAAAAAAATTGAACATACACAATTTTTTCAAAGTTAAGAAACTAGGAGAAGTATATGAGCATAACTAAAGTTGATAAAAAAAAATAAAAAAACCCAAATGAATCGGTAAATATTATATGTGATTACGACAGTAGTCAAAATTCAGGTGATGGATTTTGGAGAAGGGATTTTTATTTCTTTTCTTTTAATGCATAGTAATAGTGGAGAAGAGTTAGGTTTTAGGGAAGATAAAGTTTTTTTTTCCCTAATAATTGATGGATGTTTTTGTAATTAAACATACCTATAAAATTTGATGTGAAATATAAAATAATAGGGGTGTGTATTAAGAGATTAGAGGTGTGTATTTAAAATTTCTCATATATGAGAATATGGTATACAGCTCACCGTACACAACCAATTTAGCTCTTAATTAGCTTTCAATATATATGCAAATTAAACCAATTGTTGATAGAATTGTGTAAGACGGTAAGACCTTTTATTATCTCTAGTCAAGGCTTTTGTCTTGCAATTTGTAGTTCGTCTCAGACAATATTATTTTCCCAGTTTGTTCAATTAGGGGCTCATCATTGAATGAGTTGATGGGTTTGACTGTAACGGCTTTAGCCATTACCTATATATTTGGTAGTATTTCATACTCTTTAAGAACGAATTGATCCAGCAATTATTGGTAGGCATGAAGTGATGAAAACAGATTTCATACTTTCGAAGTTGCAATATTTAATTTGTCTCCAAACCAATATTTAGGCCGGATCTTTAGTGGCTGATCTTTGAGGTCCAATGTGTTTGTTTTGGGCCTAGGCTCACTATGGGCTTAGGTTTAGTTTTTTTTTTTTTTAGGCTTTTTGGTTTGGTGTTGGTTTTTTTTTTTCATTCTCACCCGAAAGGGTGTTGGTTGTTTGGTGTCGTTGGTGGTTTTGGTAGGGCCATGTTTGGTGTCAAGTCTAATGACTATTTGTTTTAACATCGGTGTTTTTTTGTTGTCAATATATATAAATGTAATGGGAGGTTGCCCTTGCATATATGTTGACAGTTTTAGTATATAGTGCTTGGTGGGGTTGTTTCTTTTTTAGGTTGGCTGTAAAGAGATATGAAGGCTTCTGGATGGGTTAGAAGTAGGTTACATTTGGACCCTTTTCGGTTCATGTTCATTGTAATTGTTGGTATATGGGAAGGAATGAGTGTGAGGACTTGTTGTCCACCATCGGATCTCCCATGGTTATAATGGTTGGTTGTTATTATATAAAATTTTACCTAAAAAAAAACAAGAAGAAAAAAGAACATACTGCACTAGAAAATATAGAGATGAATGAAACATGCAGGCATGTAATCCACTTTGTTATATATATTCAAGGAAAGCCGGAATTTTTTTGTGTGCAATGACAGGAAAGCCTTTGCAATTCTTGACTTAATTAAAAATAAAATAATCTAAATTACAAAAGAAAGTTCCAAATTAATCCTCCCAAGTAATAGCCAAAACTAAGCCAATAAACAATTAACTAATCCCTTGAAAACCCAAGTTCCAAACCAACTAATTCTCCATGATCCTCCCATGTCGACCATTGTAACTCAAAAACATAGTTCTTTTCCAAACGCCTCAATGTTTTGAATAATTCTGCATCGTCATCGTCATCGTCGTCGTCGTCATCATCACCATCAACTCCCTCTTCAACTCTCTCTCCCTCTCCCTCTCCCTCTCCCACTCCCTCTCCGTCACCCACTTGCACTTGCACTACCTCCCCCTCTTCCTCATCCTCATCCTCATTCTCATCCTTCTCCTCATCTTCTTCTCGATCCTCAACCTTATCTTCTTCTTCTACATCATCATCATCTGCTCGTCCATCTTCAGAGTCACAGCTACTCTTAGTAATTCTAGCAGAAAACAAGCAGTGCCGCCAACATTTGATACGGCATTCTCTGCAGCACAAGGCATCTTCTTCCCTATCCATTAACATCCGGTATAAGAACTGAAAAATAGCACAAACATGTACAAAAATGTTAAACGTGTACAAACATTCTCATCCTTCTCCTCATCTTCTTCTCGATCCTCAACCTTATCTTCTTCTTCTACATCATCATCATCTGCTCGTCCATCTTCAGAGTCACAGCTACTCTTAGTAATTCTAGCAGAAAATAAGTAGTGCCGCCAACATTTGATACGGCATTCTCTGCAGCACAAGGCATATTCTTCCCTATCCATTAACATCCGGTATAAGAACTGAAAAATAGCACAAACATGTACAAAAATGTTAAACGTGGATGCTACATAGATGACACCAATAAATCCTTCAAAGTACATACATACATCAAAATATGTATAACCATATATAAGTCCATAACAAAAACTAACATAGATACCTCCTTTCCTATCAGAAAGTATTAGCAAAGTACCTTTATAAATTTTCGGTTTGGTGAATCATATGCTTGTAGTTGTACTGATATGGTGAGTGGACGGCAACTCCAAAGTATATCATCAACAAAAGCTGTATAATCTCTCAACGATGGAACAACTCTCAGAACCAATTCCCTGACTCTTGCCACAGGAGGAAGTTTTAGTTCTTGTAGTTCTTCAAAAGAAAACTCGACCTACACATAACACGTGACATGAAATAGTTCAGATAATTGACATGTAATATGGTTTATTTGTGAAAATTAAGTTTCAGTTGATCTTTAAACTTACTATTCTCTTTATTCTATGATATATTCTAAAACGAAGACGATCACATGCTGCAAACTTCCCCAGATAATCACGCAGTTTAAGAAACCATGCACTGTTGAGGTGAGTTCCTCCACATACTCTGAAGGTAACCCTTTCCAACTTCCTACAATTCACCAAAAATGTGGGTGGAATGTCGTAACCCTCGCGTTGGTAATCAACAAGATTGGGAGCATCTAGATTGATGATCATAGTTTGGCAAATATGTCCACAAACTAGCAATGACTTGAGGTGATTACCAAATATTCTAATCTCATCAACATCTTTTGATCCAAAAGATTGGGCATTGAAGAGTAAGTCTTCAAGAAAAGAAAATTTGGAATAGACTTCCTTGATATACTGGTCAGTAATGGTAGAGCCATGAGCAATTACATCCAGCTTCCTTAAATTGTTGCAAGAGACTTCTTCGATGTCCATTGGCTTTCCATCCTCAAAATAAAGAAGAGATTCAAGATAGGGTGAATCGATCTTGTAGGTAAAACTATTTCCATTCCAAAGTTCAACCTTCTTTAGATTCGGAAAATCACAAAGTTCAACATGTTTTATGTTTCCACAGAAATATATTTCCAAAGTCTCAAGCAAAGGGCATTTGATCATGAGCTCCCCGACGGCTACCTCATTGAAATAGACATGACTTAATATGAGCGTTTTCAACCGAACAAACACAGTATGCTCCTCAATAAAGGCTTTGCCATCCAAATAACAATGCATTAGCTCCAGTTCAACTAAAACTCCAACATCAAAAGCAAAATCGATCAATAGTCTTAATACTCTCACATAGTTTCTGGTAACCATCTTTATCCATCTGTCAACAACATTAGAGTCTTTCATCTTCCTGCTAAGTGTGTCAATGGCCAGCTTGAACTCAACAATCTTTTTCTAGTCTTCATGCTCAGGGA
The DNA here is from genome assembly GCF_000184155.1 of Fragaria vesca subsp. vesca. Lineage (NCBI taxonomy): Eukaryota > Viridiplantae > Streptophyta > Magnoliopsida > Rosales > Rosaceae > Fragaria > Fragaria vesca. The sequence goes on along the minus strand of NC_020496.1, from coordinate 24,012,874 downwards.
GGTTTCTTCGCAAGGAATCATCAACCAGTGCCACAAAGTTGTTTCAGGGCCTTCTTTTTCCAGTGAAGGACCAGTTTTCAAAATCAATAGAAGTGATTGGTATTGAATTCCATCTAGAGTTCCACAAACTCTGCCATTGCTTGGAGGAGAAGCTCATACGGATTGAATCTTTCGATGGCAAGGCAAAGAGGATTTTCTCCATAAGGGGTTCCGGCAAGTTGGATATTCGATCCATATCGATCTCTAAATTAATCAGCTATCTCAAAGCACTGGTATCTACCTAGCTTGCCGATGAAAAACTATTTATCTTGAATGTTGTCTAAGTCCTATACGTACCAGAAGTCTCTAGCTAGCTAGAACTCCCTATTATTCATTTATTCTTATATTCATGTTTCGGTGTTTTAGAATTGGAATAATGCCCATTTGGTACTAATTATTGGGCATTGTTGCTCATTCTAATGAAAAACTTTATTCATTGCTCATTTCAATTAATCTTACCAAAATTACTTCTTTAACCCTAACCTAACTATCACACCTCTCCCTCTACCTCTCATTCACTCTCTCTCTCTCTCTCTCTCTCTCTCTCTCTCTCTCTCTCTCTCTCTCTCTCTCTCTCTCTCTCTCATCGGAGATGTCCATCACAGATGCTAGTGACCATCTATTGGAGATTTCGGTCGGGTTCTTTCGTGGGAACCTAACACAAACAAGTTTTTAAGAGGTAATAAAGTTTACTAGGGGTCAGTAATATATTATTGGGGTAGATAATTAACAAGTTTACTAGGGGTCAGTAATATGTTATTAGGGTGGATAAGAAGTATACTAGGGTCAATAATCTGTTATGGGGTAGATAAGAAGTTTACTAGGGGTCAGTAATATGTTATTGGGGTGAATAAGAAGTTTACTAGGGGTCAATAATATGTTATTGGGGTAGATAAAAAGTTTACTGGGGGTCAGTAATATGTTATTGAGGTAAATAAGAAGTTTACTGAGGGTCAGTAATATGTTATGGGGTGGATAAGAAGTTTACTGGGGGTTAGCAACCGGATTCCGGCGATTGGTGACCGGAGTCCGGCAAGGCTCCGGCAAAATCCTCTCTCTCTTCCATTTAAATGTGTATAAGACATAAGGGTAAAAGTGTCTCAAAAATATTATTTTATTATGAATTTAATAAAGATTTATGTATTTGGGCACAAATAAGCTAATCTCTCATTTAATTGGGGTCAAAATTGAAATGAGGTTTGACTTTTATTTTTTTTGTGTAAATAGGCATTTTCCGTTTAGAATTTTACTGTGGCTGTATATTATTTTGTAATTTCTACGCACTCAGTGATGGAGCTAGGATTTGAAGTCTGAGAGGGTTCAAATTTATATAAAGGAGCGTATGTTAAAATTTAGTAAAAAATTACCTAACTTAAAGTTTTGTGTCGTTTTTTCTTGTATATATAAGATGATCAAATGAAGCAAAATTTATA
>NC_020496.1:24002900-24011152 GCF_000184155.1 Fragaria vesca subsp. vesca | reverse complement strand
AATTTAACCAATGTTTAATGATAATTAACTAAATTACATACTAAATTTCAAATTTTTTAAATTCTAAGGGGGGTTCGAACCCCTTCGGGCCTAATAATAGCTACGCCCCTGTATGCACTAACTTTTGTTTATGTAATTATAGTTTGTCACGGTAAAAAGACTAATGTTCATGATTAATTAGGGTTTAGTTGGAGACGACCTAACTATGTGTCATACGTCCAACATGAAAAACAAAAATCAAACCGTCTTTGGGAAGATGAATAGTAAACCCAAGATGAAGCTACAACAAAAACCCTAGTAAAACTGTAAAAGTGCCTTCAAGTACTCGTTCCCTTCACATCAATTAGGGGCCATCAGCAGAGGGAGAGTTAATCTGTTGGTTGTTTGGCTCTGACGACCGAAATTTTGAGGAGCACTACTCAGGTTATAATTTGTTAAAACTATATTTCCGATAGTATTTCCGCGATCTGGTGTGCATCATTCGCTTACATAAATTGTTCTTGTATATTTCAGTTCTGAACATTCATTTTTATCAGACGCTTTATTAAGCATCATTGGCAAAGTTGCTAACTTGATAAGGAGAATTCGTATACCATTAACAAATCTTACTTGGTCGTTACATTGCAAATTGAGATGCTTAAGTTGTTGGTCAACCAAAAACAACAAAACTTAGATACTAATAATTAATTTCTAAATGAGTTTGTTTTGCTTCTACTTAATTAATTCTTCGTTTGTCATGCGTTGCAGCCTGTAGACAACTTTTGAGGATCTAGATATGCAATTACATTTGCTAATCTACAAGTTATTGACTGACCACTGTTCCTCTAGCTACCACAGGAAAACGAATGTGTCTAATATATTAGTATGGACTATGAACGGGGTTGGTCTTTTTGCTTTAAAAAACACAAGTTGGGTCGGTTCTAAAGTAAGAAAAACTACATATAATCAGAACCGCCTTGTTAGCTATTACTTGTTTCTAATCCTTTTCAACAAACTATATATTCAGCTCCCTTTGAAAACTTCTATCCCCAATCTATCTATCTTTGTGTGTTATTACTCTCGATGAAGCGCGCAAGATGCTTACGAGTTTACTAAATAACATGCATGTACAGCTCACAACCATTACTTGGTCTCATTCAAGTTTATAAAACTGATTCAAGAACTAAGCAATTGATACTCTGATGATCTATTCATCAAATATACAAGTTTTGCATCATCTATTGAATTTTTATTAGACGAAGGGCATTGTAGGAAAATTAGGGAGGTATAGCTAGCATATTGAGTATTTGTAAAAGTAAATTAGAGGTCTACTAAGTGAGAAGGTTTAAGTAGCATTTTTTTGAGGTATGAATATAAGTTTCATTTTCATTTTTATATATGAAGAAAGGTTATCATAGACAAAAAATAATTTTCACTTAAATAACCCCCAATTCAAATTGCAAAATCGACACCGAATCTTTTCATGCTTGTAATTTGTAAAAAATAAAAAATGAACTGTTGAATTCCATACAAACTTATATAGTCTGAAAATCATGAAATCCAATTTCCCAGGCTCACAAAATAAAATGAAAGAATTGTACCTCCAAGAACACAAAATCCCTATCTACCTATAAATATTGAGTATACTATCTGTGTATGTCAGAAAGCTCCATAAACAACTCAAACTCAAATAAACATTTCTACTATATATATCCTCAACCTCAAATTGGGCCTAATCTTTCAGTCGAACCCGGGCCCAAATTAGACCTCCCTCTCTCATTCACAGAGTTGATCTTCTCCAACCTCAGACCGGCTCTGAACCTCGCTATGAAGGTATCAGCTTTCGTGTTCACATCTGGGCTCGGACAGAATACTGGTCTCGCCGGCGACTCATTTCCACTCAACGGGCTACTCTCATTGGTCGGCGAATCCTCACCTTCATCGTCAAAATCCGGCGACCCACTTCTTGAGCTGTTGTTGCTTTTGATTCTAACAAAGTCTCCGTGCACAACGAACTTCAGCTCCGGCATTCTAAACGGCGGCAACGGCGGCGGTGGCGGAATGCGAGACATTAGTGGGGAGTCTCCTCCGCTGTTTGCTGCTTCATCTTCTACAATGTTGAAGCTCTTCACCTTCACCGGCAATGGCGGCTTCTGCGCCGTCATCGTGGGCCTGACTTGGGCCTTGGTCCTCGACATTCGAGCGGCGGAAGTGACCGGCGGAGACGGCGGCGGGGGTGGTGAGTGTGAAACTGAGTGATGAGATTTTTTGGGTTTTGGTTTCTTTGATTGAAACAAGCTGTGGAAGACTGACGGCGGCGGCGGCGGTGGAGGTGGCGGAGGTGGCGGAGGTGGCGGCGACGGCGGTGGATGTAGTGGCATTGAAGAAGAAGAAGCAGTGGCGGAGTTGAGTAGAGTTTCGAAGTTTTCGACACTCTTTTGTCTCTGCCTCTTCTTCTTCCCCCTCAGTGAAGTGATCAAGAACTCTTTTGTAGTTGCAACTCCTCTTTTCTTCACATTCTTCTCTCTCTTTTGACTCTTTACCTCCGCTACTTCTTCATACACCGGCAATGCCGCCGGTTTCGGTGGCGATTGTGAGGCAGGTACCGGCGGCGGTTGTCTGAAACTACTACTCTTGACCTCCAAATCATCATTTCTTGTCTCTTTCTCCCCCACAGCTTGGTACGTCCTCTTCGACTTACGCGGCGGCGCCACCTCATGCGGCGGAGAAACAGAAACAGCAGCTTTTGGTGTAGATGATGGTGAAGCTTGTTCTGTACGGACCACAAAAGTGTCCACCGGAATATTCTTGGTGCGAGTGACATCATACTCTTCATGCCACGACGCCCGACGGCGGTGTCGCTGGACCTGACCGGAGTCCGGAACACGGTAGTTGCTGACGTGGGTATCGTCGTAGAATCGCCACCTGTCATCTCTGGCGACCCAATCGGAGTCTTGTCGGAGATCCGGGTACGAGCTGCTGCTTCTCATGGAGCTCACTCTGTTAACACCACGATGATCATTATACACCGTCCGATCTGAATACTCGTACCACTGGCGCGGCGTTGACGGGACAGACTTGACCACCTCTTCCGGCTGAGCAGCAGCACTAACCGAAACGCCGCCGTCGTCGTTGCCGGCGGTGTTTCTGCCGAGAAAGCCGCAGACAATGGCGAAGAGGACGAGGACCAAGTTGAGGGAGTCCCAGCTCTTCTTCACCATGTTGGGTCTGAAAATCTGAGATGTAAAGGAATGTACAGAAGGGATTATGACAAAAATGAAGGCTAGAGCTACGGCGAGGAGGAGGAGGACGAAGGCGCCGGAGCTGAAGAGAAGAGAGGAGGAGGAGCGGCGGAGACGGCGGCGGGGAGTGCTGGGGAGCCAGAACGGCGAAAACGTGTCTTCGTCTTCTTCCATATTGAGAAATATTTCTGGGCTCTTGCTGGTTTTGAGTTTGCGTGAGAAAGTTGGGAGCTTTTTGAGGTTTTTGTGAGAAACAGAGGTGCTGGTTTTGCTTTAGGTTTGGTTTTTTCGTATATGCTTTTGGGGTCTAGGGTTATATAATAAGAGAAGCAAAGCAAAGCAAAGCGAGAAGGGAAGTATCAGTTGTGTGTTGCCTGGCATTACTCGAATGACAGCCAAAAGAAATTGTTTGTTTTTGTTAATAGAGAGAGAGTAAAGCATGTGGTATATAAGTTTGTTCTTGGAATTTTTCATGGTCATACACTCATACACATTCCGCGTATAAGGGCAATCATTGTTCAAGGGAAGCAGAAAATGACCTAATATATATTGAAAATAGAATACTAGGAGTGACGTGCATAAGTGCATTGGCTTATAGAAACTTTGAGTTGTTGAGGCTTCTCGATCTCAAGCTCCTCCTAAGTACCATCAGTGGCGGATCTAGGATTTGAACATGGGTGAGCTTCAAATTTGACCGAAGGCCAAAAAAAAATTTTAAATACAACCATGCAAAATGTAGGAACTCAAGTAGACGTTAATAAGTCTTTAAAAAAAATATGCGTCAATGAAAGTAGAAGAAATTTTTAAAAATCAAAGACAAATTTGAAAACTCAACAAAATTTTCCTCAAAAGTTTGGATTTTTTTAGATTTAAGAAGGAGAAGACTAGAAAACTAGAAAAAAGAGCGATTGATGAATTAAGGAACTAAGGAACTGAAGAATAAAGACGTAATCATGTATAAACAAGAGAAGAGATGCATAGCTAGTCGGGAAGTTGGGTGGGCTTTCTACCAGATCCCAGAGAGACTCAAAGAAGAGATGCTGTCGGGAGGGATGAACGTTGCCGTCGACTAACAGAGAAAGAATTGAATGATTTAGAATTAGGGATCAGGGTGAGTTTATATCACAAAAAAACATTGGTTGGGTTTGGGTATATATAACACAACAAAGATTGTATACACCTAAATTTTTTTTTTTACCCAAAATTCTTGGTTGGGCTTGAGCCCCACCATGCCCTAAGCTGCGTCCGCCCCTGAATACCATGTATGATGTATCCTCGAATTTTTTATAGTATGTGCTAAGAATTATATGGGAACTACTGTAGCAAGCTTTGGCTGCAAGAAAGGCATGGATTTTGGACTTTTTGGTCGGAGACATGGTGGTCAAGGCACTACGTTTTTGTTCTCATCATTTGGCTACAATTGAAATCCTGCAAAGGTGTTTTGGCAATGCACCTTGCTAACAGAGAGGCACAAGTTCATCGAAATTTTGAGGCCATGAGACATTCTCTTCTCAAAGACGATTGAGTAACATGGTAATCGTTTGGTTTGAAGAGGTTTTACAATTTTGGATCATATTGTAAATGGTTGTTTATTCATTATGTTTATATCAACTTACTTACTAAACCGTGTATAATACGTGACGTGTGTGGGCGACATTAGTTTTAGATATGCACTGTAGTTGTCTATTAATTTGCAAACTTAAACTTCAAGATCTTCTTCTAGAAACAAATGGTATATATTTCTTAAACGAAAGCATGACATCTAATTTGAGTGAAAATAGGGAGGTGCCTTACACTCTTGCCCCAAATCCAGCTTGACCCGGGATTGCTAGAAGAACAAGTAGTATGTACAGCTTGCATGCAAAAATAGTGAACTTGTGTTTCAAGACACTGTCAATAATGAAAAAGAGGGTGGGTGGCATATAAACGACGTCGCCCGCAGAAAAAGAGGGTGCATTCAAAAGTGGCAATAATGAAAAATATGAAAACGACGTCCCTAGATAAGTTTAAGTTATTTTTCATCTTTTTCTTCAGACAGATGAGGTAGCTAGGAAGATACTGGATATCAGTAGACGACAGCATGGATATGATAGGTACTATATGGAGTCTGAAGTCTGGAGTCCCTCCAAAACAAGCTATAGGCATAACAGCTCATATTGCCAGAGCTGGGATTCCAAGCTCATCACGGGATGTACCAATGGTTTTTTTTCAAGCACTCCGACTATATGGTATATAGTTTTTGCAATTGGACTCAATTTCCACACAAACACAAACATGAACTTCAACATTCACATCTGTAAGGTTATAACCTTTAATTTCTCTTAGGCTACATGCAGCTTGTCGTGTATCATATCATAACTTTATATAATATAGCTTAGAACATTTAAATCTGCATCACTATTATTTCTTCACAAAGTGAAAAAGGGTGTTGGCCACCACCAGAATCATTTCGTTTGGTTTATATTTTATAGCACTGCTGTCCCGTTGATGTTGAAAAGCAGCGGTCGTGCCCCATCCAAATGAGAAAAGGGTGTTCGAATCGACCGACCATGATATTTTACGACTCCTCCTCACTGACCATGATATTTTATCAAACAATGGGGGCACAAGTGAAGTTGGTGATGAAGGTAAAGGGATTAGGTATCATGATAGACCAGTTTTAACAATTCTGAAAGCCAAACAACATAAGATAATCCTGCAAGTAATGCATGTGAAATGCATATCATTCCCAAAGAAGTTACTTCTTTATTTGGATATATAAGATTTCGTATTGACTAATAAGAAGATGCAAAACCAGATTGTTAAAACAGAAGTATACCACCTCTTAATCTCGTATTAGTGCAGAGCTTCCTATCAAACACGATCAAAGAAAGTTATAAACTGGAGCATAATTAACACGATCAAATTAAATGGGGTTTTTAGAAGCTTCCAATTGGATATACAAGTTTTCGTATCGACTAATAAACCAAGAAGATGCAAAACCACATTATTAAAACAGAACTACAGAAGTATACCTTTCTGTAAATATGTCAAGGCACAGAACTGCAGAAGAATTGCTTGATTGGTAATAGGACCATCCAATATTGTCTGGCCTTCCAGAAGAATAGTAGGGGAACATATAACAGAATCGAATTTTATGCTGCTGATAATTACCAATGGATCAAATATTAATTAAACATGAACCAATCCTAAGTGTCAGCCTCTATCACTTGACTTCAGTTGCTTCACAGATGCAAACATGTCAATGAAAGTTTCTCTCTAATGTTGATTTAAGTACTAGTTCTCTACAATCTTTTCTGTACATAAATATCCCATTAAATGGGAGCTAAGCTGAAGCACGCTACTGTACATGTTGCACAAAGCCTGAACTTCTTCAGAAACCAGTTTAGTATCCTAACATTCCATGATGCCAATTTTACGTTGACGCTGATCTCATAACAGGATGACACATGGATCTGAGCATCGATCGTCATCTTTGGGAGATTTATATGATGCCACTGTTAAGGATTTGGTAACAATAACAGTTACAGCTACCAAGACAGCAACTGTCCGTACAAACAAAAGCCTGCAGCAACAATCACGACACAATTGTGATTAGTGATAGGGTGATGTGGAGCATAATGTTCATTATTACACAGTGGCTTAGGTACAAGTACATAGATTGTTCAGTAAGTAAAAAAAAATATTTCACTAATACACCACATGGTTATCAGCCAAAAAGGAGGCATAAGAATGAGGATAGTCCCTAAGACAGGGAGTAATTGCTAACGGACTCAAAAACAAGTACGATCAAAGCACAAGTCAAATAACAATCTGGGAAGGATAAGAAAAGGATCTGGTCTATGCAGGATAGGAGAAGGTTTCCTGACCCAAAAAATAAATAAAAAATTAGAAAAAGAACTGCTAGTATAAAAGGGACCCAAACATTCAGAAAATATGTTTAAGGTCTTCTAAATAATCCTAAAATACTAGTCCTCGTGCTGCTCCTTTAGTCTTTTATGCCGAATCGTATAGATGTCACAGAATAATGACTCTGTAAGTATTGTTTGCCTTTTTTTCTGTTATTTCCTTTGCTTCCAACTCATCCATGTTTGTTGAAACTCTATTTTAGGCTGCTGCATATGCTTCTTGCAAACCATAGAGGTTTCTATTCACACTCATTGAATTAATTGATCTTGAGCCGCTTTTTTCTTTCTTTCTTATGTATAGGAGGAAGTGGAACATGATAGCTATATGACAACTATTTTCCGGCCAGATTGTGATAGTTGCGAAAGATCAAAGGTTTATTTCATTGGCTCCTCCTGTTCCTATGAATAAATATACCGAGACCTTATTCTATTTAGATAATATGCTAACTGAATTTGGAATTTTTTTTCTTTGATTGCGTATATATGTATACAGGAAGATGGAGAAACAGGATGTCTGGACCTTGGAGATGGGAGAGAACTATGCTCAGACTGCTCTTCTATAGCGATCACAAACACGAATTCAGACCAATGCAATTCCATAATCCAAAGTGTGTTTGAATTCTACAAAACCCAAGAACTTAAGGTGGATGAAAAATTCCTATATTTTTCATGGACATTATTCAAATGAGGAGATTCTCTAGATATAGAGGTAACGTGACTAAACTATAGAATTATATTGTACACGATTCATCGTTTTACTCTAAATTGCACACAAAAGAGATCAATTTCTTTGGTTCTTATTATATCAAAAAACAGTTTATGTATTATATTCGACTGATCTCTAATAGTACGTGTCGTCCTTCAAGGAAGACCAAAAGAATGGATGGTTCTCACAACTGTTTAATAGCACAAGTTCTTTATTACAACCTTAATCTGTACGTTCTAACTTTTTCGTTTTGTGGTACAGATATTCGTGGCATGTTCCTTCCCAGTATGTGGGATTACTTAAAAATGTCGTCGACTTCTGCATTACCAGTTAAAGTAGGGGAAATTTTCGACATATTTTTGATGCATAGAATTCCCATGGTAAGAGTTTTACCTCAAGAATATTGATTTTTTTTTT
>NC_020496.1:23999833-24001716 GCF_000184155.1 Fragaria vesca subsp. vesca | reverse complement strand
TATATATATATATATATATATATATATATATATATATGTTCTTTATATATGGATGACCCTATTATATTTGTTTAATTATCATATTGAGTTATCTGTGGATTAAAATGGTAAAACAAACAAATGCTCTTTTTTCTCTGACAGGGAGAAAATATTTGAGGAGTGGAGGAGATATCAAAAAGGTTGGGAAACTCCCACTAGGACGCGCAATCGTACTTTTGTCTGGGTCACCAGAGTATGTATATACCTGTTCTTTGATATAGTTTACAAATTCTATTAAATTGATCATATTCCTCTTTTATAAAATAGCTCAAGTATTTTTCTTAAATTTTTGTCCATTTTTCTTTATAAAATTTATTAAATTTCTGTACTTTCATATACAGTATAGTAATGGGAAGAACATTGGCACATGAGATGATGCATGCGTCCCTCCCCCTTCAAGGTTTGACAACGAAAATAATTTATCTTTTCGCGTTTATCGACTTATGTATTTAAATGATTATATATGTCATTGATCATCCATAAACATGGGTTTCTATTTGTATATAATTGATAGGTATACCATATGGATGGTGTGAGGAAATCTGTGAAGAAGGTTTATGTGAAGTAATGGCTCACGATTGGTTGCAGTGGTTTCCTTCCGGTGGTTTTGATAACCTGCACAAAACCGATCAGCAAGTTCAACATACAAAAGAGCTGAAAGAGTTACTAGTTGAAAACATCAGGTGTCAAACTCACAAGGTTTATGGCCAAGGATTCATAGATGCTAGGGGAGCTATTGAAGCAATTGGCTTTATGCCAACCCTAGATTATGTCAAAAAATATGGAATTCTGCCACAACCTATACTGGATAGTACTTGCTTCACCGCCACATTCACCACCACCGCCTTAATAATCCGGTCTAAAGGATACGAGGTTAAAGTCCGACAATTCATAGGTGGAATACGAGCTATTGGGACAATTGGCTATAAACTTAACCTAGATCATGTTATAAAAAACAGAACTCTACCGCAAACTATGATGGATAGTACATCCGCCGCCCACGACACTGCTGAGTTAATAAGAAAGAATATCAGTGCCACCCCACAACGTGATCATCAGGTAATATGCAAGGCGTCCAGTAATACAATCAAATCATTTTGGAAACCCACGGTTGCCACAGCAATTGATTTCATATGGAAGACGGCCACCACCACTTCGCGGATTATTGTTATGAAAGGAGACCTCCTAATGATTGGTTTTGAACACAGATGACAACTACAAGAAAACTAACAATTTTTGATTTTTTTTATACGGTGCTGCCAACATCGAATTACTGCAATTCTGCAAATGCACCTAAACTAGTATGAATTGCTCAGACTTTATGTTTTTGTCAAATTTACAATGACAATGTCTTGCCGAGGTAAATATATATATCAAACATGGGAGGTAAACATAATAAATCAAAAACAAAATTATTGAATTAGATTGAAAGAGAGACTGCGAGAAGGATTACTAGTATAACACCTCAAAAAAAAGGAAGTTACTATTATCCAGAGCCAACCAAATCCAAAACCTCCGATCCCTAATCATCTTCACCGTAGTTTTAATAGCTGATATTGTTACAACCCTAAAAAAAAAGGGTGCGGCTATTGGCACCCCTCCAAATACTTTGTTCACCCCACATTTCAATTTTAAACTAAATATTCCAATACTAACCCCATAATCAAGAATTTTTGTGAAAATATAATATTAAACTAAAATCTATAAAATCCAAAACAACAGCAATTCTCTACATCTTTACGTCGAAAAAAAAAAACAATTCTCTACATCTTTCAAATCATATTTGAGAATTACTTCAATCTTCAACATGGTGGTTATACATGTGGTGTGATTGTTCGTTGTTA
>NC_020496.1:23958093-23999813 GCF_000184155.1 Fragaria vesca subsp. vesca | reverse complement strand
TATATTGATGAGATGTTTGTATATATTTAAATTTATTAGATTAAGGAAAATAAAAGAAAGAAAATAAAAACCAAATTTTCCCAAAATTGTAAGGGCATAATTGGAACATTAAAGATAAAAAATAAGACGTGAGGTGGACTGAGCATTTAGTGAGGTAGAAATAGCCGCACCAAAAAAAAACATAACAACATAAAGCCCATAATCATAATCCATTTTATACAAAACCTTTTTGTATAAACCGCATTCTCTACAACCTCTTTTTGGATGACATTTCGTATGAAGAAGTCACCACATATAGGATGCTACTAACTTGTCGTGACATCAAAATATATTCAGAGAGGCCGTGAGTCCATTTCAGAACATATTATGGGGCACAACGTACTATTGGCGATCAACTTTTCTTTGGCACGGAGATAACACAGTAGCTCCATTCCCTGATCTCCACATAAATTGAGCACTCTACATTTCATTGTATACCTGCTCATTGGTTCATTTCCTTCAACATATCCTAGCTTACCATGGAGTCACCAACCTCAGAAAATGTCTATCTTTGCCTCTTTGGCCTTGATCCTGGTGATGTTTGGGGCCTCATCTTCTGAAGCCACTTCTCGTACTCTCCCAGATCCATCAATGTATGGGAGATAAGAGCAATGGATGGCTCATTACGGGCGTTTCTACAGTGACATCAACGAGAAGAACAAGCGCTTCCAGATTTTTAAGGGAAATGTACGTAGCAATCGTGGAATCATCCAACTAATATGCAAGCAAACCTTACAAATTAAGTTCCACAAAGACCATGAAACGTGCCAGTTACTGTGGACTGGAGACAGAAAGGAGCAGTAACCCCAGTCAACTGAGTCAAGGACTAATGTGGTAAGTAATTAAGCACCTAGCTTATAATTATTTTTGTATATAGACAAAAACCACAAAACTGTTTTTTTAGTACAGAAGATTACTAGTCTAAATTGTACTAATTTGCCATATCGATATATACAGAGGATGCTGTTGTAGCCATGGAAGGAATCATCAACTTACAACAGGTAAACCGATCTAGTTAATTGTGATGTCAATTATGGCTTTCTCAGTGAATATTGTGATACGTACATGAACTTCTTGCGCCAAAAATTCTTGAAATCGGTAAGAACAGTTTCCTAAATACAAAATGAACTCCTTTTATGCTTAGTTTATCCTATATATATATATACTAGAAAAATTGCCCGCGCTCTGCTGCGGGGGTTCTTTTGAAAAGGAAGAGCTACACTGTATTGCACTGTCACAAAACTGTTTTTGGCATATATATTACATTTGGTGATCTTAAGATATGTCATTTGTTGGTATGAGCCTATGAGGCATCTTCTGTGATAGTGAGTTCTTCATTTGCTCTTGGACATCACTGTAAAGAATTAAAATAAAGCTCAAGAGTTAAGCTTTCAGTCCCACACACGTAAGAAAAGTAGAGGAAAATGAGGCTGGACATTAAAATCTCTAAAGAACGTCACTGAAAGAATCACCACATTAACAAAATTGAAATATTGTTCAGGCGCATATTATCCAAGAGTAAAAATTCATCCAGACACCTATAAATTTTGAGTACATGCTCAGGTGCTATATGTTGTTTTTTTCTCCTTTCTGCTAAAAACTTAACTGACCTCTGATGAGATGATATTGAAATCTGCAAAGGCAAGATATAATCAGTTCAGACAAATACATAACATCAGTCACCGGCTATCATCTAGACAGTACAAAAGCACAACATTATGGGATTTAAAAACACATTGAAACAATTGTAATACAATGAACTTCATTGTTTAGTTGTTGGTTTGTTACATACATGGGTAACTTTTGCTATCCTAGGCCTAGTGCTCTTGCCTGCACCATGCACCTGTCAAGATACATTTACATGCTCCAAAGAAAACTATTATGGAAGTCCATATTGCTATGGAAACCTTAGTATGCAACCTTTATTTTCTTTGTATACGACATGCATGGTAGAGACCTAGGTAGCATGCATCTTACATGGTATCATGTAAATATGAATACGTAGATTGACATTAACTCTCATTATTCTTATTTCCAAAATGTCCTTGTCTATTTGACAGTATGCCACAATACTTTTTCATTCTCCTACACTAAAATTTTCTAAAGCAGACAGCTTTCGTATACAGGTTTAGTTCATATCAGAAAGTTGATGACTGTAGGTATGTAATCGAGATGTAAAGTGAAACACCTAACAACCATGAATAGATGGTATCTGTTTGAGATAGTTTAAAGTAAAAAGTTAAGCTAACAATTTAAATCCATGTATCCTAACTGGTTTTGAAAGCATACTAAAGAAAAATGAAAATGAAACAGATAATAAGATGACCAAAGTAAAGAAATCTCAGATTTATAAAGAAATTTTAAAGCCTCCCTAAATACCTCACTCAATCTAAAACAATTAATACTTAAGTTAGTTAAGTATCCATTTCTTTCTTTCTATATCTGCTATTGTACATAAATTTTTAAGCCTACGTAGTCCCTAAATACCTCATCCCCTAATATGAAGAAAGTGATGAGAGAAACTTTAACATGTGGTATTTATTGAAATACATCAATACAACATTTTGTTAAGTGAATTATGAAGCTAGAATCAGTATCTGAAGTCTTAGTTTGCAGTTAAGAAGTTAGACGTGAAGGATTCAATATATTAATTCAAATTTTTAAATATGATGTAGTTAATCAAGAAGATTAGATTTTTGCATGGACGTTCTGTGCATGAGTGACTTGGTGATACTGATACATGATAACTGAATGAATATGCATCTGTGTATTTCAACTGATAAGAAAACAATGAAAAAAAATATTCTAGGAAAGGCAATGAACACTGAAGATCGCATTATTTGAATATACAACATGAATGTTTACCAAAAGAATACAGACAGTGGAAGTATATTGAAAAAAGAAATAGAAGAACGAAAGAGAGGAATTTCGGTTTGGTAAGGATGCTAAATATGATCACCTAAAGAAACGATGATGAGTAGAGATGTAGACTGGTAATAAGGATGATCAAACAGTAGAGGATAGTTCGGATCGATAAAAAAAAAATATGATAGATAAGTCATAACTGTGGAAGAAGGTTGTCCAACCCCAGCTTGCCCCAATTAGGAGTTTCCTTCTTTGCTTCGGCCAAGACTTTCCTCTCGAAATCAAAGTCAAATTGGAAATTGCTTCGGGGAATGTCTCTGACTTGCGTCAACAATTGAGGCTAAAACAAACACCAACCAAATCATATCAGACATCTCAAGTAACTGCACCTCAAAATAACGAAATTTCTTCATTACTAATCTATTCAATCATGAACAGCAATTGAATTTAAGCACACAAATTTCCTAGAACAAAATGAAATCGAAACTTCAAAGCTTACCGGAGGAGTGATCCGATACGTTGGCTTAATCGCAACACGAATGCCCAATCCCGTTGCAATTCAATCAACACAATTGAGAGAGAATAGATCGGGTGAGAGAGGAAAAGTGAGGAGGATTTCGGAGATTCGAGAGAGCAAAAGATCAGCAGAAAGAGACAGAGAGAGATCTTGGGTGAGAGAAAGTGAGAAGAGCAACTCTTCCCAGATAAATCGAAAGAAAGCGAGAAACCGAGAAGAGTTTAGAGAGTTTCCGGGGATGGAGACAATTCAAGGGCAAAAACCGTCATTTTACTGTCATTAGTGAACAGTAATTACCCCTGACAACCGATAGATATATGTTAAATATATATATATATATATATATATATATATATATATATATATATATATATATATCTATTAGATGACTTATTTCTAAGCGGATTTGAGATTTTGAAATCTCACTCGTCCTTCCGGCATTTGTTTCCATCCAACTTCCTGTCAAATTGTGTCATTCCACCTTGTGTCCTGAGTCTAAATTGTACTCATTATTGGTTAATTTGTTGGATATTCATATAGTTTATACATGAAGCAGCTACCCTTTACCAAGTGCAGTGTTATGCAACAGCAGTTCACTTGCACAAATCAACCCACAAGAATTATCAAGATTGAAAAAGAGAATCGAAACAAGACTATGATAAACAAAATTGCCAATCACATCCAAAAGTTGCAACCGGCAACATCATGATCTTTTATGAATCAAAGGGGTACAAGTGAAGTGATGAAGGTGGTAAAGGGATCAAGTATAATGACATATCAGTGTTAACAATTTTGAAAGCTAAACACCATAAGATAAACCTGCATGTAATACATGTGAAAAGTAGATCATCCAAAGGAGTTGATTCATTTTTGGATACTAGCATGATAGATTGAGATAAATTCTGAAATTGTAAAGAAACTTGCTATTGAACAGGCTAGCAATGAAACTTGCTATAGCTTGCATGCAAAAATAGTGAACTTTTGTTTGAAGACTCTGTACTTTCAACCCGCAAAAAAAGAGAGAGGGTGCATTGCATTGCATTGCATGAACGGGGCATCAAAACTGGCAATAAGGAAAAATATGAAAACGACCCTAATTAAATAAGTTTAAGGATCCCAAGTTTAATTTATTTTTCATCTTTTTCTTCATACAGATGAGGTAGGAAGGAAGATACTGGATATCAGTAGACAACAGCATGGATATGATAAGTAACTATGGACCTCCAAAAAAAGCTAGGCTTCACAGCTCATATTGCCAGAGCTGGGATTCCAAGCTCACCACGGGACGTACCAATGGTTTTGTTTCAAGCACTCAGACTAAATGGTATAGGCGACATAGTTTTTACGATTGGACTTAATTTCCACACAAACACAAACATGAACCTTCACATTCACATTTGTAGGTTATATATAACTTATCATAATGGTATAGCTTCAAAATTTTAAATCTGGATCACTATTTTCCTCCCAAAGTGAAAAGGGTGTTGAACACCACCAGAATCATTTCGTTTTGTTCATACTTTAGAGCACTACTGTCCCATTGATGTTGAAAAGCAGCGGTCGTGCCCCATCCAAATGAGAAAAAGGGTGTTCTCGAATTGACCGACCATGATATTTTATGAAACAATGGGGGCACAAGTGAAGTTGGTGATGAAGGTAAAGGGGTTGGGTATCATGACAGATCAGTTTTAACAATTATGAAAGCCAAAAACCTTAAGGTAATCCTGCATGTAATACATGTGAAATGCGGATCATCCAAAGAAGTTACTTTTGTTTTGGATATATAAGTTTTCGTATATTGACTAATAAACCAAGAAGAGGCAAAATCAGATTGTTATAACAGAATTATACCTTTCTGTATACCTCTTAATCTCTTGTAGTGCAGAGCTTCCAATCAAACACGATCAAAGAAAGTTGTAAACTAGAGCATAACACGATCAACATGAGATTTTTAGGAGCTTGCAATCAAACAAAAGCAACATTTTCAAGACAGATTCTCACAGATCTGCAGAAGATTGCTTGGTAATAGGACCATCCCTATTGTCCGGCCTTCCAGAAGAATACTAGGGGACATATACCAGAATCGAATTGTATGCTGCCAATAATTACCAATGGACCAAGTATTAATTAAACATGAACCAATCCTAAGTTCCAGCCTCTAGCACTTGACTTCAGTTGCTTCACAGATGCAAGCATGTCAAATGAAAGTTTCTCTCTATGTTTTAAGTACTAATTCTCTACAATCTTTTCTGTACATAAATATCCCACTATGGGAACTAAGCTGTAGCACGCTACTGTAAATGTTGCACAAAGCCTGAACGTCTCCAGAAACCAGTACCCTAACATTCCATGTGCTGATATGATAACAGGATGACACATGGATCTAGACATCATCATCTTTGGGATATTTATATGATGCCACTGTTATGGCAGCAAGGATTTGGTAACAATGACAGTTACAGCTACCAAGACAGCAACTGTACAAACAAAAGCCTGCAACAACAATCACGAAGTTTGTGATTAGCGATAGGGTGATGTGGAGCATAATCTCATTGTTACACAGTATCTTAGTTACAAGTACATAGTTCAGTAAGTAATTAATATTTCACTAATACACCACGTGGTTATCAGCCAAAGAGGAAGGATAAGAATAAGGCCAGTCCCTAAGAAAGGGAGTAATGCTATATAGTGCTTTACTTAATTAAAGTATGCAACCTCACTACAAAGATGTAAATTACTTAAGGTCTGTCTCTCTACGACACTATGATCATGGATGCAAAACCTGAGAAAGGGAAGCCAATTTGAATCACACTCAAATGTAACACTAACCAGAATACTGTAGACAGAAGGAAGAAGTGAGAAGGGATCGGAGGTTACAACAGCTCAGTTATAACTGTTAAATCCAAAGCAGAATTCAACTTTTTAGGCGCCATTATTTCCAGAATCTTGTGTGCTCATCATACCCTCACACTCAAAGATTTAAAATGTTTATAATTTTAACCTCTCATATTCTTTCATTCCTGCTAAGTTTAAATATTGAAAATTGCTCGGTCCAGGCAATACCCAGTCCCATATAGCCATACCAAGGTGGTGCCAGGGCCTGCAAACATTAAAGGGAGAAAAAAGAGAACCAGGGTTCCAAGGGAGAAGGGAGCAGCAGAAAAGGGGAAGAGGCAAAAAAACCTATAAATCACAGCAACTTGAGTATAACCCTATCTCTCATGGGTGCAGAGAGAAGAAGGGTACAAATAGATTCAAGCTCAATCTTTTAGAATATAACTTACAGCTACTGCTGAAGCACCAAGCCCTGATCGTTCCCTTGGGTCTTTATCATAATATTTCCAAAAGTATAGAAATGCAGCATAGTACCACATCACTGGAAATACAAATCCAAGCAGAAGTCTGCACAAGAAGGTCCATCCATGATAGAAGGAGAAGGAGAGACAATAAATACAGAATACAAGAACAGTGAAAGCAGGAAGACTCACGAAAACCATCCAATTCCACAACCGCAAAAGGGAAGTGGTTTGTCAAACTTTTCCAACTCTGGGTCCTCCGGACCACCAATAGGAACATAGTGGCCATTTTTATGGTTCACTGCATTGGTTGAGTGCCCTGTGCTCACAAAATCACTGTGAGAAAGTAAACCAAGAACATCTTACCATAAATTATTATAAACTGATTAATTATTACTTTCGTTTTTGTACAAGCTTAAGCACCAATGATTATATTGGATAAAAAGAAAACATTATGCTTTCTAAAGTTGCAAGTTTAAAATCTCCAAGATGTTATGGACTTCTAGTCGTCTTCCAAAAACCATTTTTATTGAATGGTCTGACTGTGAAACCGCAATCAAGGACCCTTGCAGTATTAGAGAAATAAGCAACCTATATAAAGAACTCCCTATAGTTTTTACACCAATTGTGGTTGAATCTTAAAAACCAATATATAAGCCAACAACAGAATTCCAATTGGAAACGGTCCTAGGTATTTGAGTACTCAACCATATAAGGTGAGCGCTTGCATGTGTGTGCAGAAATCGGTATGATTGGAACTTTCAACATCTTCCTGCTACCAGTACTAGTGCATAGAATATTAAATAAAAATAGCATCAAGGAGGAGTTCGTACTCTGATCCATGTGTTCCAGAGACTATCCCTCACCTCTCCTCTCGGCCTCAGAGGTAACCGCTACATGAAGAATTAATTGTATCATAAAAGTGAAGATAAGCTGAAGTATGTGCTTAAGTTGTAAACAGCATCAATCATCCAAGAAAATATAAAAAAGAAAGTGGGAATACAACATATAGGTCCCTATAGTTGTGCAAATGAATATTCCCACAAAGAACAGGCATGTTATCTAATCCTGTAATAGGCAGAAATTCAAAATACTTATTAACTGAGTGACATATATTATCGCTTTGGTTTCCAAGCCTGGAGTCTTAAATACATATCAACCCATATATGGCTAAACTGAATATCTGAGATGGGATAATTATAACTCGAGCAGTATTTACTCTTAAGAGATCGTTACCCCTTCCAGTTCATACTAAAATGAGATACAATGCTCCTGAATTTGAAATGTGATCATCACATTTAAAGCCTACTAATATTCCACAAGTGCTACACAGCATTAACATCTTTGACTTAACAAAGAATTTGTAATTAATGTCATTTCCACTCTCAGACATGCGACTTCCAATGGAATTTTCGTGAGACTGAAACTTACATTATACTGATTATCGATTTCCAATAAGTAACAGAACTACCAAAACACAGAACATTAATATGGTTGATGGAAATAGACTTGTCCTTCAAATAACTACAAAAACATCTTTAGTTCTATAAGAACTGCCCTCATACTGTCATATGTAGCAAATACATGGATATAACAATTCTGATTTTTAGTCGCACCATGCCAAAACGAAAGAAAAATGAATCACCTCTATCCAATTGTTCTCCAAAACTACCAGACTAGTGGTGACTTAAGATGCCAACTACCACACATCCACACCTCCTGAAAGATCTTTACCTCTGTTCTTTAGCTACTCAAAGTAGAACATTACTAAAAGTCAAATTATTTGATTCTAGCGACACCCAGGAAAGACACTCATTGAGAAACAATCAAGTATATAGAAATCGATAAACACTCAGATTGAAACAAACATAAAAGGAACTCAAGTGTTCTGTAGGTCTAAACAGCATTGTGATTAATACCTAAAAACCCTCTAGTAGCAGACTTCGAACTGATTGATTATGCAAATCCCTAAACAGAAAAACAATGTAACAGTAAAAACTATTGAGAAGAGACCAAAAGCTGATCAACAACAAAAACGAAGAAAACCCAGATTTGGGCAAATAATTTCCCTTATCCAAACACCATAGATTACTATACACATCAAAAATTCACCAGTACAGCTAAAATTTCAACAGAATTGAAGTAACAGAGACGAACCCAACTCCAAATATCCAATCTTGAGCCAAAAAAGACTGAAAATTTTACCTGAGAAGCAACAGTAGCCGAGAGCTCAATCAGCAGATTAAGCTTTTGGCTGATAGAAAAAGCAAAAGCAGATGCCAAGCAAGGAATGGAGAAATTGGGTTTTTGGTAAGAAGTGATTTTCTGCCTTATTCAAAGCTCCACACTTTCTCTTTCTCTCTCCCCATTAAAGAGCCACTGCTTCTATTTCTTTAAGTTTTAACTTTTAACAGTTTTAGAAGAAAAAGAAAACAACAACCGGTAAGGGGGTACTAAACGGCATGTCGTCTTAGCCCAAAACCCTACTAAAAGCTCCTAAAACCCCAAAGCTTCAATCTTTAGTGAAGCAATGGATTCAGACACAGAAAAAACCAGGTCCCAAATGACGGCAACCAAATCAGAGCCATCAACACCATCGAAAAAGCACAAGAAGAGGAAGAGGGTCGCAGCAGAAGCCGACCCGGAGAAGCCCCAACAAGTCCAAGCCACCATCAGAGTCATCCCGGGAAACCCAGAGAGGATCCCACCTCTGGTGGGCTATTTCCCATCTGGGTTTGACCCGACCCAGAACCCAGACCCGGATTCAACCAAAGTTGGAGTCTTTAGGCACAAGGAGAGAGGTGGGACTAGGCTTCAGGTTGTGGTGACCCCAAACAAGGAGCCTAAGGTTGATTTTGTTGGGACTAGCTATGCTGGTGAGGCTCAGGCTGGGGAGCTCTGCAGTTATGGACTTGGGATTCTTGATAAGGCCACACAGACATTGAAGATTGTGCCTATTGCTAGCAACAAGGTGATTTAGGATCATTTGGTTATTGAGTTATTTGAAGCTTTTGCTATGTTTAATGTGGGGTTTAGGGTCTAATCATTTGTTATGTTTATGTTTGGTTTAGTTTGTAGCTGAGTTTAGTTGTATAATGTGTGAAGTGAATTGAGAATCTTGCATAAAATTCAAGGATAGAAGAACATGTGTTGTATTGTGTACTGAGTAATTTCGTTTGAATTGGCGTTGTGAGGATAGAACTTGTTGTCTTACATGGCATACACATTTTCAGATATTTAGATTGGAGGCAAAGATTCAAGGCCTTGACTCTGCTGGTAAGGAGCCTGCAGGTTCAGGTATTGGAGAACTTTCTACACTGGAGAAGGCAAAAAGACGTAATGAACTTCATAATCTTTACGGAACAAAGAAGTCTATAAGACAGGTAAGATCCCGTTGTTCTTTTTCAGTTTTCAAGGGATACTCGCCAGCATTTGTACAATGACAGTTGTCTTGTCTGATTGTGTCTGTTCGTAATAGAAATGTAGATGTAAAAAGTAATTAAAGAAAGAGAAAGATATCTAAAAGTTTGTAAACATTATAGTAGGATTCTAAATGTGCTTGAAACAATGCTTGTGGAAAAAAAAAAAATTGTATTGAAACAGTGACTAGAGACATATAATTGATATAAGTAACATAGAATTCAACTTATTGGTTCTAGTGATTGTCAAAACTATATTGGAAATATCTTTGAACTTTTGTTTGCAAAATTTTGTGCATAATTGATCCCACTGTGCTGATTTAGTGAAAAGAAATGAAAAATTAGGGGAAATGATGGTGAAAATTCTGCTCCATGTACGAGCATGTCTCTGTTGTACTAAATTCATTTATTAATGTTTGTTTCTCAATATCTGCTTTGTGTTGTTCGGTGGTCAATCATTGCATACTTTTCCAGTATTGAAAAATATATGAACAAAAGACCAAGGGTTGAAGAAAAAATTGAAAGAGAAATAACCAATGTTGATTAGAAATCAATGATGTAGGCATGTAGCTATGGATGTCGTGGATGGTACCTTTCTTCTTGAGTTCATTCTCTCTCTCTGTTTTTTTTTCTTCCTTCCTTTCAATGATTTAAAATTTTAAGAAATTTGTGAAAGGAATTGATATCAACTACATCTATGTCACTATGTGAGGTTCATGATATTGCAACTGAGACTGTTTCAGAATATCTGTCCAATTATATCTTAAGCTGAATAGAAGCATTATGTTAACTTTATTCTTCTGTGACCTTGCAGAATAAAAAAATGCAAACCTTGAAGCAAGAAGATGATCCTGATTCTCAAAATGATCTGGATGCAATCAAACAAGGTATGATAGACAGGGAGGATACTGAAGCTTCTGAAGGCCATAAAGATCGCAATACCCCACCATTTAATGCTTCTGCCACCACTCCCCATGAGGCTTATCCACTGGATAAGATCATCACCACAGAAGAGTGGAAATTCCTCCAAGATATTTATAAGCTTTCGGAAGGTGGAGCAGAAATTTCACAGGTTTCTTTTCCAGCATTTGTATGCAACCGGGTCCATAAACTGCAGCTGATTGAGGTAAAGGGTGCAAAAGTTACTTGTAGTGTTTTAATATACTTCATTGTGTTCTGGTGTGTGTTGTTCAGTGGTCAATCATTTCCTACTTTTCCAGTATTGAGAATATAAGAACAAAAGACCAAGGGTTGAAGAAAAAGTTAAAAGGGACAAAACCAATATTGATTAAGAATCAATGATGTAGATGTCGCGGTTACTTGTAATGTTTTAACACATTTGTGTCCTGGTGAATTTTGAAGTTCCACTTCTCATGATCTCTTAACTAGTGTAGCACGATGTTAAATACTTTGATTAATATTTTGCATTATTATATAATTATCCATTCTGTTTCAATGAGAGCATATTGAACTGAATAGCCAATCATTTTCAGTTGATTCCCCGTTTACAGGTTTGAATACTTGAGTTAAAAGAAAATATTAGCTCTTCTATTATTTAGGAGAACACTTCTTGCCATTAGATTAGCGAAGCTTGATAAAGTAATTAAAACTTATGTTACTGCAGTATTGTACCAATTTTGTACACTCACCCACTTTCTCTCAAACCTATATTTTCCTGCAATACCTTCCATTATCACATGAAGATATCTATTATCATATAACCCAAAAACGGTTGGTACCTCTTTTCCCGTAATCTGCTGCATACAAACACTAATAAAGTAGGCCTCTTTGGAGTAAGTGTTAGTGACTAAAGGTTAATATCTTGTGAACTTCAGTTTTTGATGTTGCCCCTTGATTGCTTGACATTCATGTCAATATAGTTGTGTAATCTACTAGCATAAGAAAACATTAGAGATATGGAGCCATGATATACTTTGATCGAGTGAGTTAAGACATTTCATGATAAATGAATTGAACACTGTTTTTATTTTATTTTTGTAGGATGAAGACAAGAGGAATAAGCTGTCTTGTATTTTCTCATATATTACGCATCTTGTAAAGTTCAAAGATCTGCATTCCATGGATGGGTTTTCCTCGGCAAAGGGACACAGATTCCCAAGCATGATAAAGGATAAATTTTCGACCATGTTTGATGCAGTGTCAAAGAGGCTATCAACTGAGAAAAATAATCTTCTCATTAGTTATGTCTTGGTGCTCACACTTTTTGCGGATGAATTCCAAACAAGTATGACAGACATAGCAAAGGATCTGAGAATGAGTAATGCAACTTTAAGGACGCATTATGAGACCTTGGGTTGCAAGGTGTCTAAGAAGAACGATGTATCAACAGTCACCCTTCCTGTGCCCCTCCAGTTTCCAACAGTGAGGCGCAAGCGACGCAATAGATGATCTGTTGGATTTTGTTATTGTGATCATTTGACAGCACATGGAAGAATACAGGTATTTGGCCAGAAAGTGTCTTTGAACTTTATATATTGTTTGAACGTTTTATGTTACTGTGCTTTTGTAGCAGTAATTGAGTGGAAGTTTTATCTTGCCTCTTGTTGTTTTTGTCAATACATTTCTATTGTAGGCTTATTAACCATTGAATCATATTGCACTATGCTCTTTTGTGTACAAACAAGCAAAAGAAAGTCTCTGGTTATGTGAAGAACTTGGAAGTTAAGGGGTGCAAATTTAAATTTGTTAAAATGGCCAATTCTTAACGCACTCTAGCTATATTCCTTGCATCCAGAGCATCAAAATCTAATTGCAGAGGCGCTCAGTGTCCGTAAATCTAATTGCAGAGGAGCCCAGTCTCCTGTCTCCGTATTCGCTTGCTACTTTTACGTCCCCAAACTGCAAGTACTATATCTTCCTCGAACCAAATCCTACCAAGGCTAGAAGATGCAACTTCTTTGTTGAAGTTTTGCATCATAAATCTCCTAAGACGACCATGCTAAATCTCATTCAATTTAGAAGACGTTGTGGGACTTGCCGTTATTCAAAACTTGCACTACCTTTGCAGATCATACTGGGTTTTCTTTATCTTTGGTCAAATCTACAAATTTTCAGTTTGGCACTGATCATTTCCACTTCCACACACGATAGTCTGTTAGATGTCAACTGAAGTAGGCTCATAAGAAAACAAAGATGCAAAATGCATAGAATGTACATTACTGACCGAAGATGCACATTACTGTATATCTAGAATGTTGCAAAGTACACAGAAAGCATATATGCCATCGCATAACAGTTGCTACAGTATTACATGGTACATACAGATTTCTATAATTGTACACACACGCAGCCCATGGGGAAAACGAGACTACCATTGATCTATATAATTATATATCTTAAGATATAAGAAAATAGCTGAGGCCATTAGCTGTAGCTAAACCTTTCCTCATTCAAGATTTGCTCTTGAACTTTCTTTGAGCTTTCAAGTCGACCAGAACCACAGAGATATTGTCTCTGCTTCCTTTTTGGAGGGCAAGAGTTGAAAGATAAGAAGCTGCTTCCTGAGCTGCTGGATCAACTCCTGTGCCTCTTTCTGCCAGAGGAGTAACCCCGTTCTTTTTGTGCCACAGCAATATGCGCCTTCGAGCTACTTCACAAGCTTCCTCGTTCGTCATGACATCCCATAATCCATCACTAGCCAAAATGAGGAACTCATCGTCTCTGGCTCTAGGGACAATCATGACTTCTGGATCTGGAATAATCCAGGGTTTCAAATATCTATCCCCTGTGGTATGATGAAAAAGGAAAGGAAGTCAATCTAAATCTGAGATGCTGCTCACAGTAAATGCATGCATTTGTTCACACAGCAACATATGAGAACAGTTTCTTTTCTTTTTATTTGCACAACAGGGTAGAGCCGTAGAGTATAGACATACCAATGGACCTTGACATTGCAAGAACTCCAAATACACGATGTCCATTCCACTGTATGACCTTCCCTCCAGATGCCTCAATTCTTGCATATTCATCTTCTCTGTTTGGCTGATAGTAAGTCACAAAGTAACAAGATAAAAATGTCAGTTTTGCAAAGAGATAAAGCTTAGGTTATTAACAAGTAAATAGCCTACCACAAACATGCACTTACTTTATGATCTACTGATAATGGTACCGGTTGTTTGCCACGACAAAGAATGGCTCTTGAATCACCGCAGTTCGCAACTATAATATGGGAAGAGCAGACTAATGCAACCACAGCTGTAGACCCCACAGTTTCTGGGGCAATAGGCTCAAAGCTGGGCACGGAAGCATCCTCGTTACTTCCGCTGATGCCTCTGCTGACTTTTCCTCCTATCTCATCATCTACAGTCTGGAAGCAACTAGTGAATGCTTTCTCCCACTTTACCTGCTGAGTCTCTCCCATTATTCCATCAGTCAAGTCATCCTCAATTGTTTGAAGCTCTTCAGCCAAAGCTGAATGAAGGCGCTCACAACAATAGTTAGCAACCTGCAAGAGTGTCCTTTAAAATCAGGTTAACAGATTCAGAAATCTGTTTAGTGGGCCATTAACTATTAAGGGACATTTGAATCCAATGTTTGTACTCTACTATGAATATGAAAGAAAATAAACATTTCCTAATCTAAATAATGCTTTTTGAACAAAATGAATATATATAGAAAGCAAAATTTGTTTGGTAGAGCTTATGCTTCAATTAGTTACCGGTACGCCTTTCCACCACCCTGGTATTCATTTTGAAATTACTGAACCAAACAAATGCACAAAACATAATAAGCCTCAAGATTTACTAAAATACATCCAGTTGCAGTACAGTATAGGGATATACTTTAAACTTCAATGAACAAAACATATTTTTGGAAGAAGGTATATACCTGATGTCCTCCATGCCCATCATAAATACCAAAAAAATGACTAGTTAGGTGGGTCAAACTCTGGCTCATTCCATTGTACACATGATTGCCAATAAGCATTTTAATTGGAATATTAATGAACCTAGGTACAGCAGCACTTGCATCTTCCATTTCTGGTCTTCTTCCACAGATTGAAATGGAACCCCAAAGAGGAATACAGTCCAGCTCAAAAACACTTCGGATGGCTGCTTTACTAACATTCTTCTCCCCTTTCGGCTGCAAAACCACTGCTGTAGATTCTGCTAAGTCAGTATCACCAGGCAACTCAGAAACTGGAGTTACTGCTGCCACAATAACTTCACCAGAAGGCACTTGCCCTATAGTAGATTCTACCAAGACAATAGCTTTTGCAACAATCTGACCCTCGCCAGAATTTCCTATCTCCACAACATCTGTCAAGCTTATCCCAGACCCCACCTCTAACGTTAGCAACTGCTCACTAATGATTCCATTAGTATCATATTGAAAGGATAAGATTTCTTCCTCACTTTCTTTAACCACGGAATCCTTAATAACCAAACTGTTTCCGTTCTTTGGCAGCAACTTCAACAAATCAGCTCCTCCAGTGTTATCTTCTTGTGATGGGATGGTTACCACACTAATTTCATTCCTAGTATCATTGCCACGTCCATTTGAAATCAATTCTAAAGGCACCACCTTAGTGGTATCTGATGAAAGATTTCCCGGGTCTGTTACTAGCTTTAGCCATGCAAACTCCACATTGGTTGCAATTGCAGAATTGTCACACACAGTATTACCTAAACTAACTGTCACCGCAACTGCTGGAGACATGTCCTCCATTAATTTCCTAGTCTTCATACAATTTCTGACGGTCACTCTGAACCCCCCTCGGTGAATTAACAATTCTTATTAAGTTTAGAAAACAAACCCTCTCTTTGCAGGATTCCCTGATTCTCTCACAATTATAGTGATATAAATACAGTTCTACACCACTTTGACCAAACAAATGATGGACTTTTCGCTTATCACGAGTAGAACGAAAAGGGTTATCAGATCTGACAAACAACAACGATTCTAACCTCCGAATGACCCGAATTTGAAGACTTCACAGGTGAATCAAGTTCCTTATAAAGCTTAGCAAACACTTTTCCCTCTGGCAAAGACTCAGCCACATGGATTAAAATCCTATCCTCACCACCAACCCTCAAATATACACATAAGCTTCTGAAAATGACTCCAATCCAAACCCTATCTATACATCCAAGATGAGAAAGCAAAGGGTTCATGAGAAAGAACCTAGGAAAGCAACACTAATCAAATCACAAGAAAACCCCAGAAAAGGTGGAAGCTTTCTCTCACACAAAACTTGGGTTTTCCTGGATCTAAAGGCAATCCATCTCAATCTAATCTTAAAAGGATCACTCTTTTACATTTCTTCTTCTTCTCCTTCTCCTCCTCCTCCCAAGAAACACAGTTGTCAACCCCAAATCACCAACAATCATCACAAAGTTGACTAAATCAAAACACAGATCACCATCTGGGCATGCTATAAAAACATAATCTTGATCAAAATCAGACAAGAACCTTAAAATGGGGTTAATCTTACCAGATGAAACAGAACATGACTAACCTCAGTTAGTGGTCAGTGAAGAGAGTCTTCTCCTCTTCCCCTAAAGCTGTTGTGTTTCTTTTGGGTTATTTGGGAGCAACAGAGAGAGATTCTTTGGTGTGGAAACCTCAAAGGTCTTTTACCTGGCTGGGGGACACGTATAGAGGGTTACACAGTAGGGTGACGTCATGGGGTGTGTGGCGACAGAAGATGGTGAGCTGAGACAGTGCTGACACGAAGACAACTACCCCGCCATGGACTTTTTGTGAGACAAACTATAAGGAGGACACGTGTCCTTTGGGTCTGACAAAGGTGACAAGGACACTTGGGAAGTGACCAATCATGCCTGGAGACACCTACACTCCAATCCACTCCTCTGCCTCCTCGTTGCTTTGTCGGTTCTAATTACTTGTTTGTTTACGATGATTGGTTCTAATTACTTTTTCCTAGTTACAGATTTCGCGTTCACCCCGGTAATTAATAAAATTACCACGCTGTATGATCATTTACATTCTTGGAGTGTCTGTGTGGGCTTATCTGTGAAAATACGTGGGCTTCAGTTGGGTCCAGTGAACTAATCCAGCAAAAGAAAAAGAAGGCAACAAACAGAGGTTATTAGGTTTTGCGTTCAGCAAAGTAGGAAACCAGAAGAGAACGAGAAAATGGGCAGAACAAAATCAGGAAGAATTTGTTTGCTGGGTGAGGATGAACAAATATTGTGTTGCCCTTACGTGAAGTTGGCCCTTCTGATTTGGAACACTCGGTGCGTACGTGCCCGTCATTGAAGTGTATAAAGCCTCGGATTCTATAGTGCTGGACCATACACTGCCAAAGCAGATATTTGTGGAGGGTTGGTGAAGTGGTGGTTTCAAATTGAAATTGAGCTTGATGAGAGTTTAGCTTGATCTCGGCAGCTTGTTTTTTCCACTATCTAGTAATTTCAGCTTTTGGAATCTCTGCTGGAGAAGTTTCTCCATGTTAAATCTTTCAAATACATTACCCTTTAGCTGCATTCCTGCTGTTCAGTATTTAGTCTTATCTGCAATTTCAATTTATGTATTTTCAGGTTTCCCATGTAGAGTTGGAATGTATCTTCTGTATTTAATCTTATTTGTTCAGTATTTAGTGGAACTGACACGCTTCTAGCAAATGTCCATACATGCCCGGACCTAAGATTTTGAGGCCCGAGTCGAAATTTTAAAACTGGACCTTAAATTATAGTTTAATTCTAAATTTGTTAATTATATATATAAAGATATTTCAAAAACTGAAACTATGAACTCAAAATCTAATTATAGAACATCATATCCAAAATGTTCTGATGATTATATTTTAGGAATTCTATTTATATTATGAAACCTATTTTAAGCTCTCACCTTTTTTTTTTCCTTTTTTACAAAAAAAAAAACTTACCTTATTTTGTTTTGGGTACAATTTTGAGTAGAAATTAAATTAAATGTTAACACTAATTACCACAAGAACATGTTTGATCCCCTTGTTTTGGCCCCTTAATTACAGTCAGTACTATTATATTTCTTTAATTGTGTTTAGAAGTGGAGCTGTGATATTAATTGTCACTTTTATTAATTATTTAACTATATTTGATCATAAAATGAGTTTTATTTATTTTTTTTCTTATGGGCCCTTAAAATCTTTGGGCCCTGAATCGATGGGCTCCTATGACTCCTATCAAGTCCGGGCCTGTGTCCATATTATTCAGTTTTTGAACCCCAAACAGTAAAACTAAGTTTTCAGTTGGCACCAGTTACCAAATTCAATAACAAGCAAAGGGGGAAAGCCAGGAAGACAGGATGAGATTGTTCGAGTTGGTTGAGTTTGTTTTTTTCCTCGTCTCAATAGTCCTATAACATAGCTTTGCCTTTCATTTCCTTTTTTCTTTGTTTTCCTATCCTCCCTCCTTCTCATTCTGCAGCCACCGTCTTGGTGGTGGTAGTGGTGCTTCTGAGTGGCGTTGATTAATAGAATGGCGGCGTTTTTCCGATCAACTTCAGTGACTCAGGACACCGGTCTGACCTTGGTGGCCATCGACAAAGATAAACACAGCCAATGTGCAGTCAAATGGGCGGTTGATAATCTTATCACGACCTCCAACTGCATCCTCATTCATGTTAGAAACAAAAGCTTATATCCTCGTAGGTATCCGTCTCTTCGGTATCACCACCACCACCATTGTCACAGTTTCACTAGAGATAGGGACACATTACATATACTGATAACATTGCCCTCTATATAATTTAGGTGTATTGTGTCACGATTAAGCAACTTTACTTCACGACGCATCTTGAAACTTTTAAGGTTTCCATGCAGACTATAAAAATATGGCCGTGGATCTTTCATTTATATATGTGGAATAATATGTAAAAGAATTAGGGAAGATCAAGATAGTCGCCTCATTTGGCTAGATATACACCCTTATGATTGGGACAAGCTTTTGTGATGCGAATCATTTAGTTTTACATCTTTATCTCATTGTTAGCTTGATATATATTGTTGACTCATTTTGTAATAGCTTAAATTTTTTAGTCTAATCAGAGTCTTGTTAGGATGTCTTGGGTCAAGACTTAAGAACCTCTCCTATTCTCCCAAAATTTCAATTTGTTCCTTACAAGACTTGGTGCCATAGAAGTGATAGCATTCATTACCATGTTAATTGCCCTGCAAATTATCATGGTTAACATGTACTACATCAATATTGATTGCTCCTTTTACTGTCATTTCTGTATATGAGCATTAACCATGGCATGTCTTTTGATATGTTTTTCCATTTGGTTTTGCAGAGGATACTGGTGGAATCCCCAAAGAAGGTCGCCCTCCAACTGAAGCCGAGTTACAACAGTTCTTTCTTCCCTACCGAGGATTCTGTGCACGAAAAGGGGTTAGTAACTCTGTATTATACAAAGCCATTTGATATTTAAATTCAATTGACGCCTGATTAGTTCTTTGTAGTTCATAAATGGCCTAAACTTCGATTTTTCCTTGTTGATAATATGCATTCTTTGCTTGAGATAAAGAAGTGAATATATAGATTGTGAATGGCTTAAAACCTTTTCACATGGATATTGCCTGGTACATCAAGATCAAAGTGACCTTATTTTTCAATCTTTAACTTCTGAGCATTTCAGATTACAGCCAAGGAAGTGGTCCTCCATGACATTGATGTTCCAAGTGCGCTTGTTCATTATATTGTTCACAACTCCATCTCCAATATTGTGGTTGCAACTTCTAAACGCAATGCTCTAACAAGGTCTTTCTCAATACTTTATGCGTTGATTTCTCTGTGATAAAATTATATAAATAGACAGTTCTTGTGATTAACAATCATGGTTTTATGCAGAAAATTTAAAGACCTTGATGTCCCATGTAGCCTACTCAAATATGTACCAGATACCTGTGCAGTATATGTTGTATCATCCAAAGGAAGACTTCAGGCTAAACGGGCAGCAACTAATAAACCGAAATGTGATACTTCTCAAGAAAACCATCTTCCTCCACATCCTCATGATGGATCAGACTCTGAAGACAGGTATAATATTCTCAACTTCATTACCATTGATGAGTCAAGTTTATGTAACTTGGTTTTGGTTTTGAATTTTTTCTGCATTGCAGATCACAAATTAGTCATGGAAGCTCAAGTTCAAAAAGTACTTCCTCGGACAGAATATCTTTTGATAGACTTTCTGACTATAAACCGATAAGTCCCCCCAAAGCGCGAAGGTCATCAAATTCACCAAGATTGTCAGTTGACAGTCTCACATCAGAAACTTCCTCCCATCGACACTCACACTCGAGCAGTGATTTCTCAGGGCCACTTAGCTTCCAATCAAATGGCTCAGATAATAATGAGGGTAACAGGAATTCTGTATCCTCACAAACTCATGTAAGTACAACATCCCTGATTTCTAGGGCCTCTCTTTTATCATCTACAACATCTGGACTAGTAAGTGCTATACTGATGTGTACATCAAATTGGCATGTCACAAGTTACACAAAATAAGCCCTTAAACTCTTTAAGGTTGTAGGAAAAAAGAAAGATTACAGAAATCTGCTAGTTAATACGAGTGATGATGACAATTAATTGTATCACACCAATCGGTGTGTGTTTTCATCGTTCAGCCTTCTTCTTTTGTTACCAAGAAGATAAATGATGATTCTAAATTTCTAATGCATGTTACATATGTTATAGTCTGGCTTGGATGTTGAGATGATGAGATTAAAGCAGGAATTGAAGCAAATAATGACCATGTACGCTTCAGCTTGCAAAGAAGCAATAGCATCTAAGCAGAAGGTAAGAACATGTTGAGAGATTGTTATTAATATCTTATATTCTATAAGATGCAAACACTTAGACAAGAACTGGTATATAGGCATGCGATCTCCAAAAATGGAAATCAGCGGAAGAGCGCAAATTAGAGGAAGCCAAGCTTGCTGAAGCGGCTGCTGTGGCCTTAGCAGAGATGGAGAAGCAGAAAAGCAAGGCTGCAATGGATGCAGCGCGGATGGCACAAAGGCTAGCAGAGATGGAGATCCAGAAGAGGAAAATGGCAGAAATGAGAGCCAAGGAGGAGTCTAAACAGAGAAGGAAAGCAATGGATGCTCTGGCACATAACAAAGCTATGTATAGGAGATACTCCATTGAAGAGGTTGAAGTTGCAACAGATTACTTTAATATGTCAAACAAAGTTGGGGAAGGTGGATATGGACCTGTTTATAAAGGTGTGCTTGACCACACCCCGGTTGCCATCAAGGTCTTGAGGCCCGACATGTCACAGGGGAAGAAGCAATTCCAACAAGAGGTAAAGCATGTTTCGAGTTCATTAATTTTTACAGAAAGCAGATGATGTACCATTTGTCCGAAACAAATGTATAAGCATTGCTTTTTGGTTATGACAATGCAGGTTGATGTTCTAAGCTGCATTAGACATCCACACATGGTTCTCTTAGTAGGTGCCTGCCCCGAGTATGGATGCCTTATATATGAGTACATGGACAATGGAAGCTTAGAAGACCGGCTCTTACAGAAGGGCATCACGCCTCCAATCCCATGGACTGTCCGATTCAAAATAGCTGCAGAAATTGCCACTGGCCTTCTTTTTCTTCACCAGACAAAACCAGAACCCCTTGTGCACCGTGATCTCAAGCCGGCAAACATTCTGCTAGACCGGAACTATGTGAGCAAGATTGCTGATGTAGGCTTAGCCAGGCTAGTTCCAGCATCTGTAGTGGATAGTGTCACTCAATACCGCCTGACAGCAGCAGCCGGTACATTTTGTTACATTGACCCGGAGTATCAGCAAACAGGAATGTTGTGTGTGAAATCAGACATATATTCCCTGGGAATCATGCTGTTACAGATCATTACATCAAGGCCTGCAATGGGATTGTCCCACAAGGTTGAGGAGTCCATTGAGAAAGGTACATTTGCGGACATCCTTGATCCTACAGTGCCAGACTGGCCTGTTGAATTGGCTTTGTCATTTGCAAAACTGGCTTTGAAGTGCTGTGAGCTAAGGAGAAAAGATAGGCCAGATCTCGGTTCAGTCATCTTGCCTGAGCTGGAACGGCTAAGAGAGCTTGGGAATAGGGAGGAAGCCAATAACTATGCCATGGTTCCCTATCGAGGAGGGCATTCGCTTCCACCACCAGTAGTGAGATCAACCACAACTGCCAGTCAGGTTAGTTTCTTTGTAGAATATCAAGACTGATTTGCCTTCAGTAAAGTCACTGGATTGATTTCTTTTTAAGCACATTCATGAAAATTTGGTTGGTCATGTCTAGCTAGTTGTAGTTATTAAGCTTCTGTTGCGCCAACCCTAGTGTTCCAACTTAACCACAGTCTTATCGCAAATTTAAAAGACCTCAGTGCAACATAGGAAGCACTCCAGGCCACTTAGTAAACGCGACGATAGATTATCAGTTATCTAGCTATTCTGATGTGTGAAAAAATGAAAACCATATTTGATCCACACAGATCTTAGGATTCCTAGCAAGCTTTTGAGGGGAGCCACACACATACACAAAGAGCTAGCTAGGGTTGATTTATTAATTGGACATTTCTTTAGACTGACATTATGGATGAGATAACCTAGTAGTAGATTTTCAATTAAATTTGATTATTATGTATAATCAGGAGGGATGAGAGAAAACCCTAACGTGGAAATGGGATTTCAACGTAGATCAATGTGAGAAAAAGGTGGATGCGGCTCCAGTACTCGATGACGAAACTGATGAGCTTCAGGAACAATAGTAAGAGAGCCATTTCATCATCAGCATCACACAGCAGATTTGGAAAATCAAGCCTGAAGCACGAAGCGGGTTGCTGGTCTTTTGTAAGCCAGTGCTCTACTTCCGTCGTAGCTGATACTCCTTTGAGGAGGTTCAAGTCGTTTTCCTAACACGAATGGGAAGGCAATTTGTACATATATGCATTTTTTTTGAATTGGCTACACTAAGCAGAAGACACCTTGTTAGAGGTTCATGTACCTTTCGTTATTCACTGATACATTCATCATTCATCATCCTTTTGTTTCTGCAGTCTGCACTAAGATGGATGAACTTTACTGCTTATATGTGCTCTATTTTGGAGTGATTAACTAGGATCATACTACTATGCCTCACAAAAAGACAATAACCAATCATGTAGCCTGTAGGAGTAAAAGAAGAAACAAAAACAAAAGAAGAACACATCTTAGAGATTGAATCCAATTGGAATCTTAGCTTTGAACATCATATTTTTTTCGGTTCAAAGCTAAAATTTCAAATGGATTCAATATATTGTATTCTATGTCCGTTGTTTAACTTGTTTTTCATATAACTTGCAAATCAGTGGCTCCCTCATATTCCAAAAACGCGTTTTGAGATATTTCTCATGTAGAATCTTTTGGTCGCGTTGGTCATTGGAACTTGACCCGACCCGACCCAAAAAAATGATTCGCCACTCATTTCCTTTTAATTTCTTTTTTTCTTTTTTCGCACGAAACTTGATTCCCTTTTCTTCCCCAAACCCTAAAAACTAAACCGAAGCTTCTCTCGTCCTCTTAAACCCGAGAGCTCCTCTTTCTCTCTCCGCCCCACTTTCTCTCTCCTCGCCATGTCTCAGCCCATGTCCTCGGATCACGACCACCACGACTCCGACCCGGTCCCGACCCGACTCTACAACCCCTACCAGGATCTCCAGGTCCCAATTGAGAATCTCTACAAGCTCCCAACCTCGCCGGAGTTCCTCTTCGTCGAGGAGGCCCGCCGCCAGCGCCGCTCCTGGGGCGAGAATCTCACCTTCTACACCGGCTGCACCTACCTCGCCGGCGCCATCTCCGGCGGATCCGTCGGCCTCGTCTCCGGCGTCCGCTCCTTCGAGGCCGGCGACACCACCAAGCTCCGGATCAACCGGATCCTCAACTCCTCGGGTCACACCGGCCGGGTCTGGGCCAACCGCCTCGGCGTGATCGGGTTGCTCTACGCCGGTATGGAGAGCGGCGTTCAGGCGCTGAGGGATACCGATGATGTGTGGAACGGCGTCGCGGCGGGGCTCGGCACCGGCGCTGTGTACCGTGCGGCGAGGGGAGTGAGGTCGGCGGCGGTGGCCGGCGCGGTTGGAGGAGCTCTAGCTGGATTGGCGGTTGGGGCGAAGCAGGCGTTGAAGCGATACGTTCCGATATGAGAAGAGGGTTTGATGTGAGTGATGGTATGGCTTGTTCTGTTCAGTTTCGAGTTTCGAACAATTTTGATAGCACCATTAGGCATCTGGAATTGATAAAAATGTTTACTTTGGCAATGCATGGCATTGCTATGCTTGGAATTTAAACTTTAAATGAAATTATTGATTTACAAGTAGTTTGAGCATGGGAGGCACATGCAATTGTAGTTTATTTTTCTTTTTTTTGTTAGATTTTTGGTGTAATCTGTCGAATTGTCCCAGTAACGAATAATTTCTGGTATATTTGGTTATATTACAAATGTTCAGTCTTTAGTATGTTAAACTTTGGTATGCAATGTAGTGATTGTTGATTCTGCAATTGTTGATGGCTGGCTAAAGTTTGTGCCTTTGTTTCATTTCTTCTGGTTTATTAGTTGTCCACTCCATTTCCAGCCTATTATGATTAGGGATTAGAATATGCCATGTACCTGTTTCCTTTTGAAATAACATTTCCTGCATGAATATTGAGTACAGAGGGTTTACTTTGGCTGTGACTCATCATTAGGCAGTGTTGCTCAGTGTCTGTAATTATATCGGAAAACATGAATGCCTTCTAGTCAATGATCTTTCACCGTACAATTTTCTCTTATATCACTTGGTAGTGTATCAATATGTGGAGGCATGAAGGTTTGGTACAGTTACTTTCATCATATGAAATCAGGGATGGCAGATAAGCTAAGTTTTACTCAGCATTGTTTGCTCTATAGGTGGCATTTGGAGGGACATTGACAAGTTTGGGTTTAGCATGGATATAATAAGTTGCAATCTTTATGGTCTTGTGTTGATGGTAGATGACATCCTCTGGAAGTGAAACCCACACATAAGTAGGAGCAGAGTACGAGCACATGCATGCATGTCTGTAAAGATTTGAACTACTTTCATACTTCTGCTACATGGTTATTCATATTGAACTGTGTCATTCCTCTGTTCTCTGCATATCTTTGGAATCTTGATTCCTCTTGGTATTTGAAGCTGGTTTGAAACAAGCTCTGACTTGCTTGTTGCCACAGTAGGTGCTGTCGATAGTTTCAAATGTGAAAGCGACCTTAACATTTCGACGGGTAGTTTGAGTTTCTTGGGGTCTTGTGGAATTCTGTTTATGCTACATTCAGCACTGTATTACAAATCACATGCGGTTCTTACAGTGTATTTGTGAACAATTTACTTTTATCTCCAATAAATTCGTCTACTATAGAGCGCCTTCACACCTTTGATAATTGACTCCAGTTTGCCTTGAGTGTACATGTAATTTCTGAACGGTAAAGTTAGTAGAGATTTTGTATTTTGCGTGGTCTGCTCATAGTATTCTCATACTTTTTTAGCATCCTGCTTTTGTCATCAGATTCTCAGATATTCAGATCCCAAGTTATTAGGGTGAAGTTGATTGAGAGTTTTGCATCTATGTTATTGATTTATCATTTTCGTAACAATATTAGTATATTGCCAATCACTGATCAGCTTTAAGGGTTTGTGTGGAGATTAGCCCTATTCCAGTCCATTTCACTGCGCTTGTGTAAATTCATGTGTACTGTAGAGCTATTCTTCCTTTGGATTATCACCGAATCTGAACTGTCAGCTCTATTACTGTCCAGCTCTATTACAGCTCAATGACCGTAGAAACAGAATTAAACTTTGTTGCGACTTTGGAAGGAACATGCTTAAATCATGCAGATAAAATTTTCATAGATTATAGGAAGCAAAAGTCGATGCTCCTACAACTTCAACAGATTCTCTATTTTGGAGATTTCAAGATGATTCCCCAAATCCTTCTATAAAATTTGGAGAATGCTGCTGCAGATTTGAGGAATTTGAGTTTCTCTTTCATCACATTCCCTATTTTAGAGAAAGTTTTAGGAAATCTGTTGGAACAAAACACTCAAAATCTTCTCCAAATTAGAGAATTTCAAGAATTTAGGAAAAATGTTGGAGATGCTCTCAGACTTCTCTTATTTCTTTAGGCCCTTCGCTAGCGACATTGATGGAGCAAGAGCTTATGATGCTCAACTAGGAGTCTAGGACAAGATGTGCGATGACCTTGCAATGTAAGAGTTAAATACAGGGGGAAAATTCTCTATCTTCCAATATTCACAGTAATACGAGAGAAAACAAAGTTGAAGACAACTTTCTCATGACATACAAAGGGGGCTTTATACTCTACATAAGCAAACTTAAGTTCAAAATCTGATGCCTCAACAGCCCCTTTTATTTCAAAGATATGCCAACTTTGAATTAATGAACACTGCAAAATGAATTCCTCTGTGACACGATCATCTGAATCCCATGTCAGAGTCAGAGAATAAATGCTGGGATATCATTCAAGTCCCTTGTCTTGACGAGTTACAGATGGGGAAAAAATTATTCCTGTGAAGATCAAAACACCGTTGATTTAGAGCAACATTGACTCTGGATTCTCGATGTAGCCCTTGAATGCTTTTAGCCACTCAGCACCAATTGCACCTAAAACCAAGAGCAAGCATAATCATTAAGTTGTTATATTAAAAAGGTTCATCTTGTCTTGATGGATTTAGATATTCACTTCATAATTAATCAGATTTACATACCATCTATAACACGATGATCACAGCTTAGTGTTGCAGATAGGAAAGATGCAAACTTGTATTGCTCGGGCCCGGAACTAGGTATAACCCTCTTCTCAGCTGCTCAATGACAATTTACATTAAATAATAATAATAATAAATAAATAAAAATAATATTGCTCAAAGAAGACATAAAGTTCATATCTTACCTGACCCAATTGCAAGAATGCCTGATTGGGGAGGGTTAATGATGGCACAAAATTGTTTGATGCCAAATGGACCTCCCAAATTTGACACTGTAAATGTCCCTCCCTGTAAAAAGAATAAAGCACGTATCTTTATAAGAATCATGAAGCATCATAAACTGACAACCAACTACTGATCTATATACTATTCTAACCTCGTAATCTTCTGGCTTTAAGCTGTTCTCTTTGGCTTTTTTAGCCAACTGCTTAACCTCCTCAGATATAGCAGATAGTCCCTTTTTGTTTGCATCCTACAGAATTAACCATGTAGATTCAGGTAGAGTTCTATTATAA
The DNA here is from genome assembly GCF_000184155.1 of Fragaria vesca subsp. vesca. Taxonomy (NCBI): domain Eukaryota; kingdom Viridiplantae; phylum Streptophyta; class Magnoliopsida; order Rosales; family Rosaceae; genus Fragaria; species Fragaria vesca. The sequence goes on along the minus strand of NC_020496.1, from coordinate 23,972,430 downwards.
TTAAGTAATCCAAACGGATAAGGCCAAGCCCATTACTCACCCTGACGACAGGAACAAATAGTCCATTGTCTGTCTGCACTGCAACATTAACGTTGACGTTGTGATACCTAAGAATAGAAACAAAAGATGGAAGTATTACTACAAATATGATATTGCAACTTAAGTCACATCCTAATTGTAAAAATCTTGTTCAAGAACTATGTAGTAAACTCACTGGCGGATGCAATCATCTGTCCATGAGCTATTGACCTGAGGAACCTTTTGAAGAGCCAAAGCAGCAGCCTGCAGTAGTAGTTATTGAGCAGTTAATTTAGGGTAGAAAACAATACCACATACCTCCAGCATACTTCGTTATACTGCTCTTATAAATCATAACTCAAAAATTATTCCGATTCTAGTCATCCCCAGAAGACTATAACTCATCACTCATTCCATTGATACACCTTTATAGAATAATGGGATCGCTACAATATCTTCTCTAACAGATCATGAGTCCAATTTTCATCATTCTATACTAAAAATTACTACAACCATTCTCATTCTGCATGCAAACATCTCATGTTGGAAGAAAAAAAAAAAAAAAGTTCTGGATAAGCATTACCTTTATTACAAGATCATTGATAGATATCCGCTTCCCACCTGTAGCTTCTTGTAATGAATTGAGCTGGCTTCTCAACCTATAGATAAAGCAAGAGTTCAACAACTGTATTTTGTGATATTCAGTTTGTTCAATTCTTCTAATATGTTCAAGACACTTGTACTCACTCAACGAGCTTGTCGACACATGTATCTACCGTCAAATAATAATGAGGAATAGTTTGCTTTGACAATAACAATCTGGAAGCTGTAACCTGCCAAAATCATACCAGAAATAGCTTCAGCAAGATTACGTTTATAACAAGGAATGATCAATTAGAAAGATAAAAAGCTTTCTTCAATAATGAAAAACCAAATAAAACATGCCAAATCATCAGAGGCAGTTCTTCGGGTGCAAAAAAATACAATAAACGTAGTAGTAAAAAGTAACAAATTGATGAAAAATTGCCACAGAGAACAACGAATATTGCAATATTGTAACTGTAACAAGAGGAAGGAGTTGAATGGGAGAATTCGGCCTAGTGATTCTACAGAAAAGATTTCATATATCCTCTCAACATTATTAAATTTAACTTAGTGTGATAGTGTTTTGCACAGTCGGTATTTCTAATATTACCTTCCGTATCTGAGAATGAGGGATGTCTGTGTATTCCAGTGCTGGGGCTGCAGCACCCTTAGCCTTGGGAGCTGCTCCGGAAACTTGCTTCCCACCAGAAGCTATGTAATGAGAAGAGAAAAAAAATACAAAAATCAGTAGCGTTCATGGGGATTTACTACAACAAAGGAAAAAAAATGGTAGACAATATTAAATGAAATATTAAATACAGAGCAAAATAAAGTAGAGAACAAAAATTTAGGTGATAAGATATATACCTAAGTACTCTTCAATATCTGCCTTCACAATGCTTCCATCCGGGCCTGTTCCTTTGATACTTGAGAGGGGTACCTAGAGCAACACAGAGGTCAGAAACAGCCCAATGACAACATGTTTCTGACAATCAAATGATAACAATTCAGTCATGGCATTGAATATGGCACACCTTGTGTTCCTCGGCCAAACTTCTTGCAAGAGGACTAGCAAATACACGATCTCCAGAGGGAGGAGCTACACTGGGCTTTGAAGTTTTTGGCTCAGGAGTGGAAACTGGTGGCTCAACAGCCTCTTTTTTGGGCGGGGGAGGCGGGCTAGAGTCAGATGACCCTTTAGCTTCATCACCACCAGAACCTGATGCTGATGGTGAGTAGTCTTTAAACTTTGCAATATCTCCCTCATCTTCAACAGTTACGCAAATCACCTAAGAATCAAATTGTAGACGTTAGCAAAGTACAAACAGAGTTCCTAGATGTTTCCTTCTATTCAGTAAAATTTATTTTCATTCTTATTTTTAAACACCACAGACGAAACCCCCCCCCCCCCCCCCAAAAAAAAAAAACGGAATAAAGATAAGTGATGCACTATAAAACCAATACCTCGCCAACTTTGATTCCTTGGGCCCCCTCTCCATGTACGATCTTGGCAAGATAACCGTCCTCCATGCATTCCATTTCAACTGTAGCTTTATCCTTAACAGGTATATGGATGAAGTAAACGTCAGCATGACATCATGAAAAGAAGTTTAGCAACAGACACTATTACTCTAATTCCAGACTTGAGACGCAAACAGTAAAAGAACTTACAGTTTCAACTTCACAGAGCACTTCACCAGGAGAAACTTGATCACCCTCTTTCTTCAACCACCTTACAATATTACCCTGCGTATCATAAAATAATGACCAAGGGAAACAAAGTTTGGAAATGTATGTTATCCTGCTAAGCTTCAAAACAGTACATACCTCAGTCATAGTAGGTGAAAGAGAAGGCATTCCAATTTCTTGGTGTGGTGGAAGGCCTGAAGGATGTTGCAGATCCATAATGTGTTAGATGAACGCATGATTCAAGATTATGTTATAGGAAATGAACCAATCAGAAAGTAAAAAGACGAAAGAAGGTCACACTTCAAAAGAGATGCAGATGCAATTCCGAAAAATAATCATGAATGTGAGATGAAACTCACACAACCAAAATTCATTTTCAAATCATGGAGGAAAATTTTGCTGCAGAATTAGAACATAAGAATTTTTATTAATTTTAGTAAAAAGAAAAAATTCCATGTGGAAACAAGAATAAAAGAACACAAATGTCTGTTCAAAAGTAATACCTTAAAATAAGATATTTGGAAAATAAAATAAAATAAAAAGTTTACAAGAAAAAACTGCTTCACCATGAACATGTTCTTGGAATTACGAAATTATTATACACCCCTGTTTTAAAAACAATTATCAAAGACAATGGCAAACTTGCAGAACCACATGAATAGCCTATTGCTATAAACTTGTATAGTCGAAAATGCTCTTTTCAGGAGAATCAAGTGCATCATCTAATTAGGGGATGCAAATGCTACCGTGCACTAAACGACACATTCCACAGTAAGATACAGAAAACCAAAGACCAAGAGTCATACCTGCATCAGATGAAAACCCTCTTCTCAATTGTCCCTGCAAACTGGTATAGTAGAGATATAGATGCATCAATAAAGAATTTTGACACACATACGAATTAGCAAAATCTAGAACTATCATACCATGAAATCTGATTGTTGTATACTGATCCAGAAATTGAGCTCCCCATACTCATTGTTGTTGAGACATTCCTGGTGAATGTACCCGACAGTGATTTCTAAAAAGCATGACATGTAACAGCGTTATACAAATGGGAGGCTCAAGATTAAATTGCACAGGGTTCTGATCATGGCAAAGTTGTACTCATACATGATGGAAACCAGCTGAACTTACAGTGCTAGTGCTGAACGACCCACTTTCTCTTCCTGAAGGCGCAAAACCATGACGATGAACCTTACGTATATCTGAGAGAAAATTTGACTTCATTCAGCTAGACAAAAGCATTTAACCACAGAATTTACTAATCCATGTTCTACGAGCCTTAAATTAAGACTAATAGGAAAGCCCTCGAGTTCAGTTTAAGTGGCCTAAGTACACTAATATTCACTAGTGAAAATCAGACTTCCTGTCAGCACGATTGTTCTTCTCTGAATCCCACTTAAAAGATGTGAAGTGTGGCATAGAAATGTATCTAAACACATATAATCCAGATGAATGCAGTCATGTCAGCAAGTTATCTCGATTTTAGACGGACAACCATAAAAGGAAAAAATGATCAACTTCTATCGCAGTCCTACAACAACACAATATTCTGCTTCTAGCGACCATTGGATCTGTAAAAAACATATTTTTGACAGCAAGATAAATACTGTTCACATGAGAAACCGACAGAAACACTTAAAACACTTGCACACAAACAAACAAAACAAATGTAGAAATAAATATTTATTCATAACAGAATACAGGCATTTCACTTCTCCTACCAGTAGTGGATTGCGCGTTGTGTGAAAAACAACGCACCAAGAGGGCATGATCACGCCGTAGTAAGTTGGGAGCATTCCGTAACTGCAATTGGACCAAAAATAGCACAATCAACCATCAAGATAACAACAAACCATAAAGTTTCACTCGAATCACACATAGAGAAGTGATAGACACCACCAGAAACAAGAGCAATCACTTGACGTTATGAAATCAAAAATTCAATTCCGGAGAGCATGCCTCAAAATTAGTGAAATCTAGAGTAAAACCATCCCGGACAGAGTTATTTTAATCTACTCATCTAAGAAGTGAATCTATCTCCATATTTGTGTTCTGTACGAAAAAGACAACAGACCCAAAATCCAATTCAGATACTATCTCTATGAATAAACTAAACCACAATTTAAACTAAGAACATCAGCAGTATTGTATATCAGTGTGAAACTAGACTTGGATTCAATTTCAGTACTTTGGATTCAGATTAACCACTAGCAACATCATCACTGTGTTTATGAAATAATCAAAGGCGAACAAAATCAACAGCATAGCCCAGATTACAATCAAAACTGAACCGAGAGAGTTGAGAGCGCAGACCTTTCTGGAGTGGTGGATGACGTGAGATGCGTAAGACATTATTGGAGCCAAAACAAAAACCCAGAGAAATTAGGGTTGGTCGATCGAACAGATCGGGGGGAGTGAGTTGTGTGATTTGTATAAGGAGCTGCTGCTACTCAAAATGGAATAAAATCACTTGGGCCGTGGGCTTTTTTTTGTTTGTGCTGCCGCCCGCCTTTCTGGAATTACCAATAGAGTGAATACACCTAACCCTGCCTCTCCTCTGTCTCATGATCCGTCAAACTTTTATACCTCATATGCCTCTTTCTCATGTTCTTCTTTTTTGGCAATGTTTGTAGCACTTGTACAGTTGTACGTCGTAGAACTTGACAGCACACTAAGGTAGCACAATCTGATTTTAAATTATTGAATGTCTTCCACTTTTTTTTATTTGGGCAAAAAAATTGAGAAAATGTTAAGAATAGTACACACCTCAATTTTCAAAACCATCCAATAAGTATATGAAACACACTTTTAATACATGTCGTCGTTAACACTGTTAATACTATGTCATTATTCATCTTTCAAAGGGTAGTTTGATATTTCTAACAGGGTGAATACACCAAACACCCCCTCCTCTGTTTCAAGATCCGTGAATAATTTTTAGATTTTTCAAACGAAGAGGAACATATCTAAAATACATATGAAACGGAAAACTGTTTAGCTAAATCTTTTGACAACACACACTGACAATTTATACATCGTAATGCTTAACAATGTTTGAATGATAATGTTACATCGACTTGCATGCTCTGTTTGAATGCCTAATAGAATATGCATGTCTTTATATCAAAAAAAGATGTCAACGGCCTCTAAACAATTTAGATTTAGAGTCTTGTTCTTTAAGGCCACCCACCAATTCCATTTCCAATAACACTTAAACCATAATATGCATCACGCAGGCAGGCAATTTCAAGCTGACTATTAAATAATACATATAGTATGACATTATGTCATTCACAATTGATGCCCTCTCACCAACTTGGAAGGTCAATATTCGTAGTTTCATACAACTCAAGTGTCTCCGCTATCCGTTCTTCGAGATGGCAAAAGCAAAATGATACAACTCAACCGTCTCTTTTTTTAGGGTTGATGTTAAGCACTTAAGCTTGAATCAAAGTAAGTTTATTTATTTATTTTTAAACATTGAATCAAAGTTAGTGACATGGCTAAACATGGTCAATGTTTGTGCAACCAAAGTTATCATTTGCATGTTAACTTAATGCCTATGTCAATCTGTTTACTTTATTTTCAAGCAAGAACAAACATGGATAAGAAATTCTCTATTGGTGCAATTTTGTTAGTTGATGCAATTTTGTCTGAAAGCCTCTTTCTCTTGATCACTATACCAAAAAACACAAAAATTAAGTTTGAAAATTAATACATGAATAATGCTAGATATATTGTTGGGTTCCATCTGCATACTACCTCATGTTGTAAGTTGACACCGCCGCACCATAAAATAGAAGTATCTGACAAATTAGACTTTACGTTACCCCATATGGCCAAAGAAAAGCGCTACACATGAGATGAAATGCAAACATCATGCGGTATCTATATAAGTGATTTGCATCACATCAATTGAAGGAGAATGAAATTCACTCTCTAATTACCAACCCACACTCTACTTTTTTGTTTTGTTTCAATACTTAAAGAAATACAAAATTTTAAAAAATTACTTTAACACATAAAAGTGTGAATTTCACTCCCTTTTTAAATCCGTTAGGATAAATCATTGCTTGGGCTGGGCCAATGGATTGGGCCTGTATCGAGAGTTTCGGGAAAAAAGACACGTAAAGCGGGAGAGACTAGAGTAGAGAGAGAGAGAGAGGGAGAGACCACTCCACTAGTCCAGCAAAGATGCCGTCGTCGTCTTCGCGTCGCAAACTGAAACGATTTTCCGAGAGAGAGAAAGAGGGTCTCAGACACGCGCACAGAAAGCTCGGAGTTCGAGTCAGAGAGAGAAACAAGGGTAGATTGGGACACCACAAGCAAAAGTGGACGTCGGAGGAGGAAGCTGCCCTAGTCGCCGGAGTTGCGAAGCACGGCGCCGGCAAATGGAAGAACATCCTCAAAGACCCAGAATTCGCACAACCTCTCAGTCTCCGCTCCAACATTGACCTCAAGGTTCCCTCCTATTTACCTCCCATTGCCACTCTCTTTCACTCTTTCCCTGAATTTTAAAATTTAATTGTGAATTTAATTTCTGCTATTTTCTTAGCTGAATCGGATAATTGTTGAATTTTTAGGTTGAATTTTACGAAAGATGTACTTGCTTGGTTAGGAAACCCTAGCTCTCCCATATCTTGTTTTTTTTTTTTTTTTTCGGTCGGTTCCCAATTTCTGTTTAAGCTAATGAATTCTTTATTTATTTATAATAATGTGTGTGTTTTAGTTATATTATGTGGTAAAAGCTTCATGGAATGATTTGGTAATGCTGTTTTCGCACTCGAGCAGGATAAATGGAGGAACATGAGTCCTAGCCTTGGACAAGTTACTAAGAAGAAGAGGAAGAATCCGAAGAGTTCATTTCGTTTCACTGTACCTTCTCTTTCACGTCCTAGTGGAACATCTCGAAATGTTGTCATTGATTCTAAGACTGAAGAAAGGTGTGTTTTTTTTATCCGTAAGTTGTCGTTTGTGAGTCCTAAGAAACCATTTTGTATTCAGTATTAGAGTCTGATTGATAGTGGATACCACATTATTTGACCCCAATGATGGTGTGGCCTTGTTTAAACTAGAAATTAGGTTGAGAAATATATGTTATGTCTACGACTCTATATCATGTAAAGAGAGCAGAAATTAAAAGGCCTCTCCTATTTTCATTAGAAGATAACTTGAATTAAAAGTTGAAGTACTTGCTTTCAGTGTCTCCGATATTCATACTAATTAAAAGGAGGAAACACTTGCTTTTTTCAAGCCTGATTCTTACTCTGGCTGAAAGTGGTTGACTAGAGCCAGTGTTGACTTCTTCTGCAATATAATATATTACAGTACGAGGACATAGTATTGCTGGACACCTGATACTGAACTGATCTCCTAGGCAAGGATCCGTATGATATAATTTAGAAGTAGCTCATTGTTCTATTTATTGTTTCAAGCATTTATTCGGTCCTTTGGTCAATGGCAATACTTTTTTGATGCCTGTCAATAAAAGTCAAAACTGATTCTTTTGGCTCCTTAATCCCTTTTTTTCTTCTAACTTCTTAACAGGTACAAAGCATTGATTTTTGAGGCCCTTTTAACAATGAAAGATCCCGATGGATCTGATGTAGGTGCTATTCGTGACTTTATTCAGGTCAGATGGAAGTCTTTTGTTATGTTTTATTCTCAAATATTAAATTAGACACAGTGATCTACTTATCATGAAGTAGGTTGTTTTATGCAATGTTCCTAGCATGGTTGGGTTCTCTCTGCTGAAATTTTAGTGGATTCTGATGAGAAAAATCTTGCATAGCTTTAAATCTTCAACTCGACATGTTTAAAATTCAAAGTTTCATTGCACCACCTAGTTAAGATTCAACCAGTGTATAGCTTAAGGTTTTCACAGGAAATTCAACGTCAGTATATTATTTTTATCACGAAGAGTCCTATATCTGCTCTTTGTACATTGAAATCCACTTCAGTCTAGATGGGCCATTTCAAGGAAAACCACAGATGCCTGTGGGAAACAATGGTAGAAAGAGTATCACTGTCTGAAAAGAAACACTGTCATAAAGGAGATGAAAAATGGATTGTTATTTCATGCAGTATATCCAACTTTTTGTTCTTTTCTTGCCATATTGGGAAAGTAAATGTTACTTTCGCTCACCTTTCACGGGAATATTCCATTTGGCACAGTTATTATTCTTGCCTTTAACAATTCAAAGCTATGAGTTAGCTAGTAATATCTAGCTGTTCTTTTCAAATTTTATCTTAGTACAAAGAAAGGTGGTGACCGTCTTGATACACATACTGCAGCAAAGGGATGAGGAGCCCACTCCACAAAATTTCAAAAGAGTAGTGGGTGCAAGATTGAGAAGTCTTGTTTCACTAGGAAAACTTGAGAAGGTAATTATTTCTTAATCTAATGATAATTTCTAGGTTTTCTGCATGTCTTTTTTCCTGTTACAAATGTGCCACATTTGAAAAAAAATGTAATCAAAATGAATTTCATGTTAATGTATCTGCGACGACACTATGAACTAACTGCTGCGAGAAAATGATGTTGTAAAGATCTCTCTTTCATTTGTACTGTGTGTAAAATTTGAAAGATTTACTTTTTATGCAGTAATTTGGGGATTGATTCTTTTTGTTTTTTTTGCACTTGTCATGTACAGTTTGCCCTGACTTTAATTTATTCCTCCATGTGATACGTACCTAAAATTGTTCTGTTTCCTCCAAATGTAGACCAGCAATGGCTTCAAGATCAAAGAACACTCAATTGTAGGAACAAAAACCCCTAGTGAGATGGCGACTTCTACTGAAACAGAAGATGATGCTGTTCATATTACTGCCTATATAATTGCTGATGCTGAAAATAAATCATTCTTGGCTGCTGAAGCGATGGAGGAGGCAGAGAGAGTTTCAAAGATTGCAGAAGAGACCGAGTCTATGCTACTGCTAGTGAAAGAGATCAATGAACAATGTAATGTCAGAAACACCTATGCACACATGTTTGATTTCCAGTCTTTCCAATCTTGATTCGTCTTACCACCACAAGTTTGCCTTTTATCTTGCAGGTTTACGTGGTGAGGTTGTCGACTTGGCTTAGGTAAGCGCTTGTAAGTTTAAGTAGTGAGTTATCTTGTAATTTGTAGAATGTGCATGTAAATTCGTCCTTGTAACTTCAGTTATAACTGAAGTCGATTCCATGTGAGATCAAAGGTAGATTAGCATATAACTGGCTGTTAGTTGTGGCAAAGTAGGTAAATTTTGCATCCTCAAATGGACAAAAAAGGTGTAAGAATTCATCTTATTGGGGATCTGGTATGAATAGATCTATCTCCGTGTTATTTAGTGGTGGCAAAACGAAGTTTCAAAAAGATCAAACCACGGTACCTTCTATCTATGAAAGTGTGTGTGTTTTGCAAAACTATTTGGTAATTAACTAGGTCATTTGAATTGTGAAGTGATTTCGACCCAGATGAATGTAGATCCTGAAGAAGCAAGCAATCGTCAATTTTGGAAATGAGAGTTAGCATACGACAGACCAATTAGAATCTTATAACGTGAGGATGACACAAAACAATGAGCTTTACAAATTCAAATTGGATTCAATTGGATGTGAGGTGGTTTGATGTTTGGCAATGACACCAATTTGGCTGGACACAAGAAATTTGGTGATGGTGGCCAGATTCCTCTCCTATGACATGGCCAGCCGTTTATGACACAAAAAAGGCGCCAACTTGTTCCTCTTTTCTCTTCAATTCTGATTGCAAAAAGGTTACATTCCACATCAGCTGATCTGTTTTCCAGCTCCATTATGTCTTCATGTCCATCTAAAGTTCTAAACCACTAAACCTCGACGTATATAAAGCACTTCCATTAGAGGATGAAAGTTACCCATAAAATTTCAAATAACACTCTTTGCATGTTCCATATGGAAGCTTGCAAATGGTTTAATGCACCTCAAAAGCTTGCATTAGATCGACATGGTTACTTATTTGGACAGTGACGTGACGACGTGTGAATAAACTATAAAAAGCATGCAGATTTCATAATTTATCCCTCATAAGTCGTAACTAAATCAAATCGCTACATGAATGGAGGAACTTGTATATTTTTGACAAGTCCATACGCATTTTGAAAGGTCTTGATAATACCAAAACAACTACTAAATGCATATTTAATTATATTTTAGAAATGAAAGTTACTATTTATTTAGCCCGATTAATGACATTGGAATATTGTAGTGGGGTGTTAACATTACATTGTAGACGACATTATTGTTAAGAACTATTTATGGAGATCGCACATTTTTCTTCTTCTTTTCGTGGCTTTTTGTCTAAATTGTTAAGTTTCTTAACCGTTTAACATATCGTTAGATCATTTAACTTCATATTTAGCTAATCATAAAGACGCATCTCAAGAATCTGATTCAAATCCTTAGACGTCTCACAAATAGCAAACCACATTACCAAATCAAATCAATCACATAGGAGAAAAAAGGAAATATATCGTCAGTAATTTGGTAAGTGCAAAATTACGAGTGCGGACAAAATAGTTCCCCCGCATATAGGTGATAAGGCTAGGGGCGTTTCCGTAATCTCAAGTGAGCACACGGACGGTGGTAGACATAAAAAACCTAAAAAGAGTGAGGAGTATAAAACACAGCCTCCAATTACTCACTTGCCCCCTTTTCAAACTCCACGGCGCAGATCGGAGGAGTTTGCCAAACCCTAGCTCTCTCTCTACCTATTCTTCAGCTCTCCTTTCTCTCAAGCTTTTCATCAGCTCAATCAGGTCCGTCTCCTCCTTCCCTTTTCTTTTATATAAAAAAACGTTTGATTTCTTTTATTCTTATATGTTTTGCTGAATCTAGTGATGTGTATGTTGGTGGTTTCGATTCTGTGTGGTTCTGTTTTGGGATCTTGGTTGATCTGTTTGGTTTGGTTTTGTGAATTGATGTGTTAGATGAGTCTGATTAGGCGTTGTGGTTGTTAATCTGATAATGAAAATGGTCTAAAAGTTGATAATTTTCGGAAATGATAGTTATGTATTTTCGCATGATTTATGATAGGGAAATGATTGGTTACTCTGTTTTATTGGATTTGTTAAGTGTTAGTTAAGCCCTGTCTACTCTGTAAACTTGCGTACTCTGTTTTTTTTTCCTTTTCGAATCGTAGAGTGTAAAATTCTGTATCTTTGCATATTTGTTATTTTTTGTCAATTGTTTTTCTTTGGACTTGGAAGTGGTTGAGCTTCGGGGAAGTGGGCGAGTGATGTCTGTCTGCTTTGGTTTTGTTCCCTGTATTGCTGATGGATGTCTGCCCTTTCTTTCCAAAAAAAAAAAGAAGCTTCTACTGAAATTAGAACAGGAGTTAATGCTTGTGGTCCTTTATGTTTGGTTAACAAGTTTGGCTCTTCTGTGACATTCTGACATATTTCCTGGTAATAATTGCTTGAGACTTCTTGGTAAGTTTGGTTATGTTTGAGAGAGAAAGAAGTCCAAGATACCAAATGATTTTCCTCATGATTGTTTTGCACATATACATAACCTTAGCGAGTAGTTCATTTTATGAGATATCTACTGAATCTGAGAGTTGTGAATGCTTTCTTGTTCATAGATATGGCAGGTCTGGCTCCCGAAGGTGCTCAATTTGATGCTAAACAGTATGATTCTAAGATGAATGAGATGTGAGTTTTATGATCAATTGTTACGTTTTTCTATAATTTTTGTGTCATTTCTTTTCAAGATAACTTGTGACAGCTTATGGCTTGATGTCTTTATTGATGTTTTGCATAATTTTTTGCAGCCTCTCATCTGAAGGCCAAGAGTTCTTTACATCGTATGATGAGGTTCACGACAGTTTTGATGCCATGGGTTTACAAGAAAATCTTCTGCGTGGAATCTATGCTTACGGTAGGTACAGATGGTATATTTTCTGTTTATCTTGCTCGTTTGTTTTGTTATAATTTATTCTAGTGGCCTATGATTCCTTCATTGTTGTTTCTAGCATTTTGCTTCTTTTTGAGATTCTGAATTATTAGTTTTGCAATTGGGATAATTATTCAAAGTGTTGTTTTTCTTATGCTTGTTGGTGTTTAATTTTATATTGTAGGTTTTGAGAAGCCTTCTGCAATTCAGCAAAGGGGAATTGTTCCTTTTTGTAAAGGTTTGGATGTGATTCAACAAGCTCAGTCAGGAACAGGCAAAACAGCAACCTTCTGCTCGGGAATTTTGCAGCAACTTGACTATGGTTTGGTCCAGTGCCAGGCTTTGGTGTTGGCACCTACCAGGGAGTTGGCACAGCAGATTGAGAAGGTTATGCGGGCACTGGGTGACTATCTTGGTGTTAAGGTTCATGCTTGCGTAGGTGGGACTAGTGTTCGTGAGGATCAGCGAATTCTTCAAGCTGGTGTGCATGTGGTGGTTGGCACTCCTGGACGTGTGTTCGACATGTTGAGGAGGCAATCACTTCGTGCAGATTACATTAAGATGTTTGTTTTGGATGAAGCTGATGAAATGCTATCTAGGGGTTTCAAGGATCAGGTTAGCATCTCTTCTTTGTCTGTCTACTTTTACTTGTGTTGGGTGTGGTGCGTTTAAGTGTCTGATGTTATGTTCTTTTTGGCCAGATCTATGACATTTTTCAGCTTCTGCCATCAAAAGTTCAAGTTGGTGTTTTCTCTGCTACTATGCCTCCTGAAGCCCTTGAGATCACCAGAAAGTTTATGAACAAACCTGTTAGGATTTTGGTTAAGCGTGATGAGCTCACCCTTGAGGGAATCAAGCAGTTTTATGTTAATGTTGACAAGGAAGAATGGAAGCTTGAGACACTTTGTGATCTCTACGAGACCCTTGCTATCACTCAGAGTGTCATTTTTGTTAATACAAGGCGCAAAGTGGATTGGCTTACAGATAAGATGCGAAGCCGTGACCACACAGTCTCTGCTACCCATGGTGACATGGACCAGAACCAGCGTGACATAATCATGCGTGAGTTTCGTTCTGGTTCCTCCCGTGTTCTCATCACAACTGATCTGTTGGCACGTGGTATTGATGTGCAGCAAGTGTCACTTGTAATTAATTATGATTTGCCAACTCAACCAGAAAACTACCTCCATCGTATTGGTCGAAGTGGTCGATTTGGAAGAAAAGGTGTTGCCATCAATTTTGTAACAAGGGATGATGAAAGAATGCTATTTGACATTCAGAGGTTTTATAATGTGGTGATTGAGGAGCTGCCTTCCAATGTGGCTGATCTTCTGTGAGGAGCTGATTTTGCTCTTTTTGTTATTGAGGCAGATTTCTGGTTCCTGTTTTGAAAGTACTATTTATTTTTGTTTTTCTGTCTTTTGTTTTTAATTGATGCTGTAAAACCTTTTAAGAATGCCTGTTGCATACTTGCTAAGCGATGTCCAATTGGTTTTTCATGTTGTGAAAAGTTTTTATCTTGATACTTGACTAGGTTAAATATGGTGTCTCACACTCTCAGTCCTTCCCTTTCCGGGCTTTAGACATTCTGTTTGGGAGGTTGTTCCAGCTTGTTAGATGAAAATTCACAATTATGATTATATGATGACAAGTTAAATAAGTTGTAATTACCTAACATTGCTATTTGCTTTATCATCAAATTTGTGTGCTCTTGTGGGAACATACAATTGTTGAAGAGACTCAACTGATGGACAACACTTTTATCACATCCTCGAGTGAGGTTTATGAGAGTTTCGACTCTATGGCATGTAACCATGTAGGTATAGCTAGCTGATTCATCATGAAGTTTAAATGTATTCTATTATCAAATGTTTTTGTTGTTAGTTTTTCTGAAAGGAATGCTGTATTCGGCTTTGTATTTAATAAAGAAGAAGATTACATGTACATGACTTATCAAAGAAGAATCGTATAAGAATTAAGAATTAGGAGGGAAAATGTCCAAATGCACAAAAACAGGGATTTTAATACCTACTTCAATGTAAATTTTTTTTTCTTAGCCCATTCCAATGATTTTTAATAAAATTACAAGTATGTCCTCTTCTCTCTCTTAAACCTCTCTCTCTCTC
>NC_020496.1:23955952-23958073 GCF_000184155.1 Fragaria vesca subsp. vesca | reverse complement strand
TTGGTGGAGGAGGCCGGTGTACTCACCATCGGGGAAGGTGGGTGCCCAGAGAAGAAATTATGGGTGCCCAGTTCAAGTCAGTTAGAGATTTTTTTTTTTTTAATCCTTTCATTTGAATATTAGGGTCAGTAAGTGATTATTGAAGATTGATAAGTGATTATTGGAGTCAGTAAGTTATTATTTGAGGTTTGTAACCTGATTATTGAGGGTCAGTAAGTGATTATTGGGTGATTACTGGGTGTCAATAACTGAAAACTAAGTGATTATTGGGTGTCAGTAACTGAAAACTAAAAGTTATTGGGGTTAGTAACTCGATTATTGGAGGTGAGTAAGTGATTATTGGATGATTACTAGGTGTCAGTAACTGAAAACTAAATGATTATTGGGTGTCAGTAACTGGTTACTGGGGGTCAGTAACTGGTTATTGGGGGTCAGTAACTGGTTACAGCTAGGGGAAATTCCAGTGACCGGAGTCCGACGGTCGGGGAAATTCCGGTGACCGAAATCCGGTGGTCGTAGAAATTCCGGTGACCGGAGTCCGAGGTTCCGGCCAAGTCTTTTCATGTTGAAGAGGTGAGGTTAAAATAGTTTTAAAATAATATGGTTTGTTAAGACTTTAGTAAAAATTTATGCATTTGGGCATAAAAAGGGTTACCTTATATTGGAATGGGCTAATGCAAAAGATTATCATTAGAATGGGAAACAAGGGGTTTGAATTAGTATTAAATGGGCATTTTCCCTAAGAATTAAACCATGCAAGATACCCTACCTTAAAGTAACCTAATACAATCGATGAAGCATTAGAGAACAAAGAACAATTAAAACCCTACACTTGGGCTGCAGCGCAAGCGGGTGTCAACACATCATGTATACCCAAGCTAATCCGTGTAGCTTTGGGTTTCCTATTGCAATCAATCTAATTAATTACCGTACTCGACTTGGAGAGCCCTCCTCCACTTAATTACTTGGAGGGCAAGAAATACGTCTCCTACAAATAGAGGGTAGATCTTTTGTCGAATTGAAGGCTCAAACTATTAGGTATTTTTTGCATCCAACAATTCTGAGAACCGGTTCATACACGACTCAAAGGGGTTTCTTTTCTGCCTACAGGAATGGAAGGTGTGCTGCAATTCTACATAAACGTTGAAAAGGAAGAAGCGAAGTTTGAGAAACTCTGCAATCTCTACGATACCTTGTGCATCAATTCCCAGAGTGTCATCTTTGTCAACACAAGGCTCAAAGCTGACTGGCTTACTCAACAGATGCGAAGCAAGGCATACATGGTCTCTGCTATCCATGGCGACACGGACCAGTTCAATCGTGACAGGATTATGCGAGAGTTCCATTTTGGCACTTCACCTGTTCTGATCACTAGTACTGATCTCTTGGCTTCTAAAATCAATGCGGAGGTCGTATCTCTAGCCATAAATTATGATTTGCCTACTCAACCAGAACAATACCGACGGATTGAAATGTTCGGAAGAAGTGGTGTTGCCATTAACTTTGTGACCAGGGATGAGAAGAGAGTGCTGCACGATATCGAGAAGGCTTGTAATATGGACATTAGGGAACTGCCATTTTAAAGCAGCTAGATTCTGAGTATTGTAACGAGATCATTTTTAACTCTCAATCTTTTGTATACCTCTCCTATTCTTTTGGATTGAATTGTTTTCTTTGTATGTTCAAAGATGGTTTTCTTATTTTTGCTTTGTGTTTTATATCCTTCATTTGTCGGAAAAAAAAAATGTTCCGACTGTATTATGACTATTATCTTGTGCGGCCGTTTAGCATTGCCAAACCAATTAGAGTTTATATAATAGCTAAATAGGGTTTAGCCAACCAATGGATTGGTGTCTTTGATCACAATATTACAAGCAAGATATTTTTTTGATAATCCCCATCCAAAATCCATTACTATTCAGGTGAAACTCGAATGAGATGCGATGATGGTGATGGAGGTTTGGGTGTTGAGATTGGTTTTGGCGTCTTGAAAATGTGGGTTCAGAGGTTGGTCTCAATTTGGCAGAAAGAGATAGCGACAATGATGTCAACTCCTTGTTTTAATCTCATCCATTCATTTTCATTAAACTAGATCTGACGGTACAGAGCCTATCCCTTAAA
>NC_020496.1:23947386-23953913 GCF_000184155.1 Fragaria vesca subsp. vesca | reverse complement strand
TTTTCATTAGATGTTGTCAGCTTAAGCTGACCAGCCCTTATTAGGTAAGTTGGGTCCTATGTAAAATGCTCTAACTATACATTGCAGCATAGTGTTTGATCATTTTGACAGCTTCGTGAATCAAACTCTAATTGGAAGTAGAGTTATGATTTAGTCATCTAGATATATGTAATAAAAATGTTCATTTGTACGAAGTAGGGGATGGTTTTTACCAAATTTAGCAGTATAGCGTTTCCTGATGAGATTTGTTTTTTTTTTTTGTCAAACATTATTAGATAGTTTGGATGCTTGAAATTAATCCGGATGCATACATTGTCATAAACTCATAAATAGATAGGTAGTTTATGGTTGCATGTCAAATTGCACATAATATAAAGAAAAGAAACTAATATCAAACACATTGAACCGTTCCAAATTTGACATAATAAATCACTAAAATAGTACTAATAGATGGTCACATTCCCATTAACAAAGAAAAAGTAAAACCAAAACTTTTGAAAAGTCATGCAGCTCCTCCCCCATATCACCATTCATTGTCTTATTCTCATTCTTTGAAACCTTGGAACCAACTCTGTCTCCTCCTGCTCTGTCTACCTGCCTCTAATAACTCCCATGGAGAATTACAGATCCAAGTCCTGTAGAGATGAGAGGAACATGCAGATGGAGGTCTACTATGGAGGCAGCAGAGATGAAAGGAATATGCAGATGGATGTCTACTATGGAGGCAAGGCAGCTCCACCACCACCAACAAGCATGAGAGATCTCAAGAGTTACAGTGTCAACTATGGTGGCTCTGGTAGTTCTGGTGCATACCCAAATCATCAGATTGTTAAAGATGTCAAGATCAAGAAAGGGAAGAGCAGTTTGGGGACATCCACTTCAAAGATCTGGAGCTTGGCTGACCCAGAATTGCAGAGGAAGAAGAGGGTTGCTGGATATAAAGTCTATTCAGCTGAGGAGAAGATGAAAGGGTCTTTCAAGAAGAGCTTCAAGTGGATCAAGAGCACCTACACTCAAGTAGTCTATGGCTGGCGATGATGATCATATGGGTATTTTGAAAAAGAACAAAGAATAAATCTTTCTTGGGTTTGTGTACACAAACAGTGTATGTTGTTCTGCAATGTGAAGTTCATTATATTTGTTTTGGAAATCTTGGATGCCAAAGAATTTAATTTAATAAAAAGAACAGAATCAGATACTTGTGCTTGTGTTCTGTATATCTAGTTCTGTAATTTCTTTTCCTTGATTGGGTTCCAAGACAGCAGCTTTAGTCTATTTTTCGCTAAGCAAGAAACCTGGGTAGTCTATGTAGACATGGTTATTTATTTTCCTAAACCAATGTGATTGAGATGTGTAGTACCATGATTCATGTTTATGGACTTCAAATTGCTGAAAGGTCTGTTGTAAATATTTCTAGGTTTCCTTGATGAATTTGGATTAGCTGTTAATCTTGCTAGTCTTGGACTCTTTTGGTCACCACTGTTCTGCTGCAGATTTCGAAAACCTACAAATACCCACCATTGTTCAACAAAAAGATGCCCATATTTAACTATTGTAAATCACAATCTAAACAAAGAAAACGAACGTCTTTGTAGCAGAAGAAAAAAGATCCACTGCCGATTTAACTTTTTTCTTAATTGGATTCTGAGCTTTCATGGTTTGAGAGTTAGTTTATATCAAAATGTGGATCTTGGAAGGTGAATGAAGACATATTGGAAACACCTGGTGGAATCCAGATGCAATCTACTCGATTGTGTCCATCCAGTCTCCACTCTTTTTAAGTTTTTTCAACCACATCTTCATCCTATGAAATTTCACACTCAAAATGTCATCTCATCTGATAAGAGTCACAAGACTAATTACCAGAACTAAAATAATATGATCTCATAGTTCATAGTCATTAAGAATTTAGTCTTGGATAACATTTTTTTTTTATATAATATGAAAGGAAACCCCATAAAGCAGCAAAGCAGCAAGAGTTCTGGTATGCTGAAAACTTATAAGGTTTGGTGAATGTTAGCATTTATTGAGGGAAAAATGAAAGATGAAGTAAGAGACCAATGTTACTGAAGGGATAAGCAGAGATTGCAACTGTATCCTGAAGAAATTAACTAGTAACTGGTGAAGAAGAGATACACAACCAACACTTGAAAGAAGAAACTAGAACAACGTCCAAGGAAATTTGAACTTTCAAAAGAGAAATGTTTTAATGTCATTTAGGAGTTATGGTAAGCTTATACTAGGCTCAAATAGTGTGCAAGGCTGCAAGCAACCTGACTGTCATGGCACGTAAACCTGAGCACGCAAATATAGAAGCAAAGAAGGTTTAGTACATCATGATGAAATCATACCTATATCATGGTACATCATACTTGATTGCCTTACAGATTGTCAGATTGATATGCTACATACAGTTCGTCCAGGATATCTGATCTCAGAAATCACACGCAATGCATTCATGAAAGTAGAACCCGAAGTGCAGAATCCCATAGTGATGACCTTGTTGACATATTCCTTAAACTCGGCATGCATTTTATAGGGACATTACAATAGGGTTAGCTATTAGAGATGAACAGATTGAGGATTCTGGCAGCGGAACTTGCCTCGAACATTGGGAGCAACATTGCTTGGTACCCGAACATTTTGAGCACCTGATACGAGTTTTCTAAGGAAAACAACCACCAAAGCGGGAACTGATGGGCACAATGGAGCTCATATGTCACCACCATTTCTTTTAAGCAATGCACTTTCTCCTAATAGTGTCAATCTAATGTAGTAATGATGGTCGTTTTTCAGACTTCAAACGGTCACTTGAGGGGTGTACGTGTTGTAGACTTGTAGAAAGGAAGTTAGTCAGTCATGATGTATGCATGTATATCTGAACATAGTTCTTGCTCGGTATCTGAAACTAGACTTCTTGATGAATTTCATTAGTTCCTAAGCTTGTTAGTCTTGGTTCCAATTTTTATCACTTGCTCTATTTTTGCACTTCCAAATTAACATAAAATTAAGAAAATACCTGTTCTGCGGAAGATTACAAGAACCAAGAATTTGTTATACTCTAAATCGTTAAGCGATTCAGATACAAAGATTTAACTTTTCTCCGTAAAATTCCAGACAAAGAAAACTGAACATAATCGTGGCAGAAGTAGAGATTCAATGGCGGCTCTGTTTTCATGGTTTGAGAAATGAGTTAATGTATACATATATGTGGATTCCAGACTGTGAAAGAAGATGCATCAAAAACATCATAAGAACAATGTTTCAATTGAAATGAAATTAAGAAGCCGATACACCCAAAAGAGTGTTAGACTGAAACTGCTGTTGTGCTGTTTTATGTAATCATCACACTAGTCACGCTACAAAACAGATGCCAATCGTCGTGTAAGGTGCACACACTTGTTTTACATTTTTATTTTATTTTATTTTAAATTCAAATAGATAATTTCGTTACTTATCCACGACCTTAATACGTATACATTAAATTTTCTATTTACAACCACTAATCTAATTGGTAACAAAAATAACAAAATGACTGTAAACCCTCATTGTAAATGCGTTTATTTGTACTTAATTACAAAGGTTGGTTTTTTTTTTTTTTTCGTTTTTCGCACTTTGTTTTACAATGATTTCAATGTAACCACATAAACATACATATCCATGTTAGACAACTTTCACTAATAGCATGTCACAAGTCACTACATTACTCAGATATTTCACTGGTGATACCAACAGAAAAGAAAAGGCCAAGTTGCCCAACATCAAGCCTCTGAATAGCAGAGAACCATGAAACCAGAACACTCAGGAAGGATCCACCTCAACACTATTTTGAAAAAGAAAAAAGAACAAATATATTTGGGTTTTTGGACTCAAACACTGTATGTTGTTCTGCAATGTGAAGTTCATTATATATCTTTTGAAAATCTTGGATGCTAAAGAATTTAATTTAATACAAAGAAAAGAATCAGATACTTGTGCTTGTTTCCTGCATATCTAGTTATAGTTTTGTACAATATACCATGTACACCATATGAGCACTACTTTCTTTTATCTCATTAAACGAAAACGCAATTCCTCAAGATGCTGAACAATATACTGTACAATTCAGAGCCTAAGTCGATTGATTAACTGAAGAAATAGGGTTGCCTACGTCACATTTCTTTTTTGGTGAAAGGAGCTGCATCACATTGGAAAACCCAGCAACCAATGATCCATTACAAGTTTTACAATTAAGCTTATTTACAACTTACGGACAAGTGTGGAGAGACGCTAACAGAACTCCGGTGGAATACGGAGGTGCTAAACCAGCACCAAATCACACAACAAATTTCACCATCGTAAATACGACCATAGTTTCAACACTTTCAAGTTTCATCAATAGTTTTTCACTGTTCAGATCAACCACAAGGCATAACAATCTCATGCTTTCTAGGAAGATAGTAAGTGATAAACAGTGTCTGCCAAAGCCGATTAATTGCTGAAAGAACAATACAACATATATTCAGAATGGTACGTATCAGAATAGTAAAATACCAAGTAAGAAAGGCTGAAAGAAAAAACAAATGTATGCAGGGTTATAGTAAGCTCACCGTGTCGCAAGACCTGTATAGATTCTGGACATTAGATACCATGGGCAAATGAAACCTTTCAGCCAATAAACTACCCAACAAAAAAAATCAACATCAAAACAGAGCAAAGACAAAAGTTTCAAATCTGGTTGAATAAATTGCAATCTCAGCCGAAAGATTGTGATATTTAAAATCAGGGTTAAACTTTGCAATTTGCATCATGGATTGCAGGAATACTTAAAAAACCAAGAAAATAATTCAAACCAAAAACGAAATCATCCCAAGGTGCAAGTTAGACGGTGCATTGAATAAAAAGGGCCTAACATAGATCAGAATAAGATGGTAGTGCATGTAGATATTCATCATTCAACAGCAGAACAAATCATCACTTCTTGTTACACACCCCTCAAGACTTCTAAAATTTCAACATTAAAAAGAACAAAAAAACAGGGAGCAATAAGTCGCATTATAAACCAGAATCTAATGATTGAAAGTAGTCTGTACATCAAAAAAGAAAAATAAATGCAGAGTTAAGTACACAACAATGCACTCACTCACTCACCACCCAGAAAACAGATATCAACCCCCACCTGCGACCTCCCAACAGTCAAACAAGTCTCCATATGTCAACTCTCCCCTGGGACCTCGGTATACTCTCCCACCCCTGCCGCGTCTGACTGGATCTGGAACCAACCGCGGTGAAAGCACTGGTACATCCGGCGCCCAGAAACGCAATGAGTAGCTGTACCTGATAGGTATAACTGCATACCCCAACTCAGCAGGGTCCTGCAATGCATAAAATGTAAGAAACTCTAAAATTCACATGCAGGTATGTAAACCAATCAGTTACATGGAACAAAACTTCATACTATTTGAATAATAATCAAATAAAAAGAAGGAACCAAATTGAGCATCCTAAACACCAACCATTTATTCAATCAAAATCTGTAAAGAAGAAGGTCTTGAACATCTGTCCTCTCTCACTCTCTCTAAAAAATTTCTCTCTATTTCTCCCTTCTGCTTCTTCCCCTCTTGCTGTTCTTGTCTCTACCTTCATCCCCCTCTTCTCTTCTTTTATTTCTTCTTTTTCTTTTCTCCTTTTCCTCTCCCTGTTCTTCTTTCTCTTTCCCACATCCCCCATCTCTTCTCACTTCTTTCTTCTTCTTTTCTTCTCTTCTTCTCCCCCCTCCCTCTTCTCTTTTCCTCTTTTTTTCCCTCACCGACTGAAAGATTAGTAAACACAAGGGGTAGCGAGAAATTATACTATCTCTCTGTTCCTATCTCCCTTTTCTTTTAGGCGACCACCGCCCTCCCCCTCCTTCTCTCATCTTGAAAGTAAAACCATATAATAACACTAACTAAAATTTTAATCTAAAAACCATATATTTGACAATCCAAAACCAGAAACCCATCCAAATCCAAAGTTTATAAAACAGATACGAAAAGAAATCTTACCACACCAGAGGGGAAAACAAAATCAGAGTGCATGCCAACAAGAGGCCCCACGGGTGGGAGGGCGAAGGCAGGAAGCGGGTAGACGGGACACTCAACCACGTAGGCGGGAGGGGGAGCTACATAGATAGGATGAGGAGCCATGTAGGCGGGACGCTCAGCCATGTATGCAGGCTGTGGAGCCTCGTACACTGGACGCTGAGCCTGGAAAAACATCCTCGGATCCTGGTAAAACACTCTCGGAACCTAGTAAAAGCATAAACCTAGTTAATATCTGCCACGGACACATAAAAAGCTCACAAACTAATATTTAATTAACCATACAAGTAAGGGTATTTAAACATACCTGAGCATAACTTACTTTCGACACAAATTTTTAAGGGAGCTGAAATTTGCACTCCCATTTTTACATTCTACACTCCTATTGAGATTTTTTGACCAAATAACCCTTCTCATTTGTCCCCACCATATATATATATATATATATATATATATAGAGAGAGAGAG
>NC_020496.1:23936736-23947361 GCF_000184155.1 Fragaria vesca subsp. vesca | reverse complement strand
CTCTCTCTCTCTCTCTCTCTCATATATTCAGTATGAGAGAATAAGTTTGTTAAAGATAGCGGATTGAAAATCTGAGGAGCGCTAAATCTGATCAGTTCAAAACCTAAAAACATAAACGCACAATGAATTAAATAACAAGTCTTGCTCAGATTCAAAAAAAAAAAGTGGGATGGGTTAAATACAACAGAAAACAGAACTGGGAGTTTACTAGTGGTAGGCTGGTAGCAGCAGAAGCCGGCGTTGGGAGGAATAACACGTTTGCAGGACTGCAATATCGATGCATTCATATGTTGGCTTTCACAAAACTAAAAGGATCACAGCTAGGTGAACCAGACCGTTCAGAGCCAAATAAGTGTTGGTTCCTTGGCTAGTGCTAATCCTATTGTTATGATCATGATCAAGAAGGATGGAACAAATTGATACAAGTGTCAGGAAAGACGGTGGAAGGAAGGGTTAGGGTTTCAAAGGATGTGTCAATGATAGAAATCGGGGTCGGATGCATCTTGCTTGGACTAGAAATCAAACAAAACCTGGTCTTCTGTGCTTGATTGCTTGATATTGTTTCTACAGCTCTGCTGGTTTTGCAGATTTTGAGATATGAAGCCAAACCCAAACCCAATAATTCTTTTATTTTCCTCTTTCTTTTCCTCACATGCCTCTCTAGCTCTCTCTCTTACTGATTTTCCTCACAGGCTTCTCTTTGATTAAATAGTACTCAAGCTTTGATTTTGAGAATTGATGATATTCCTCTCAAAATTGCATTCATAGCCTTTTGGGTCATTATGAGTCTCTCTTCTTCTTCAATTTAAAAGGGTCTGCTTTAAATTCCTTCAACAAGATAAAAGATTGCTTTGAAATCATAGATACTGTATGCCAATTCCACCAGAAATTAGAGAGAGAGAGAGGACAAATAAGTAGAAGGTAATTTGGTCAAAGAAGCCTAATGGGAGTGTAGAATGTAAAAAAGGGAGTGCAAATTTCAGCACCCCTTCTTAAACCCAAATGAAAGAGCCATCAAAAGTTGGAAACCAGCAAAGCACGTCTATCATTTGAGTTAATTTCTTTTTAATGAAATTCATTTGATAGCTGAGAATTTAGAGTTAATCATGCAAAGATGAACCTATAGCTAAGGCATAGGGATCCGGTAACTAGCCCATCCCTGAAAGGCCCAAGACACTAACATTTTCATTGTTGGGATTGGAAGAGTTACCAGCTGTGCCACAGGAGGCAGGTTGAGCCTAGCTAGCTAATGGCTACGCAGTGCTATACTAGATATAAGCAATAATGCCAAACAGAAAGGAATGGACTACAACAGCTATATATTTGTCCCATCCACTTATACAGTTCAAAATATGCATGGGGGGTAATCGAAGTGGGAAGGATATATGCATAATCAGTTAATAATCAAGATGAGGAAGAGCAAACAGTCAAGGGTCTTTCGTCTAGTTTCGGTTTTAAAACTTCATTGATAAAAGCACAGACCCAAAGGAACCGAACCCATTACAGAGAAAGAAATAAAAAACAACTCCTCCCACTAATAACACAGGTTCATAGCTAAACAGGAGAAGCAGTTCAGTAGACTAACAATACAAAGATAACCCAAAGACTAACAGGTTATTTATTTTTATTTTTTGAAGTCAACAAACAGGTTAATATTTTCCGTTAATTTGTCACCCACTGCTATGCTGCTTATATAATTGGTGCAGGCAATCACTTGTATATTTCTGCTCGATTCTTTATCTAGTTTTTCCTCCTGTAATAGGGGTCATCCTAAGTCTTGTAGTTCCTAAGCAGAACAGACTTGCTTCTAATAAAGAAACTATCTTAAGCACATAATCAAGAGAACAGAGTATAATGAAATTTGAGAGTACCTCAGAAGGCAGATTGGGCCTCGGAGATCCCTGCACAGGCAGATTGTGCCTCTGAGGAGTTTGAACAGGCAGATTGAGCCTCGGAGATCTCGGAAATCTCTGCACAAGCAGATTGGGCCGCTGAAAAGTGTGCATAGGCAGATTAGGCATCTGAGAAGTGTGAACAGGCAGATTGAGCCTCGGATATCCCTGCACAGGCAGATTGGGCCTCTGAGGAGTTTGAACAGGCAGATTGAGCCTTGGAGATCTCTGCACAAGCAAATTGGGCCGCTGAAAAGTGTGAATAGGCAGATTAGGCAATAACCATGATAGTTCCAAATACAACATTTTTTCACAGGGGGCAATAACCATGATAGTTCGATATGAATAATGAAAGGATTAGCACAGATTCAAGCACAAAATCAATAAGAGAAATCTTCCTGTTACTTTTAATATCAGCCGCTAAACCATAGAGATTTCATACAATAAGTTTTCCTGTATTTTACAAAACACCAGTATATGCAGAGTGATTTGATCACCAAATAACACCCTGAATACAAAAAACATCCACCTCCAAAAGTTTACGTCATCAAAATTGTCCAATATTTTGATCAAGATCAGATTTTTCCGACCACTATCTTGGAAAATTATATCATTTCCATCATCTATACCAACACTTTTAACATTATTTCCCAAAAAAAGTCAAAACTTTTATAAAATGCAAAGCAATATGAGCTGAAAGTAATATCACAGAACAGATTAAAGCATCAAAAAGTGAAAATTTTGACCTGAATTTTGAGAAATTGGATGAAAAAGAAGGTAAAGATTGTACCTCAGAGGTACAAGAGATCTGTGCAGGAAGATTGGGGATGGGAGAGATCTGCATCGGCGACAAGGAGGACTGGGCGACCGACGAGGAAGGCTCGGTATCGGCCGCCGGCTCGTCGGTCACCGACGGAGCAGAAGACGCCGGAATCTAAAAGATAACGAAGAAACACCGAAAATCAAATTGAAAACCCTAACCAACACAAACAGCGAGATCAAATCGAATTGAAAACCCTAACAAACACAAACAGCAGGATCAAATCGATAATCTTAGGGACATACCACAACCGCCGGCTCGTCGGAATATTAGTCGGTCACCGACGGAGCAGAAGGCGCCGGAATCTAAAAGATTACGATGAAGCACCGACAATCAAATTGAAAACCCTAACCAACACAAACAGCAAGATCAAATCGAAAATCTTAGGGACATACCACAACCGCCGGCTCGTCGGAAACTTCATCGGTCTCCGACGGAGCAGGAGAAGTCGCCGGAACCTAAAACAAAACAAAGAAACCGAAATTCAAATCGAAAACCCTAGAAAACACAGCGAGAATCAAATCGAAAACCTTAGGGACTTACCACTACAGTTGCAGAATCGGAGGTTTGGATCGTCGCATCATCGTCGTCGGAATAGTATAGCCGGCGATCAGAATCGGCGACAATTTCGGCGGTGATAGTAGAGTTCGACATTTTCAGAGATGAGAGAGATGAGAGTAGTTTTTACGGTTTTCGCAAGAGGAACTAACTCGTTTGAGGTAAGGGTGAGTAAAGTGGCGACGGGATTTTGAGATATATATGGGCCTAAACATGAAAGCCCAGAACACGGCGTATAAGAGAATGAAGAAAAGCAGAAGTAGGGAGTGGGACTTGAAAGGCTTTGATGAACAACAATCAAACCTTTCCCACCTAATTTCCTATAGTTAATGGCTTACTGCAGAATAGAGCATGCAAATTGAACAAACAGATGGAATTGGACCAAAAAAGGCTTTGTTATTCATCAACCTTTCTTCATCCAACACCCTCCTGTTCAATTAGCATCATCATCACCTGGGTCTCGGTTTTTTGTTTTCTGCCTGTTTTTCTGGAGTTCTGGGTTAGTTGTTCCCTTTTATATTTGGGTTTCTCATTTATTTCAGTAAAACGTCGGCGTTTTAGCATTTTGATGCTACGCACCGTTTTATACCTTGTTCATAGTTCAGTAGCTCGCTGCGGCCACGTGTCGTCGTGTTTGACTCTATAACAAAATGTACTCCCCATTAATTTTAGAGATATAAAATCCACACACCTTAAAAGGGGGTGTATTGTATATGGAATTAGTAAAAGTTTTAAAGAAGTCTATGGAATTTGAAAGTATATGGAATCAGTGAAAGTCTGTGATTAAAAATTGATGGTTTTAAGAAATCAGTGAAAGTCTATAAACTTTTCAAAGAGTCTGTAAACTTTTCAAAAAGTCAGTTGATTAAAATAAGTCTGTATGAATCCAAATACAATACACCCCCCTTATTGAAATTCAATAATTCACACATCATTTTTCATTTTTTGGTTAACATATTCATAAAAAGACAAAGTTTAAGTCACTAAAAGATAAAATTTAAATTACCAAAAAAAGAAAAACGGTGTGTGGATTTCACAACCTTAATTTTATTGTCTATTTTACTTCTATTGGAATTAAAAGATGAACTAGAAAGTGCAAATTAAACTCCACCTCGTCGAGAACGTCCATGCTGCAAGGTCGAACGACGTCGGATGGTTGTACTGGGCTTGCTTGGATCCACTTGGGATACTCTGCCGTCCTCGCCAACCGCGTTAGAGGATGTCAAAATGACAACGTTTTTCATTTGGAATCTTGTCCTTAGTTGGAAATGAGAGCATAATAAAATGATGAACCTGACTTCGGTGACAAAAACCAATGAACATGGGACACGTGTCTATTTTAAAAGGCTTGACTGCAATTTAAGGACATAACATGAGGGTTTTGGGTATTTGGCATGTTTATTTATAATTATTGTTGACACTTGTCTATCTTTTATTAGTGTTTGTTACCCATAAATGATCATACTGATCACCCATGTTATTTCCTAAAAGGATTGAGCAGGGAAGCTTGGGAGAGAGAGTACATGCCCATTTGCAGTACATGCTTACTCAAATGCACAGCGACTGCAACAACAAACTTATTCAAACAATGCCATATGTTACCCAGTGACGGAAATGACCCTTTTTAATTTTGAAAAAAATCTTAAATAGGCTTAAATATTCATAAATATTAATGGAATGATATAGAAAAATCTTAAATAGGCTTAACTTACAATTCTAGCTACGTCACTGGCATAACCACACGTCATATAATGAAATAATTTGATTATCAGTATACGTCACAAAAGCAATCGAATATGAAAAATACTCAAAGCAATCACATATAGTATATGTTGTTTTTTATAATCTTTTATCTTCCAAAAAGAAGCGGTGTTGGGCCTCTACTAACAATTAGTGGCGATAGCGGGGTAGATCGGCCCAACTTTTTCTTCTCGGTCTCAACAATCCTAATCTCTAGTTTGGTGTCTCAAATCCTTGTGTCAGATGGATCGAGGGTTCCTCGGTTTCTCCTCAACTTTCCCCTAATCGAATTTCATATCTCTAATTCTCTATCATTCACTCAACCCTCAAACCTTGTCCTAAACGGATTAGAATTGAGGGTTTCTCCTATATATATACCCAGAATCCGAATCGAATTTCATATCTCGATCATTTCCCTCAACCATAAATCCCTGTCCTAGACGGATTAGAATTGAGGGTTTCTCCTCGTATATATATATATACCCAGAAAGCGATCATATCAGATCCGAAAGCGATTATGGAATATCACCAGTTCTATTATTTCAATGCGGTGCGGAAAAGGGCAATCACTCTAACAGGGTCTGTAGAGGAGGACAAGCTTTTCATCAGATTGAAGTTCTACAAGAAAAGCTCATGGCACCGTGTGGCAAGCGATCCACTTAATTATGATTGTAACAAGCTAGCCCAAACAACTTTTGCGGTCAAGTTTTCTGATATGAAGCAGCGATTATCCAACAACAACGGCAGTGATAGGGGCTATGAACTCTACCTCTGCCAGCGTCTGACAGAAATGGGTGTGCCCAAACATGAGCATCATGGTGCTGTTCAGAAGGTGTTCGAGATGGTTGAGGCCGCCGTGTCCCCTGTGGAAGCTCTTATAGTCTCTGTGTGGGACAACACCTACCGCGTTGAAGATGCAGAATATAGGCCCAATTGGATTCCGGCCAGCACATCATCAATCGAGGGTTTGCAGCCAGTGACACTCGACGCTGATATTGTCACACGCTCGCCCTCCTGTGCTATTTGCTTGGAGGATTTTGAAGTTCTTGATCAACAACAGCTCCCCGTTACTGTATTGGCCTGCCGACACCATTTTCATGTACATTGCATTGTTCAGTGCCTGGAGATCAGCCACCTGTGCCCCCTCTGCCGATACGCCATGCCGACACAAGAAGATTAACACCATGAGCTGCTTGCTGCTTTCTTATCTATATGTAATGTAGTTGGTGCTGCTACTGAACTAAAATGTATCATCTTTTATTTACTGTAGCTCAAGCAACTATGTGGGATTCTCCACTCTGCTTCCTTCGTTTGTAATAGTTCTTGAACACTTACTTGGCAATCTATATATCATCTTTTGTTGAAATTTCTTGCCTTGCCTTTTGCTTTGTTTGCTCCAACTCTAATAAACTGATTCATCTCGTATCTCATTTTGTGTCGTTCTATACAACTGGATGTTTTCTCTTCAGATCTCAGACTTAAGCTTGTTTTTTAATTTCCTAGCACCAACTGGTGGCATTTAGTTAGGATCCTTTTCTTTCTAAGTTTCAACCAGACTGAATGGTTTCATTGCAAGGTCCAAACAGGGAAGGAAACAATCTATACTCACCCACATATATCGTCCAACAATCTCAGTTGCTTCTTCTTATCCTGGATCAAGAGATCCATGCACCCACAGACATAGATATCTAATGTTTGAGTCAATGTATACTGATGTTATGTCACAATTTTACACTAGTATTGAAAAGGCCAACTTCCACGCCTCTGGATATCAGAGAACCTTGATAACAGAACATCCTCGCATTCCTCCACAAACCAATGATAGAGGAAACCGAATCCTGGTCAGATCTACTAGATGGCAAGCCAATTTGTTTCCTGAAGAAATTAACTAGTAATCAAGAAGAGATAAAGAGCCAACACTAGAAAGCAGAAACTAGAACAAAGTCCAAGGAAATTTTTTAGGAGGTCATGCTTAAACTAGGTTCAAGTAGCAGTTATAGTGTTCAAGCAACCATGCGCATATATACCTAAGCACGCGTCTATAGAAGCAAAGGAGGTTTAGTACATCATAACGAAATCATACCTATATCATGGTACATCATACCTGATTGCATAAGAGATTGTCAGATTGATATGCTACATACTGTTCGTGCTCCTGATATCGGATCTCAGAAATCACACGCATTGCATTCATGAAAGTAGAATCCAAAGGGCGAAATCCCATACTGATGACCTTGTTGACATATTCCTTAAACTCGGCATTTTATTAGGGACATTACAAAAGGGTTGGCTACTAGAAAAGTGGAAATGAACAGATTGAGGATTCTGGCAGTGGAACTTGCCTCAGAAACGATATATTGGGAGCAACATTGCTTGGTACCCGAACATTTTGAGCACCTGATACGAGTTTTCTAAGGAAAACAACCACCAAAGCGGGAAGTGATGGGCACAATGGAGCTCATATGTCACCACCATTTCCTTTCTCATTGCCCAAATTTGGAGATTAGTACATTGTCACTGTACTAATCTTAAGCAATGCTATTTCTCCTATTAGTATCAATCTAATGTAGTAGTATGACGGTCGTTTTTCAGACTTCAAACGGTCACTTGAGGGGTGTGTTTTAGACTTGTAGAAAGGAATTTAGTCAGTCATGATGTACATCTGAACATTGTTCTTGCTCGATATCTGAAACTAGACTTCTCGATGAATTTCATTAGCTCCTAAGCTTGTTAGTCTTGGTTCCAATTTTTATCACTTGCTCTGTTTAAGAAAACACCTGTGTTCTGCGGCAGATTACAAGAACCAAGAACTTGTTATGCTCCACATTGTTAAACGAACTCCAGACAAAGAAAACTGAACATAGTGGCAAAAGTAGAGATTCAATGGCGGCTCTGAGTTTTCATGGTTTGAGAAATGAGTTAATGCATACATATATGTGGATTCCAGGATGTGAAAGAAGATACATCAAAAACATCATAAGAACAATAGTACAATTGAAATGAAATTAAGAAGCCGATACACCCAAAAGAGTGTTAGACTGAAACTTCTGTTGTGCTGTTTTATTCAATCATCAGACACTAGTCACGCTACAGAACAGATGCCAATGGTCGTGTAAGGTGCACGCACTTGTTTTACAATGTTTTCATTGTACATTTTACTTCCCAATTTCTGTTCCAATGCAACCACATAAACATACATATTCAATGTTAGACAACTTTCACTAATAGCATGTCACAAGTCACTACATTACTCAGATATTTCACTGGTGATACACTGATACCAACAGAAAAGAAAAGGCCAAGTTGCCCAACATCAAGCCTCTGAATAGCAGAGAACCATGAAACCAGAACACTCAGGAAGGATCCACCTCAACTTTATGCACAGAGAATTACAAATTCGAGTCAGATCTACTAAATCCCTGTTGCAACACATTTTTGTCCTCAAGAAAAGAAACAGAGGCAAGAAAGCTCCAGCGGAACATAAACTGGTAACCCCAGAAAAGATACAGATCAAAGTCCCAACAATTGTAAGAAGAAACTAGCACAGTTAAGGTCCTTAAAAAATTAAACTTTCAAAGGCAAATTCTAATGAAATCTAGGACTTTTGGTTGGTTCAAACTGCAGGTATACTGGTATAGTGTCCAAAACAACCTGATTGCCAATCTACTATGCAGGTTTACTGGTTTAGTACATCATACTTGACGAAGTCATACATAGATACCCATGATAGAATGAGATGATATACTACATACACGATAATTTCGTTTTGTGTGTGTATGTGTGCATAACCTACTGAACCTCTTGAGAAGATGGAACAAACTAAACATACTTACAATAAATAAGTGATACTTCTGATGTCTTGATGAATCAAGCAAAAGAATAGCTCTCCGTCCTAAGTCATGTTGTTTCACCTGTTTCCTCAAACCCTAAGCCAACGTCTACAATACTCATTTTCCCTTGAAAGATATTCAACAACTCAGGTACTTGTTCTTGATATCTGATCACAAACCTATCCAAGAAGTAACTCTTACTGGTAGTCACCGTGCCACCCAAAGAAAACTCTCCCTTCATTATTAAGCCCTTCAACAGGAGCACTCTAATAACTGAACACCTAGGTATAGTCCACTTCTCCAAACTATAAGTTAGAACACTCGGACTTGCACCTACAAGTGCAGGCTCCCAACCCATTCTCTTGACAAGAAAATCAATTTTACTTAAAACTATCTTCTCTGACATTCCCATGAACATGGGATTTTTTCTAAATGCCAAGAAGAAATCATCTTCAGTCCAACCGAATGTGGTCTTGTATACTTCCATCCTTTGTACCCATTTCAATCCATCCACCGCAGATATCACATACAAGGCCTTCATAAAGCTAGATGAGGAGGGGCTTATTCCCATACTGATGACCCTCTCCACGTTTTCCTTACACTTGTGGGTTTCCCGTGACACTGCGAAAAGGGTAATGCTCAGATACAAATTGACCGAGGATTCAGGCACCTGAACTGACTTGAGAAATGCAATATTGGGAGCAATATTGCTTAGTAATGGCGCAGTGACCGTGAATCCCTGATACAATTTGGAAAGAACAAGACCCACCATTTTGTCCGGGATCGGTAGACTTCTGATTATAACATAACAGGGTCTGAGATTTTCCTCTAAGCTAAAGGTCAAAAACTTTGGGTTGCCGGAAATGATGTGAGCAAGGGCAGTGCCTCTTATGCCAACAGAAGTGAAAAACTCGAGTTTGGGCATTATGGTCTCTTGAGCATTGTATGAGAGCAGGTCTGGGCGTTTCTTAACAATTTCAGAGACATGGGTATCACTGAATCCATAGTCTCTCAGAAGCTTAATGACCGAATCTGGTTGTTTCGGGGAGTTGAAGTGTACTCCTCGCTTCTTGGACAAAGAGAGAGCAAGTTGTGGGGAGAACCCAAATGAGTTTATCAAGTATGAAACTATAAAAGATTGGTGTTTTCCATCTTCTGGTTTATCATCATGTATTTCAGACCCTATGAATGATAATGACGAATATGATGTGCTAAAAGGAGATGCCTTTTGAAAATGGGTCACTGAAGAATCAACAGAAATGCTTGGAACTAGTAATTGCAATCTTCTACAACAGAACCCAAACATAATTGAAGCAAACAATCAGAATGGTAGACTCACCAAATACCAATGCTTCCTCTGCTCAGCTTCAATTGAATCAATGTTTCACTGTTGACGATGCTCCCAATTGGGGTTTTAGGGTTTTTGCTCCTGGGCTCACCAAAGCAGGGACTGAACTCACTGAAGGACTCACCGGTCGCCACAGTATTGTATCAAAAAGGCCAAATACCCAGAATAGTCCCATTACTTTTTTTGTCCTCAATTTCTTAATTGGGCAATGATAAAAAGGTACATTTAAAAGTAACAAATGATAAAACTGTTAATAAATGTTCACTGATGATAAAACAGTACACCCATTTAAATCTCTTAAAACGTTGCCTCTAAAAATAAAAAAATTACGAACACTGCCATTGACCAAAACGCTCTCTCCATCACAACGCCTCTCTCTCTCTCTTCCAAATCCCAAATCCATTTCAGATCACCACCTCCTTCTCTCTCTCTCTCTC
>NC_020496.1:23933750-23935448 GCF_000184155.1 Fragaria vesca subsp. vesca | reverse complement strand
CAAAAATTTATTTGGATTTCATCGCTCAAACATCTGACTCTTTCTAAATCCTATTTTATTCTTTATAATTGTGTAGAACATCTGTTTTTACATTTGCCTCTTGTGTAAAAGCTACGTTTGAACCTCTAATATTTTGACTTAGATGATAGAACTATGTATGAACCAAAATATGATACTTGTATTCCATTCCATTAGTACCTTTTTGGTAGAACTCTAGGCCAAGTTTTGTTATATGCAATAAAGATTTAGCCTTAAAGTGAACGTATTCCTACTTTTCTAGGAGCATAGTGACATGAGATGAGATATATAGTGTATTACTCAGACTTTCTACTGCTACAGGAATTGTACTATCTTAGCTCATTTAGCAAGTTGTGGAGTGATACTTTACTGCAAAAAGTATCGGTGAGTGTGGCAATATTATGTGAATAGTTACATAAATAGATAGTTACATGCATAGTTACATGAATAGTTACATGAATAGTTACATAGATAGATAGTTACATGCATAGTTACGTGGATAGTTACATAGATGAATAATTACATGCATAGTTACATAGATAGTTACATAAATGGATAGTTACATGAATAGTTACATAGACGCATGCATAGTTACATAGATAGATAGTTACATAGATAGATAGTTACGTGGATAGTTACGTGGATAGTTACATAGATGAATAATTACATGGATAGTTACATGGATAGTTACATGAATAGTGACATGGATAGTTACATGCATAGTTACATGGATAGTTACATGCATAGTTACATGAATAGTTACATGCATAGTTACATGAATAGTTACATACATAGATAGTTACATAGGCAAGTTAACGTAGTTACACAAGTGTAGCATGTATGTAACTACCCAGGTAACTATCAATCTGTAGTTACATGCATAGTTACATAGATGGATAGTTACATAGATAATTATATAAATGGATAATTACCCAGGTAACTATCAATCTGTAGTTACATGCATAGTTACATAGATGGATAGTTACATAGATAATTATATAAATGGATAGTTACCCAGGTAACTATCAATCTGTAGTTACATGCATAGTTACATAGATGGATAGTTACATAGATAATTATATAAATGGATAGTTACATGCATAGTTACATAGATGAATAGTTATATGGATAGTTACATACATGGGTAGTTACATTGGTAGATACATATGTAGTTGCATAGGTAGTTGAATGTAAACTGCACATCTAAATAGCCATGTAGCAACAAGCAAAGAAAAAAAAGATACATAATTAGATACAAATGCAGTTTCTATAACTGTTTTGAAAACCTAAATGTAACTACCCATGTAATTGTCATTGTCAATCTTCTAGTTATATGGGTAGTTACATTGGTAGATACATATGTAGTATGATAAGTGTTTTGAGGTGTGATAAGCTAACATATCAGACAATTTTGTGCAAAAGAAGATGATGGGAAAGAATAACAGAGAAAGGGATACACAGGACAGAGATGCTGACATACAAGAAGCAAAGAAAAAAAAAGAAAGGCAGAGTTGATGAAAAGGCAAAAGAAAAAAAAAGAAGAAAACAGTTGATGAAGAGCAAAGAAGAAAAAGAAGATAGTTAGATGAAGAGGGT
Source organism: Fragaria vesca subsp. vesca (assembly GCF_000184155.1). Lineage (NCBI taxonomy): Eukaryota > Viridiplantae > Streptophyta > Magnoliopsida > Rosales > Rosaceae > Fragaria > Fragaria vesca. The sequence goes on along the minus strand of NC_020496.1, from coordinate 23,933,834 downwards.
GATGATGAACTGCTGGCCAAACTTTGCAAGCAGCTAAACATGAAGAAGACACTAAGAAGCATTATAGATCATACATTGAACTAA
>NC_020496.1:23927671-23931863 GCF_000184155.1 Fragaria vesca subsp. vesca | reverse complement strand
GAGAAATTTTTCAGTGCTACGGGAGGACCACGTGGCAGTCTGACGTGGTCCTACTTTCCAATCGAATTTAGACATGTAGATTTTCTTCACGAAAAATTATTTCAGCTATTTTGTCAAAGACCATTTTAGGTTTTCTGTTGTTTTTTTAATACTAAACCCTAAGCCCTAAACCCCAAACCCTAAACCCTAAACCCTATACCCTAAACCCTATACCCTAAACCCTAAACCCTATACCCTAAACTCTAACCCTAAATTTTAAACCCTATACCCTAGACCCTAGTTTGAACTTGCTAAATACCCATGAATGTCATTTCACAAAAAATAGAAAATATTTGTTTATATTTTAGTTGTAAAAAATCCACATGTTTAAATTTGATTGGAACGTAGGACCACGTCAGACTGCCACGTGGTCCTCCCGTAGCATTTAAAAATTTCTCTATCTGCAACCCATTATAGGGTTGGATAAGGCGGTTTCCCTAGCTTTTTGAATTGAATTCTAAGTGGAAAGAAGGAGCACGTGGCAGGCAAATAGAGTGAGACAAGAATATTCTCAGAATATTTCCTCAAATCTTGAATATGTCGTGTAGTAATTTCATAAAATATCCCGAAATTTTAGGAAATATCAAAAATATCAGACGAGAATCAATTGGTATGAGAAAGATATATTGCCATGTGAAAAAAAGGAAATTTTTAGCGAAATTTCGAGGAAAGTATCAAAATTTCAGTTGTGCTATGTAAATGAAATTTCGATTTCTATTAGATCCATTGACATGTCAGTCTCTCCTCTTCGGAGTGAGGACAAGTAGTTTGAGGCTAGAGTTATTTGCTCGTAGTTGTAATCCCTTGTTGGGTGCTATGACTGTTTTGTAATTGCAGTTTATTGAATGAAATTTTCTTTAATCCAGAAAAAAATGAATATCTTTTTCTTCGAGTTCGGCTTGCTTCACCTGTCTTCTGATAAATTGAAATTAAGAAAATGTTCATATCCACACTTGTATGAACAAATGATGCTAACAATATCCTGACCAGAGTGAGGCTAACAATGAGGATTAACATATTGATACTCCCTCATGTCTATATCAAAAATCAAAATCAAAAAAATCAAATTGTTGATACCAATATTACCATTCGTATTGGAGAAACATGGAACTGTTTAACAAAAGTAAAGATTCCCTAAACTTACAGAACTAAATCGATTCAATAATTCAGATAGGTAAATATTCAGAAGTGCCCCAAGTTTTCCACACCGTACCCCAAAAGTACACTAAACAGATAGCAACATCAACTTGGTAGTTGGGACATTGCAAAATCAACCAACATGTTGATGCGAACTCAAACTATTCAGCTTTCATACACTTAAATTCCACCCTAAGCACAGATAAATGTAAACAAGTTATGTACTGTTGAGAAGGCTAGCTCCTTACACTGTATTGTAAATTGGAATCAGTGCCAATCTCAGAGCTTATACAAACGAATCAAAATCTGATAGCGATGCAAGTTTCTATCCTGTAAGAAAAGGAGCTCTGGCCACAACCGATCCGATTGAGTCATAGATTATATGCATGGAACCTTAAGATGTCATGAGATTGCATTAGAAATGAATGTGTTACCAACTTCAAGCTCAAAAGTACATCTTTTGTGGGCAAAAACTCATTGCCTAAAAGACTGAAAAAAAAAAAGTAAAAGAAATGCTATAGTAATACTCAAAGTAGCAAAATAATTGACAGCTATGGCAGTACAAGTAGTCGTTCTGATACTCGTAATAATGAAAGTATAATGAGATTCACAAAGTTTCATCCTACAATTGTTTCACTCCACCTCTTTCCTCAAATCCTAGACCAAATTCTGCAAGAGACATTTTCCCTTGAATAATACTCAACAGTTCAGGTGCTCGCTCCTGATATTTGCTCACAAACCTATCATGGAAGCGCTTCTTACTGTTTATCAGCATGGTGGATAGAGAACGTTCTCCCTTTTTGATCAAACCCTTGTATTGAAGAACTCTAATAACTGAACACCTAGGAATGATAGACTTTTCCAAACTATGAGTAAGAATATCCGGATATTCAGCCACATCTGCAGACCGCCAACCCATTTCGTTCACAAGAAACTCCATTTTACTTGAACTGTTCTTCTCTGACAAGCTCATAAACAAGGGGTTCTTTCTAAATGCAAACAGAAAATCTTCTTCAGTCCAACCACACTTCTTATAGAACTCCTTCTTTTGTGCCCACTTTGATTCATCCATCTGAGAGACCACTTGTAGCGCCTTCATGAAAGTAAAACTCGAAGGCAGAATTCCAATATTAATGATCTTGTTTACACTTTCCCTAAGCTTGCTAGTATTAGGGGCCAACACAAGAGGATGATAGGTCACACAAAATAAGATGGCCGATTCCGGGACCTGAATTTCCCTAAGAACTGAAATATTAGGAGGAAGATTGCTTAGTAATTTGACCCCCATTGCTCGCCTTGAGTTCTTAAAGAAAACAGCCACCATGTCGTCGGGGATGGGGACACTTTTGATAATGTCATAGCACGGTTTGAGACTTCTCTCCAAGCTTTGAGCCAAAATGCGTTGGTTGTAATTCATGACCTCAGCAATGGTGGTGGCTGAAAGTCCAATAGAGCCCAAAAACTGGAGTTTGGGCGCAAGAATCTTCTCAGCATTGCATAAAAGCAAGGATGGTTGTTTCTTAACAATTTCGGGTATCTGGGTATCACTGAAACCATAGTGTTTGAGAAGCCTAATAACCGAGTCTGGTCTTTCTGGAGATTTAAGCCGAAGCTTATGGGTCTTGGACAAAGAGAGAGCTAGTTTTGGGGAAAACCCAAGTGAGTTGATGAGGTATGAAACAGTAAAATAGTGATCTTGGGGTTTATCATCATCAGATTCTAATAGTGATGAGTATGGTCTGCTTAAAGGAGGTAGCTTTTGAAAGAAATGGAAATGGCTAAGTGAATTTGGGACTAGAAGTTGCATTCTTTTACAGTAAACACCAAACATAATGGGAGCAAAAGATTGAAAGATAAGGAAGGAAGGGAGTACTCACCAAATAGAAGTTGGTATCTCTGGGTCGGCTTCACCAAATACCCAATTGCTGAAGCTTCAATCAGAGCTGGAATTTGGGTTTTGACTTCAATTTGGGGGTTTAGGGTTTTACTCCGCCGCTCATTAAACCGGGAAACTGCTGGTGTGCTTATGACTGTCACCTCATAATAATATTTATAGTAAATTACATATTAGTTACTAACTAAATTTTACTTTACAAATACATCCTTTACACATTATCTTATACAGTTAAGGACAAAAATTAACAAATTAAGACAATTTAATGTACACATGCCATCTGTCACTATAATTTTACCAGAATACCCTTCACTACATATTATACTGTTACTGCCAATAGAATGTGCTACTGTCGATCAAAAGGTGCTACTGCCGGTGCTATTGCAATATTTTTCCAACTATTCTCTGATTGCTAGCGCGCTACTACTGCCGACCCTTATGCTAGCACACTGCTACTGCCGACCCTATGATGCTAACGCGCTGCTACTGTCGATGCTAGCATGCTGCTACTGTCGAAGATGCTACTATCAATTCCCAGACATAATAACACTAATCCGGCCACAATCCTAATCCTAAAACCACCATTACCACTAGCAACATTGCTCACACCACTCCCCCCAACTTCTTCCTAGAACACAAATTCCAAAGATAACAAGCAAATTAAATCCCAAATCAAATTCTAATTAAAGATAACAAGCAATTTCCAAATCTGACCACATATAACAAAATCTGCCCTTGAAATCAATCGAACTCATTTGATCTCACAAACCCACTCCAAATCCCACCAAGCTCATGCCTCTGTTTTTCTTCACTTCCAAATACGAAGCTAATACCCCCAACGCCATTCTGATCCAAATTGATTGAAACCTTTGCCCAGAAAAGCATCCAATTGGCGTCCAAATTTCCTCAGCCGTCGTCGTCCTCTTCGAGGCGCCACCGCCGTTGTCCTATCACAGTTGTTGTCGTCGAATCACCTCCGCTCTCGTTGTCGATTCACCGACGTCACCATCATCAATTCATCGATGTCGTCAATCTTGTCATCGATTCACTGCTGTTGTCGTCGCCGTCGCAAAGGAGAGAGAGAGAGAGAGAGAGAGAGAGAGAGAGAGAGAGAGAGAGAGA
>NC_020496.1:23891919-23927651 GCF_000184155.1 Fragaria vesca subsp. vesca | reverse complement strand
GAGAGAGAGAGAGAGGATAAAATTTGCAGAGAACCAGATCGGGGGGGTTGTATGAAGAAGAGAATGGCATGAAGCGTAATTGTTTTGAAAAATCTGAGCATTTTGATCTTTTACCATAAAAACTCGGGTCAGGCCTGTTACAACTTTATTTTGGGTTTAGACTCTTGTCCTAATCTGTAGAAGAAATATAAGAAGTGGGTTTTTTGTGTTTTTATATTTGGTCATGTGCTACTATGTAATTTTCTCTAATATTTAATATTTTTTTGGAAGGGGCAAACGAGCATTTTTTTTTCTCGCCAAAAAGAGAGATAACATAACAGTAATTATATTAACACAGCTTTTTTTTCTTAATACACAACTCAATACAAAAAATTGGTCATTTTCCTCCAATTTTTCCTCTTTTACCCTTCTGTTATTCTTTTTTTCTTCTTTCTGCCCTGCCCTTGTCTATTCGTCAAACTTTCTGTCTTCTCTTATGTTTGAAGATCATGTATAAGAAGTACTGAACATGTAAATTCAAAATAATTTGAAAAAAAAGAAAGAATAGGAAAATATCATTCTACATCCAAATCTCCAATTTTCATACCTTCCTTCATTAGTTGCTTTACACAATTGAGATAAGTCATAAGCCAGATAACAATTGAAGCTATGAATCACTGAATGAGTTCATGGTTGTCATTTGAAAAGCTCCCACTTGAACAGAAAGACAAGGCCACATACTTAATTTGCAACAAATGCTTTGATGATGTTTCAAGTTTTGCTGGTATAATTTGATGGATGAGTTAAATCCTTAATTAATTTGATGAGTAAATCGACAAAGAAGATTGCATAGAAGATCAAATAAAGATGTTTTGAATAGCTTTTCCAAAACTCGACTTGAAAGAGGGAGATTTTTTTTTCTCATCTTTCATTTTTAAAAGACAATAAAAGGGTAGAAGAGGAATTTCAAATTATACAAAGTGTGGTGTGTGTATTAAACAAAATGGGATGTCTTAATAAAATTTCTCATAACATAACATAAGCATTGGGGGCAAATGAGCATACGCAATTGACTTGCTCCAGCTGATTCCTCCAATTCTAAGCATTTTTACATTAAAAGATCGATCCACAGTAATTCAGGAACTTGCTATTGATACTTGATCACATAACAATCCAAGAAGCACCACCTCACTTCTCTTCATCAGAAAGGTACGTAAAGAAAAATCTCTTGACTAATTAATCCATTCAACATGAGATCTTTCATAACCGAATGCCCATGCATGATCTGCTTCTCCAAACATTGTAATGCCTGATGAAACAGGAGGTTCAGACCAGACATCAATATATACACTTGATATGGCACATTGATAATCATCAGGACATCACACTGAGAAATCACCCCGTCATGACAAAGAAACACATGGAACGAGTGATGACATTGATGAGAACACCCCAATTGATGAAGTGAAAGGACCAAGTGTGTTTGAAAGGATGAAGGAAGAAGTCAAAGCCGTACGTTGTGGAGGCGGTAATTCATCCTCACAAAGATTCCAGTATTCATTTATCACTACAGAAGATACGATAATCTTTGATACGTTATCTATGACTCAAGAAAATTGTTTCTCCAAATCATACTAGAACTTGTTAGACTAAACCATATCAAGTGCAGATTTAGTCCATAAATGCTATCAGCAGTAACGATGAAGGTAACAAGCATGATTAACCCATGATCATGCAGAGAAAATAAGTCATACGACAAGCTTGATCCTGCTCTCTATATCAACTCTATACCGATCAATGGTAAAGAAAAGAAATTGCCGGATCCCCAAGTGTTGTCTTTACAAGTCAATTTATGCTCAATAGAGCAGTAAATGTTCTCAAACTAATTCGAGAGCACTTCACACTTTTGAGTTTACCATGCTGAATAGGCAAAACACAAGCAGGCGAGAGCAAACTTTTTGCACTCATGACTAAACTCTTTGCAACCTACAATCAATCCATATACTACTTGTTACAAGACACAGCCATTTAGATGTTGCACAACTGCACATGAATCAGTTATCCATTTTCATTTTGGTAAAGATTCAATGCATCCATCTTGAACCTGCAGTTTCAGATTTAGTACAGTACCAGAATGACATTGCATCTAGTTTACTGATCCTGTCAAATGAATGCATCATAGACAAAAGTTTGACGATTTCATCAAAGGAAAATAAAGCTAGGCCACAAGATCTTTGGATTTGAAGTGATCAAACTATTAGAAGTATGATTTAATAAGACTTGCAATTACTTGCCGATTCAGACACTTGGTTTATTTGCACAGAAATATTATTGAATTTTAAGTGTCCTTCGTTGATGAAGAAGGGTTAACACATACCTGTCAAGAATCAGTTCAGTAACTCATTTCATCCTTAGTTTTGTTTTGACACTTAAATCCATATGTTGATGTAGACATTCATTGAACCTTGAAATTTAGGCAGGGTTCGACTGAGTTCAATTTTCAAATATAAACTTGCAGGGCAATCCAATTCAAGTCCCACTCGCCTCTCTGTCTTCAAGAATTCATCTCCAGATCTGAGGATATATTTGGTCTAGTGATACATCGGAAAGTAGTACATCATTTTCTGCATAGCCATTTAAAAATCTCTCCATACAAGAAAGAACATAATAAGAGAAATGATGCGGTAGAACTCAATGCTGAGCAAGAATAATAACTACATCCTACAAATTTTCACTCGTCATCTTCAGTTGAATCTTAAACCAAATTCTGCAAGATCCATTTTCCTTTGTAAGATGCTCAGCAATTCAGGTACCTGTTCTTGATATTTGATCACAAACTGTTCCAAGAAGAACTTCTCTGTTTCGTGCACAATGGTAGCCATAGATGTATCTTCCTTAACTAAGCCCTTTAACTGGAGAACTCTGACAACTGAACACCTAGGTATAATTCGCTTCTCCAAACTATAAGTCAAAAGATCTGGACGTGCAGCCAGATCTGCAGGCTGGCAACCCCATTTGTTCAAAAGAAAATCCATTTTAGCTGAAATATTCTTCTCACAGAAGGTCATAAACAGGGGGGTCTTTCTAAACGCCGACAATACATCATCTTCAGTCCAACCCCACATCTTATAAAATTTCATCTTGTGTTCCCATTTTGATGCATCCGTCACTGATATCACATACAAAGCTTTCATGAATGTGCTAGATGAAGGCTGGAATCCCATGCTCATAACTTTCTTAACATTCTGTTTGACCTTCTCAGAGTCAAAGGACAGTGCTTTGAAATAAAAGGACACCCACAGAGGAAATGAGGATTCTGGCAGCTGATGCGCTCTCAGAATCGAAGTATTGTGAGCAACATTGCTCATTACTTTGAGGTTAAACATATGATAGTTGCTAATGAAATCAGGGACCTTGTGCTTAGGTATTCCTAGAGTCTTCATGATATCATAACAAGGTCTAATACTTCTCTCTAAGCTCCATGTCAAGATATTTGCATTGAAACGCAAAATCCGGGCAAGGTCATTGCTCGAAAGGCCAACAGAACAGAAAAACTGGAGTTTGGGGCAAAGGGTCTTTTCAGCATTGTATACAAGCAGAACTGGCAAGGTCTTAACAATGTTAGAGATGTGGGTATCAGTGAGTCCATAGTGTTTGAGAAGCTTAACAACAGAGTCTGGTTGTTCTGGGGTGTCAAAGTGTAGCTTCTTATTCTTGGAGGCAGAGAGAGCCTTTTCTGGGGAGAACCCATGTGAGTTTACAAGGTATGAAACTGTAAAGGATCGAGATTTTTCATCTTGGGTACTTCCTAACAATGATTTTGATGCATATAATCTTGTAAAATGAACATGGGTGACTGAAGAAGAATCAACAGCAATGCTACAACTTGGAAACAGTAATTGCAATCTTTTACAGCAAAAACCAAACATAGTTGGAGCAAACAGTCAGAATGGGACTCACCCAATTCGAAGCCGGTGCTCCACTTTCCTCCGTCAATTTGGGGATTTAGGGTTTTGCTCTGCTTATGTATTGGTCTGTGACAGAGGCTGAAGCCGCTGAACTGATAAACTGAAGGTTCGAGGAATACTACAAGTCGTATTCTACACGGACTCTACTTTTTTTTTCAAATTTTTTTATTAAGAAATTGCTTTTTAATCACCACCATAGCAAGTTTTTTTTCTTCAATTTCTAAACAACTTTAATGCTACAAGTCTGTTCGACTCACAACCTCCCACATACAAAGGAAGACTTACACCATTAGACCAAATGGTACTGAGCACCATGACATATCTTTCATATTTAAACATCTAGATTCAATTCCTTAAGAATTTACAATTATTTTGTCTCGAAAAAAAGATCGATACATTTGTTTATCAGATACAGTTACCATTTCCTTACCATTTGCACATGATAAGCTTAATAATGGTCTTTTATCAAAAATAGACAGAATAAAATGCAAGGAAAGAACTCACAAGAGAATCCCAACATTACATTACACTCGAGTAAACCATGTTAAACGAACAAAACCGAAAGACATGTCATCCATGGCTAAACCCTTCCCGACCTACATCATATACTACTTACCAAACACTTCAGTTGTAAACGTAGAATTTCATGCTGGTCAAGACTCAAAATACCCGCAAACACATTAATACTGATGCAATTTTTATTTATCAGAGTGAACCAGTAGATGTACCAAGTTCACTGATCCTATAAACAGGAGTGCACCAAATATAAATGAGTGATATATAGTTGCTTCAAAGGAAAAGGAATGTAAGCTACACAGCTTTGGGATTTAAGTGTTCACATAATTTATGAATAGGAGAGCTAAAACACTTGCAGAGAAAGCAATTTGATAATAATCAGATCAGAAAGAGAATACAATCTGAGGACCAACACCCAGGTCCTCAGAGTTGAAGAAGTCATCTTTGATGAACAAGTGATTTGAGGACAGAAGATTTCATCAAGACAACAGTCTTACAAAGAAGTGGTACATCAATTTTCTGCATAGCCATTTAAAAGTCTCTCTTTCAAGACATAATATAGTAAAATAAATAAAATTGTAATATCCAAAGAGAGATAGATTTGACTATCCATCATCTGAATCATCGAATACAGTGCAGAATAACACGCTTTGTCCTACAATTGTTTCACTCCACCTCTTTCGCTTAATCCTAACCCCAACTTAGCATAATTTTTTTCCTTGTGAGATGCTCAGCAGCTCAGGTATTTGCTCTTGATAGTTGATCACATACCTTTTGAAGAACGAATCCTCATTACACTTCAGAATGTTTTGTATAGATACATCTTCCTTGATTAAGCCTTCTACCTGGAGAAGTCTGATAACTGAACACCTAGGTATGATTCGCTTCTCCAAACTATAACATAGAACATCAGGACATGCAGCCACATATGAGGGCTGGCAACCCATTGAGTTCACAAAGAAATCCATCTTACTCGATATAACCTTCTCACTGAAGTTCATAAACAAGGGATACTTTCTAAATGCCGACAATACATCATCTTCAGTTAGACCCCACTTCCTATATAAGTCCATCTTCTGTTGCCATTTCAATGCATCAGTCACCGATATCACATACAGTGCTTTCATGAATGTGGCAGATAGAGGTTGAAATCCCATGCTCCTGACTTTCTTGACATTTTCTTTGACCTTCTCAGAGTCGAAGGACAGTGCATTGAAATGAAAGGCCACCCACAGAGGAAAAGAGGATTCTGGCACACCATGTGCTCTCAGAATTGAAGTATTGCTGGCAACAATGCACAATTTTCCTAAAGCAATCCGCCTGAAGTCTCTAAAGAAACACGGAAGCTTTTCAGGGGGAATACGTAGAGTTTTGGTGATACGATAACAAGGTCTGAGAGTATTCTCTAAGCTTAATTGCAAGACTGTTGGGTTCATAGAAAGCACCCCAGCAAGAGCAGTGCCTGATATGCCAATAGAAGCGAAAAACTCGAGTTTGGGCAGTAGGGTCTTTTGCGCATTGAATAGGAGCAGCTTTGGTCCTTTCCGAACTATTTTGGAAACAAGGGTATCACTACATCCATAGTGTTTCAGAAGCTTAACGACCAAGTCTGCTTTGTCTGGGGAATTGAAGCATATCCGCTTGTTAGACAAAGAGAGAGCAAGTTCTGGGGAGAACCCAAATGAATTTATAAGGTATGAAACTGCAAAAGGACGATCTTTTTCATCTTCTGGTTTTGTATCATGTATTTCAGATCGTAATGACAATGATGAGCTAAAAGGATAAGCCTTTTGAAAATGAGTCACTGAAGAATCAACCGAAATGCGTGGAACAAGTAACTGCAAACTTCTAGAACAAAACCCAAACATAATTGGAGCAAACAACCAGAATGGGGGACTCACCAATACCAATGCTTCCCCTGCTCAGCTTCAGCTGAATCAAGCTTTACTGTTAACGATGTCTCCCAATTGGGTTTTAGAGTATACAGTGATACTGTATAAAGGAGAGCTTTTGAAAGCAATGGAAATGGGTAACTGAAGTTGGAACTAGTAGTTGCCATCTTTTACAGTAACCACCAAACATAATTTGAGCAAACGATTCGAAAGAAGGGAGTACTCACCAAATACCCAATTGCCTCTGCTTCAATCAGATTGGGAGATTTAGTTATTGACACCGTTTGGGGTTTTAGGGTTTTGCTCCGCCGCTCACCAAAACGGGAACTGCCTCTGATAAGCGAAAAGGTACGCTCAGTGTGAGACTATGAGCACTCGGCTATTTTGTTGTTTTACATTTAAGTTTTATTCTTTTTATCCATTTATTTATTTTATTTTTCTAAAAATAAAAAAATTAAAATCTTTACGAAAAACCCGATGATTACACCATATGCAATCTTTCCAAAACTGTCAAGGATCAAATTGCTCAACCCTCAAGTCTTCTCATCGGTGGTGCATTTGCGTATAGAAAGCTTCACTATTGTATCTTTCTTTATCTTTTCCGCTCATGGCTTTCCACCTGTTTTGTTCTCCATTTCTTCCAAGATGCTAAAAGCCTAAAACTTCATTTAAACTCTATTTTAATTCTTATCCACTTTCTCTCGAGCTTCATGCCGTATATATTGTGAGTCTCCATACATACTGGTTTGGAACTTTGGATCAATGACTAAAATATCAACTACCAAAAAATTTGACGTTTCAAAAATGCATATCTCAATGAAAAGAAATAGATATTATCTATATTTACAAATTGCTGGTATGAAAAGAGTATGAATTTTATGAAGGAGAAAAAAATACACAAAAAATATCCAAACTAAGGACCATTCTAAGCTTTTGTGCCAAACTATTCAAAATTATCACATTGGTACCGCAAGGCTCTAATCCGACTCAACATTCATAAACGCTGGCACGAATGGCGTTAACTAGCAATCCACATTCCTTAGAAGCGAAGCTCGATCGTGAAGGACATCATACATATTGCCACGAGGTTTGAGCATATTACTTTTTCTCATACGTTTCAAGAAGCAAACTTCGTTGTTGATGTTGCTGCCAACCACGGTCATGTTTCTAATCATCCTCAATCTTGAGATTTCAATTTCCCTCGACCAATTGTTGCTGCTGCTTTAAATTTCAACCTCTTTAGAGTTGGTTATTCTAGAGGTTCTCTTTGTAATTTTAAGTCTTTTAGCATCAACCAAAATAAAAAATAAAAAAATACTAGCAATCCACAAGCTAAATTTGGATGATCTTCCCCTGAACCCCTCAACCCATACCTTATCCTTCATCTGGGTTATTTTATATGATTAAAAATATTCATATATAAATAAAAAAAAAAAAAAAAAGAGCAATCAGTTTTTCTAAGGACAGTAACCAACGAAAAAATATCATCTCATAACCTGTTCAGCAATAACAACACATAATTTTCCTTTTGTTCATGTACAGTTCAACTTTTAAGAAATGCATAGATTAATTGCTTAATCACCATAACAACAGGCCATTATCTATACTCAGGAACAGGAAAACAATAAAGTGCAAGATGCAGGAAAAATAAAAATGGAAAGGCCGGCACATGATGTCACAACACTAATGCTAAAAACACTTTGTTCGGAAAAACAGGGAAACACTAGGTTGGTATTTCTAAATGAAGCCCTAAATCTATGTCATGCATCCAAATACAACCACATCGAGCTTCAATAATATATGCAACAGAAATGCCTAGTCATCAATGGCTTCAACACTCAGTTTACCAGCTATAACTAGGATTACAATATTGTAATGCATCACAAAATCAAAATGTTGCTGTACTTACAGTTTTACAGTGTCTATCTGCATTTGACCCACACATTACAGTGTTTGACAAAAGCACAAACACGCATTTGGATAAGGTATTGAGAAGGTGAAACCAGAGTGGCACAACTTGTGCTGTATTCACAAGGACCTTACCTGGGTGTAGGTCTTCCAGGCATCAAATTTCCACTTCTGTATGTTGTCATTATTGCAAACTGCTTTGAGAGACAACCTCAAATTGTTGCAGCTTTCCTCAAACATAGTACATTTAAGAAAACAAATTCCACCTGAAGTGCGTGAGAACTGTATACCGTTTTTTCAAATTTACAGTGGGCGACATATTGAGAGAAGCGACTGCTAATACTGTACTCTCTCATCGCTATTAAAATGAAGGGTCTCAATACCTCTGAGGGTGGACTCTAAGTTCTTTACGGTCGAAATATTTCTACCAGAAGTTGTACGGTTCTGCTCTGAAGATACAACTGGTGAACTTCTTTGGACGGCAGAAATTTTACCTAGTGTTCCAGAACCTGTCTCTGTGGTTTGAGGGCGAGATGGATTGGATTCACTGCCAACAATTACTGCATCCCGACTGCTAGAAACTACAGCCCTCCTTGATGATCCAGTTGACCGCAAAAAACTAGAACTTGATAACTGCACAAATCCAAGAAAATGACATATTAAAATGATCCATTTATACACTTAACCAAATCATCATGACGACTAAATAACAACCCAAGGAGTAAATTTGGTATGATTGAAATTACTTTTTGAGATGGTCAATAAAAAGCAACACAAAATTAGAACAGAAAAAACGATACTTTACCATTGCGTCTTTAGACACAGAGGGATCATTTGCAACAGGACTTTTTTGTCTAGACAAGCTTCCAGGATTCACAATCGGTCCAGAGTTTCTCCTACGTGAGGGGTCTGACAACGACCAACCAGTAGGTCTAACTTCCTCCCCACCTGCAAAACATTAATAAGGTATTGTTTAATGAAGACAGAGTAGATCCACAGATACTGGAATCGAGTCCAACTTCAATAGTTACAGAAATCTAGAAAAATACAATGAAAAAAATAGTGGCTGCATTGTCTGAGACTATACTAAATAAATACGCAAACACTAAAAGAAAGCTTTCCATGTAAATATGACAGACATGTAAATATGACAGTGATGCATAAAATGAATGATTAAAAGAATTACCTGATTGTCTTTCAACATTTGCAACAGGAGGCAGTCCAGAACTCGGTCCAGCACCACCCTATACAATAGTGAATAATATAAGTTTACAAGTTAACTTAAGGATCCACTCAGATAGTAGTAACTGTCACTTACAGGAGCACGAGCTGGAGGTGTGGCGATCTGCGACTGCTGATATTTCAAGATTGTCCAATCAAAGACATAATCAAACTGAAACCCTGAAGTAAGACAACGATATAACAATAAATGATAAGACCAATAGGAAAAAGAAGACCACAACAGTAACATATAAGCTATCAAAGAACAATACCTAAAAAGATTTTATGTGCAAGGAAAAAAAAAATCAAAATGAAAAATGTCGAACCTTCACGAATAAAAAGGTCACGGAAGAGTCTCTTCAGATAAGCATAATCTGGTTTATCATCAAACCGTAGAGATCTACAGTAATGGAAGTATGACGCAAATTCGGTGGGATAACCACGGCATAAGGCCTAAGAAAGAATTACGGAAGTAACAGTGAATGTTCCATACTTCCAAGAATACCATCAAATCAGTATTATGCATAAAACCAACTACGAGATCAAGCTAACCTCAATTGAGGTCGACACTTTCTTTTCACTGATCTTCTCATACTTCTGCTTTTTAGTTCCAGCCTTCAGTCCCTGCCATGGAAGACTATCCAAAACAAAAAAAAATCATGAAATAATTGAATAAGCCAAAGAATAAAAATAGAAAACACCAGCAGGGTATCAGGTGCAATATTTACCTTCCTCTTAGGAAATACATAAGCACATATCCAAGTGACTCTAAATCATCCCTTCGGCTTTGTTCTATACATCAACAAATTACATTATCAGAGTGCTGGAGGAAGAGAAAAAGGGAAGTGGAGAGAGAGAGAGAGAGAGAGAGAGAGAGAGAGAGAGAGCNGAGAGAGNGNNNGNAGNNGNGAGAGAGAGAGAGAGAGCTTACCGATGCCAAGATGAGTATTCATGCTAGCATATCTTGCTGTCCCAGTCAAATTCTTATTATCCCTGCGTTGACATGAGCACGTCAAAACCGTTTCTATGAAAATATTGGAGTTTACAATTCATATGTATCACAATAGATAACTAACTGAATAAAAAATGCCATTTATATTAAAAAAATAAAAAACAAGACACAAGGATTGGCAAGGCAGATAAATATAACAGTATTGAACTTGGTCAACACCAACTGAACACTTGAACAGGAAAAAAAATTAAAATGAATACATTGCATGTAAACAACTGGTCTGATTACCTTACAATACTTCACATCACAAGTCTCAAAAACTAATTCATAATCAACCAAACTTATGTCAAAAATCTTATTTTAAAAGCTGGAACTAATTCATTTGGGTAGACACCGACCAACTACTGCCACCAAAACATCAGCAGTCAAAAGCTAGTCATAGAAAATGCTTTCCTTGCTATTCAAATGATTCTACTCAAACTGACATAAAATACTGGCAGACAAGAGCTGCTCAAGAGCAATCATATATTGCCCAAGCAAAAATTTGATATCTAAATTCAATTCCTACACAATGATTGTATCCAATTAAATAAAAATTAGCATTACAGATTGAATGCAGGTAAACCCTCAGCTTGCTTGAAAATCAATGTGAATCTAATGATGAAACTTTAAACAGCATAGGCCTCTACTCTCAACACATACTCATGAGAGGAAGAGAAACAAACTGACGGAATTTCAGAAGTAGGGATGAGCTGTGAAACAGGTCAATATAATTCAAGGAAACCAACCTATAAGGAATATGCTGATGAGTTGATGTGTCTCTGTACTTCTTAGCAAGGCCGAAGTCAATGACGTAAATCTAAAAAACCAGAGAGAAAGTAATGCATTTACAGAAAGCACAAAATAAAAGAAATAGTTACATGGAACATAAACACTGAATCAGGAATTAAATAGAAAGTTCCAAGGACCTGATTTGCCCGGCGACCCAATCCCATTAGGAAGTTGTCCGGTTTGATATCCCGATGTAGAAAAGACTTGGAATGAACAAACTCCACTCGATTTATCTAACATGAATTTCAATGCAAAGGTTATTAAAACTACAAACCACACTAGATTCCAGAATAGTATGCATCACAAAAAATATTCTTACCATTTGATCTGCAAGCATGAGAACAGTCTTAAGAGACAACTTCCTACTGCAAAAGTTGAATAAATCCTCAAGACTAGGTCCCAATAAATCCATCACAAGAACATTGTAGTCTCCTTCAGTGCCAAACCATCGCACATTTGGTATTCCAGCTGAAAAAGTCATATACGTAGGCAAAGAGTTCAGAAAGATAGGTACTTGAACATACATGGTACAGAAAAAGCAAAAAAGAGATGTAAAGGACATTACTTCCTCCCTGTAGTATTTTATACAACTTCGATTCATACAGCAACTGTGGATGCTTTGTCTTCACACTTTCCTGAGAAAGAGAAGCACAAATCAGCAAGAAGAAAAATATAGCAAACCCATATCATCCAAGACAAGAACAACTAGGTACAGCCAAATATATAGATAACAGATCATACACAGATGTCCAACACTCATTTTGATAACAGTCCGAGGGAGCAAAAGGCAGAAATCAGACTAATAGCCGTACTAAAAACTCATAAAAAAAGTAAAAACTAGCAACTCCTTCACCACCACACTCTACTTAAGGTGTATACTTTGTCAATACATACTGAACATCTATCAAGAGTACCAGGAGAAGTAGTGTTCAAAATGCACAAAAAAACACTATTAATTATAATTCTGTTGTAGCTAAAAACCATCACAACAAATTCAAAGAACTCCCTATCGTAACATTTTAAGCCAACAAAACTAACACATTCTACACCCATCACTCTAATTACAAGCCCTTACTAACAATTGCATAATTCGAAGCCATTCAATCGAAATTACACACATTAAAACCACCCAAAATTTCCACTTGCACAAGTCCCAGTATAATTTTCTTTCAATTCTCCAAACACAATCACAATTTCACAAATTGATCGAAATTCCAAGGTCAATTCACAACAAACTCATCATCAAAATAAAAAACCAATACTACACAAAACACTAAAACTCACAAGCTTAATCGCAACCTCCTCGTTCGTCTGAATATTAGTACCTGCAAAACAATCAAAGCCAAACTTTACAGAATCGAACAACGAAAAAGCAGCAAACAAAGCCGAAAAAAAGTGAGGCAAACCTAAGTAGATCTCTCCGAACGATCCACTACCGATCTTCCGGCCGAGCCGGAACCGTCCCCCAACTCGGGGCTCCATTTCGCGACGACGATCACAGTGAAACCCTAAATTCAAAACCCTAAACCGAAATGGGGACCCGAAACCAGGCTCTTGACCAAAACCCCGAGTCTTGGACAAGAGTTGTGGGATTAGATAAAAATCAGCTGCGGGAAAGGAGTGGCATGGGGACGTAAATAAGGGCGCTGGGTAGGGGTAGGATCGGAAACTCAACGAACTTTCTTTCTTGCTTTCTGTCGCGGTTTGATTCGATCCTATCGAATCGGGCATTTTCCTGCGGCGTATTGTACCACCTCCCGCGTTACCTTTTCGGGTAATTACGACGAAACGACGCCGTCTCGGTTGCTTCCTGGAGATTATTTTTATTTTTTTAATTAGTGTGTGGTTTTTGGCATTTCTTGGATGAGCTAACCGTTACGCTTCACACTTGACAGTTACATAGATACATTTGACATGTATATACTGATTAGTAGGATTTTATTTGCGTTTGGTTGGGACGTACTTGAAAACTACCGGCAGAGGACATAAAACGTATAAAAAAATGTAATCTATAACAGTTACATCATTTACCGTCTTTAAAAAATCAAATATACAACACAATTATCATTTTATACGTCAATAAAGTGAAATCATTAGAAAAATCTCCCTTGGTAAAACATAGGGCAGTTATATCAACCTCACTAGTCACTACTCATCATGCATGTGAGAATGGCTTTGGTTTTGGAAATACTATTATTTTTGTCAAAACTTAGGTGCAACTAATTGGGTGGTGAGGGTGAGATGTGTTCACTTTAGGGCTAGCACAGTAACATGTTTGGAAAGCAATCAAAACTGCTTAACAATATGGATCATGGGTTAGGTCAAAATAATCATATTCCATGTTTAAATGGGCAACCAAACAAGACTTTTGTGGCTATCAGTCATCACACACAACCTCACATGAGCCTTATGTATCTGCATTGTCACCTCCATTTGTAAGTCTTAAACGGTGAGAAAGCATTGTACAGTTTTCTGGTTATAGATCAACTTGAATGCAAAGGAACTTGAGCTTCAAATAGGAATTCAGTTACCGGAGGTCCGGAAAGTCGAGAAGATATGCAGAAACAGGAGAGGCAAAGAAACATGTAGGCAAATTGACATCTATCTTCACTCTTTGAATTTTACAAATGTATTGTACATACAAAAGCTCCTACGCCTTTCTATAATGAATGGGACTTGAACCAACCCCACGTAAGTGGATATAACAAATATACCAAGAAAAGAATTACAAAAGGGCCACAACACAAAACTGCAATCGGCCTCAAACCCTAAGAAAACAAGACTTCCAAAACTGTAAAATCATGCACATTGTCACAAAGGGGACATAGCGTTTGCGTGGGTATGCTTCTTGTGCAGCCTTGCTCTCAACTGTCTGATCTTTGCATCCACCCGAGCTGAGAACCCGATCTTGGTTTCTTGTCTTGCTTTAGATGCCTCCCTCTTCCACATGCGTTGATCCTCAACATCTTTCCGGTAGTATTTGATTTCTTGGATGATATGGTGATCCATTGGATTGAAACTTCTTTGGAAGGCTATGTGGACAATGTACGGGAGATTACAAGCAAGTGTAACTAACAGGGTGGCTAACCAGAAGATAGGTGCAGGACCGAGGACTTCAACTAGAATCTGGTAGGCATTTCCAGAAAACGACATCATGCCGTATATCAAGAGAAATAAGTACCACATTGCAATACTGCCCCAAATAAAGCAGTGCTGAATCCATGTAAAGTGACACATAGCCAGAGCAATCTGGCAGTTGACAGCCCATATGATGCCACTGAACATAGTTGTACCCATAGCAGCCATATCAGCAATTTGGCCATTAGATCTGAAGGACTGGTCTTTGAAGGTGATAATGTTGAGGAAGAAGACAATGAGAGAGCAATATACACCATTGCCCATCCACCCCAATATTCTGTACCAGTCGAAAAACAAATTTCGGGCTCCTTGCTGATACAATGCAGGGAACTGCAAAACCAGGAAGTTTTAAATCTCATTGCAGGGATACCATCAAAGTATATAGTTATATACAAATAAGAGTGTTGCTAGAAGGACTAACCTGTAAGCAGACCTCGGAAGAAACATCTTGTTCAAATACTCCAAGTGATATGACAGGCAATGAGGTAAGAATAACATTGAACGATAGCATATACCAGTCATCATATATTGATTGCCCCGAAAATCCAGTGAATGCCTCAAAGTAGAAGAGGGTCAGACCGAATGCTATATTTTTGTAGAAGAAATAGCAGATCTGAAAGCAACAGATTTCCATCAATAAGTTGATGAAGTTCAAAAAAAGAAGACTAGGTAGACACATGCTCTCGTGTTCATAAGCGTGTGCAAGCATACAGCATACAGCATACAGACAAGCACATGCAAGTGGCATTTTAACAAATCTGTGACAATAAAGTACTAAGAAGAGCATACTAATTACCATCTGAGCAATCCTTTTATAGCACCAATGTCCATGGACAACCAAAAGTCTCTCCAAATATCGAAACTGGGCAATAGCAAAGTCACTAGCCATCACAGCCTGCAAGCAATTACCAACTATCATGAGATTCACCATATAAGGAAAAACTGGTTTCTGCTTCCACCACAGATACATTGCTTCCCATTTAGATATGTAATACAAACGTTATCACACGTAAGCTTAAATATGTTATATGAATACAGAGCCAGACCACCCTCCACCCACCCACACACACAGACCATCAGGTAACACTTCTAGCGAAGCACCACATGTCATAGTATCTCTGTTTCCTACGAGTACAACATCTTCGTGTGTCCTTAACTCCTAATATTGTCTTCGTTACATGCACTATTAACTGAACCTAGCCAATGAAAGACGCAAAAAATATAAAAAACAATCTACTTTATGCAACCACTGTTTTATCTTTTCAAACATATATTAGGTTTTTGTCCACATATATCATAAGAGTAAATTATTTTTTCTGGCTCTTGTCCTCCATTCTGTTTTTAAAAGCAATAAGAAATCATGTTACATACTTACATGAGTAAAAGTTTAAAAGAGGTGGGAAATGTAGCATTGCATTAGATGCACTATGAGAAAGTGTCAGAAGTTCCACCAACCTGCATACCTTCGACGCCACTGATTCCAACACCAATGTCAGCTTCTTGAATCATTCCTACATCATTTGCACCATCACCTATTGCTAATGTAGTTTTCCCAGTTCCTTGTCTAACTAACCTTGTTACCTAGTGCCAAATTAAATTGAATACATCAAGACAGCGCACACTGCTATACGTATTGATAAGGATATAATTCATTTGACAATTAACATAAAAATGAGATTTTGGAAGAGAGAGCAACAAAAACTCTTACCAATGCCTTCTGCTTAGGGGAAACACGACAGCATATGACAGATGCACAATCAACAGCTAGTTCCAAGAATAGATGCTTCATATCAGCCTCCAAAGCATAGGTTAAAGTTTTTCCATCAATAATTAATGCAAACGCCGCATGTGGATCTCTTTCCAACTTGATCATTTGTGAGGCGTTTGTAATTTGATTCAAAACGTTGTCTTTCACAGCCTGATCATAAGAGAAAACCAACAAAGACCAACATCATAAAAATCTTCTCCTGAAAAAGAAATTGATGTTCCCTTTTTCACACAAATTTGTACCTCTTTTCCATCTTGTCCCAACGTCTCTAAATTTGCTGTTGATATACAGATCTGCTTCATGCCCTGTCGCAGCAAACTACATGCAAATCTGCAGATAAAAACCACACCCAAAGAGAAAAGAAACAATCATTACACTCTTAATCAGGCAGAGTAGAAATGTCTCCTCATTATTCACAACAGTGTATTCTACTTAAATGGTTAGAGACAAACCCTATGTTGATTGCAGTTTCCATCTTATCCCCTGTCAACACCCAGATCTTGAGACCAGCTTGTGCAAGATTGTCTATGCATTGGGGCACCTAAGAGAATAAAAATGTAACTAAGTTCCTGTAAATCAACAAAAGCAGTTCCTTATTTACTACAGTTTAAAGACGCTCATCTTACCCCTTTTTGCAATTTGTCCTCCACAGCTGTAGCACCAACCATGATCAAGTCTTTTTCCATCTTCTCTGCCACTCGCTCGAGCATCACCTCCCTATCAGCCCCGATAGATGTTTTTGCTTTCTGAAATTCATTGTTCCAAGCATCATACTCGGATTCCTCAAGCTTTCTATAAGCAAGTGCCAACGTACGCAGCCCAGCTTCTCCATATTCATTCAAATGCTTGGTACTAGCTTCCTCATAAATTCTTCCATTCTTGGACAGTCGATCGAAAATGATGCTGTGGATCCAAGAGAATAAGAGAATAAGATTACATAAATAACTTTTTTCTAAAAAATATCAAATAACCATGCTTTCCTCTCCCCCTGTTTGGGATGCTTTGGGGAGGGGGTTGAGAGAGGGGATGAAATATAATAGAGTCCAAAGAAATGTTTGTTACAGCAATTTATTTTAGATAGAATCCATCAATTTAGAGTTGTAAGACTCTCACTGAACAGTACACTATATATTATATATAATTGTGGGAGAGAGGATGAGATAAGCAGAGTCCAAACGTCTTTGTTAGATATTAAAGCCTCTCCCAACTACCTTCTTTCTTTCGTTCTTTCTTTTCTTTTCTTTTTCGCAAAGTTGTCGTACTACTTCTCAACCAGAATACTTATTAATGTATTTAACCAGATGGAAACCCCAAGTAAAACATTCAACACTTAGCAATATAAGAAAGCTGCTTGAATATACCACATTATTTGGCCTGAAAGAAATGACCCTAAGTAAACATTTAACAACATTCAAAACCAATTCCCTAAGGCATCAAAGACCAGATGTGAGCCTAACCTGTCAGCACCTTTGCAGAAAAGTAATAATTGCCCATCTTCGTCACGCACAATTACTGACATACGCTTCCTTTTGCTAGTGAATTCCAATAGATTTAAGATTTTATATTCCCTGTAAATTTTCCAAGAGATGACCAGGTATTAAGACAGAAGAAATTTAATGGATGAGTTCAATAAATTCCTTTGATAACAAAAAAGGCATTCAGATACTCACCTTTCCACTGGTTGTTCTGGATCAGGATACCTTTCGCGGACATACACACTGGATTGATTTCTTTTACAGAACTCAAAACCTAACTCACGGGCTGCAACAAGAAAAGCTCCTTCATCGGGTGACTCTGCTTCATATGTATATTGGCCGGTCTCTTCACTTAGCTCAGGAATTGCAGTATGGCAAACAGCTAATATCCGCAAAAATAATAAGATCACATCACAGGTGGGCTCTTTGATCCAATTTCCATCCATGAGGCGGCTGTCCAAAAAGCTAAACCCCTTTATGGCCGGTTTCGGATCCCTACCATCCTTGGATGTAACAACGGTTTCAAGCTCAATTTCTGATCCTACTTCATTTCCCCATGATGCACCTTGACTTTTCCTGGGAACATTGGCAAGTTCTTCATCATGCTCGTCCTGATCCTCAAGGTCAGTAGCCATCTGTTTTGCTGCTGCAAGTTCAACTTCACTGGAGCGTACACCGTATGCAATGCCAGCAATGCAACACTTAAGAAAGTCCATCTGGTTGCAGGTTAACGTGCCAGTTTTGTCAGAAAGGATCGTGTCTACCTGGCCTAACTCCTCATTCAAATTTGATGTCCGGGCATTAGCAGGAATTCCATGCTCTTCATCATACATGTGTATGTCATTGTTAATGAACCTCGCTTGCAAAACCTTCACAATCTCAATTGAAACATAAAGAGAGATGGGTATTAGATATCCATAAAGGATGAGAGCAGTGACCAGATGGATGAGGCCAGCCACGGCAGGTTTTTTGGGGCTATACATATCTTCTGCATCGTCTGGTCGTAAGTACCATGCCTTTGGCGTATCGCGTTTTGTCTTCACACCAAACCCTATTGAGCTGATCAAGGAGATCACCAAAAGGAGGAAGAAAAGGATGTAGATAATCTTATCCATTTTCTTCTCAATTCCACTCCTTTTTGAGGGGGACTTGGTCGAATTCTGCATGACTTTGCTATCATGACCTGTAAATATCACTACCCCATAGATATAACTAGTATTCCTGAGCTTTGAATCTCTCAGGAGTATCTGACCGGGTTCAAGAGGATAAACCTGCCGGTCATGATCAAGATTACCCACAAAGGAATAGAGATTGGGATTTGGATCTTCACATTGAACTGTTGCTCTGAAGTCCTTGAAAGCTGTGTCATCATCCAAAGGTGAGGTTGCCTCCAAGCATCTCTTGACCTTTAAATTTGTCTCGCCATCTAAGTTCATAGTCTCAACATAGCAGAACCCATCCTCGTAACTTGACGACAATAGAAGCAAATCAGCAGGAAAGAATTGATCCTTTTCCACTTTCACCACATCTCCGACCAAAATCTTATGCCATGGCCTATGTCCAAAAACACCATCTCCTTTATGAACATGTACTTTCCGGAGATTAACCTTCATATCCTGCAAGAACCTATTCCAGTCTTCCACAGCTTCCTTTACCATACTGAGACCAACAACAAAAGCCAAAGGAGCTATCATGCTCCAAGGACCAAATGGAGAAACAGGAGTGAGTGAAAGACCGGCAGCCAAAAGAAAATAGATGTTGGCAACCCGTCTGAACTGCTCAAAGAGTGCCTTGGGAAAGAATGTGATCGGGTTATACTTTGTGGTCGATATGTAATTTGAACGGTATTTGAATGGTTTCTTTTGATGGAGCAGAGGTTGGTTACAATGCACGGTTCTTGAGTACCCAGGACCTTGGATAGGGTGAGGTTCCCCTCCTGCCTCATTGCCCTTTGGCTTTCGCAAGAATGTGTAGAGGTGGCTCCGCCGTAGCCTCGCCCTTATTCTCCCTTTAGCCATTTATCTCCCTTGCAGCCAAAACCCAATTACAATTGCCACACTCCCATCACAGAAAGGATTCAAATCCTCACCCTGGGATTAAGGCAACCCCTCATCTCCAATTTCTCCTTCTAATGCCTAATATATAAAGAAAAACCAAAATCAAACCTAAAGCCAAGACAGACTCCTCCCCATGATAATCTTAGCATATATCACACGCCATATAATTCAGCAAACTTCATGCATTAGAAAATTTAAAGAAAAACCAAATCTCTGAGCTTCTATTCAAATACCTTGCATACTAAGATTTCCAACTTTCCCAATTCCCAACCTTCCAGATTTGACAAATTGAACAGACCAACAAAAAAAAAAACAAACTTCAGGCCAAAACTAACAAATTGTAAAATTACAAGCCACAATCTGCAAGCCTCAACCTCAAAACCCGAATTGGGTTTCCAAATTCTTCCAAAAACCAAAATCCAGAATCCAACTAAAACACCATTCCAGCTCAGAATCAAGCAATGCCCAGCTCAATTCACCAAACCACCCCTCCAGATTTTCTCTCCCCCAAAACCCAAGAAATCCAAAAGAACCAATCTTTACCCAGAAAAACCAAGAAAGCTTCAAAATTTAAACGAAAAAACGCAATGGGTACCTGACATCAGAAGCCCCGGCGCCAATTCCGACGAACCCTGATCAAAATGGGCCAAAGATACAAACTTGGGCAGCTGCAGATCACAAAGTCTAGAGAGAGAAAGAAAAAGAGGAGGGAACAGAAAGAAAAAGGGTAAAAGGGAAAAAGAAAGAATGAGGGACTAGCACACAAAAGCTTCTCTCTCTCCCTCCCCGTCGTGAAGTCCAAAACCAATGCCAGGAATTTCCGGGCCCTCCTTTTCCTATATTTATATTTCAAAATTTTCCCACTGTTAAAAAAATTAAACAAAAAACATTTTATTAACAAAAAACAAAATAATTGGTCTATTTTTCGTTTTGTCAAGGTTTGAGAGCTATGAAACTTCTTAGAAATGTGACCTGTCTTGGTTTGAGCAGCCACCGAAGAAGAACCAGTCTGGGTCTCCATCTCTGCTTCTCAACTTCTTTAAGGTTTTTTAGTTTCAGAGTTGTGGGGCCATTTTGTGTGCTGACGTGGCGAGTCAGAGAGACCGTATTGGTCAACGAGGGTGTGTGTCTCTTCTTTTTTTCTTTTTTGGATTGCTTTTATTACAAGTTACAGATTTTTGAAACTGTTCGACGTATTTTGGGGAAGAAATTATGTTTGAGATTGAATTGAGTATAATTGTTACAGGTTGGTTTGGAACGTTATGTATGGAAGAGGCTGGAGATCTTTCTGCACCCCTGAATTAATCTTCGATTCTATCTTGCTTGGGTTGCATGACTTGCATCCCGATTGTTTTCGGTTTTCGATCTGGTTGGCAAAAGGTGAACAAAAACTAACCTAAGTTTTGGGAAGAGACGATGAACTTGGTGTGGAGAAACACACAATGCAGTGCTCGATGCTTATATGTGTGTGAAGTCCAAAAACTTTTTGTGGATCCCTATCTAATTCTAACATATGAAATGAGATTTATGATGTCTAGATTTATGGTAATAATTGATCATAATGATTGCTTTGGTACAAAACTTGAACATGATATGAGTTGTAATTGTTTAAGATTTTAAATTTTTTTTGAAATTCCATAATGATACTAATACGAAATTTGAATTTTGAAATATATATTATAAGTATCGACATCTATTTGATTTTCTCGTGTTCTCACTCATACTTTTCCAACTTTTAAGTAAATTCAAATAACCATACCGATATTCATAACCATTTCTAAATTCGAAATATTGAGTTTGGTTAGCGTGAAATTTGAGCTATAGGTAGGAATTATAGAACCTGTTTGATTTAGAATTCATGTTGATCAACCAATTAACCGATCACATTGGTAAACATACTACAATAGCTACCCTACTCCTGAGTCCTGACTGTAAAGAAAATCCATTAATAAACTATGTATTTCGGTGATTGGAGCTTAGTTCGAACTAATTCAATAATTTCATTGATTAGTTAATTTTTAGAATGAATTGGTGGTCGCAATGTTCTAAACTAATCAAGGCACAGTGCATGACCCTGCATCATGAAAAGTTGAAAACAAAGTGAAAATCAAACTGCCTCGCCATGTTGGTCTCTATCTAGGTTGTCCCAAATGGAATGAGCTTACGCTAATCATTTCTTTCATTTTATAATTAATCGTAGGCAAATTTAAATGGCCAGGTTCTGTTTGGGCAGGTTGTGCCCGACTGAATGGTACGAAATAATATGGAACATGATCTGCTTGCCGTATTACAGAAAACAAGTATTGATATTTTGGATTAGTCACAGATAGGAGATTAGGAGGTGACTAGATTAGTAGTTTAGGACCAATTAATATTAATATTAGCATAATTAAATAGATCATATTTCTTTGACCGCCATCTGGGATATTTATATGGGTTTGCCATGTTCTTTTCAACTATTTGTATCCATAACTACCCACTAATATCCATCACATCATTGTTCTGAATCAATCAACATGTTATTCATTCTAATTTGTATTATATTTCATATAGGACGTACATATAAATACAAAACTGTCAAAACACTTGAAAATCAAACTTCTTGATACATTGTTTTCAAAAACAAAACAAAACACAAAAACTTGATACATTTTTTCGTGAAGAAAACTAGGGAATGGGCAATAGTGTATTTGAAAGCGAACCTATGTTTATTTCAAAAACTTCAGATGACTCCTTTGATCTTTCATTTGAACCCGGGTTTGGTCATTTTGTATCATGGTCATTTTGTATCATGGTTACATCTCATCTTGGTCACATCTCATCTTGGTCACTTCTAAACCAATCTTTGTTTTTTTTAGAAGATCAAAGATAGAATTGCATTCAAACGCAATTCAGATATAAATATAAGTACGGGAGAGTCAAAAATGACAATCCACAACCTAATGTGAAATACAAGAAACAAAAAGGACTCACAACTAACTAGTTACGATACTTGTACTTTTCACGAAAATGCATTATAACAAAAAACGGAAGAAGCGGAACATGGTTTTCACTTCTCCTCCATAAACCTAATCTAAAACCTGTTTGGTAGACATAACATAAACACGGGTGACCTCGTTAACATCTTGTATGAATAAAACTTAGTGGGAAAAAACTATGCACTAAGGAAAGGGTACCGCCAACAAGGATCATCAAAAAGCACAACCCTTGTTACTAAATAAGGTTGATTAGTTGAATGAGTCCCTCAAAGATTAACTAAGTTGATTAATCAAACACCCAAGTGACCCAACTTAAATATATAGATACTGTCGGTTGAATATTCACATTAGGTTCAAAAAGAGTTTGGCAACGGGTCACATACACTTGATGTGTATAATTAGGTCCCTAGCATTATATAATTAGCTAGGGTTCATGGGCTCCATACCATTCATCAACATCGATTAGCAGATAAAGTATGAAACTAGGTTTTTTTTTTTTTGAAATAAAAGTATGAAACTAGTTTGAATCAAAGCTCTACCTACAAAAATATCTGAACTAAATATCTTAACATACGTTAGCATTGCTTGTAGATTCTAATTCTATCCAAGGAGGAGTGATATTCACTTCCCTCATGATGTGACATGTTTGCTTTAGAGCAATTCCAACCAAGGTCATATTTTGTAACAATTTAATCAATGTACTAGAGATACATGACTAATTTATCGATATTACACTAAATTCCACGCAAACAATTTTAAAGAGAGTAATAAAGCTGCTCATAGTATGCAAGAACTGCCCTTTCCTGCCCGTTTTAACTTACTGGTGAAAATTGGTACTTGCCTGGTTAGCGCCTATATATTGTTATGAACGATTTGAGTTTGTGAGTGTGGTACTCTTCCCCAGTTTGTCTGGGTTTAACGAGGCCATAAAAAACTCCTAGATGTAATTTGCAAAGCAGTAGTTGTTACCTTGTACATTGGATTATTTAGTTGGTCATAAAACAAAACAACGAAGAAAACGCTAATCACATTTTAGGAGCATTCCTCAATTGGTCATAAAACCAACACTAGTCTCCAATACTAAAACATTATCTTTGTCAATCTGCTGCATCTAACAACTCAAAAATATCAATTCTTTAGGCACTAGGAAACGATACCAAAATCAGTGAAGTGCAACTTGAACAGACACTCTTCTTTGTCAACTAGTAACGTTAGAGGTCTAGAGGAGATTAATCAAGTGTAGAAGGGGCAATATATGTCTGTTTTCTTCTTTCTGCTTGCTTGCTAGTTGGTGCAGAATGATTTCATTTTTCTTTTTTGGAATTATACCTACTAGAAAACTTGCAAGTTGCTGCTGGATATTATTGACGAAGCTAGATTATATAAAATGCTCAGTTCTGAGTTTTTGACTCTCTAATGATGCTTGACCTTCTAGAGGAAAAATAGTCCAGAGTACATCTAATTATACGAGACTGACTTTGATCGCATGTATTACTACGCGTTCTTGATTTATATTTAAATATACTCTAAACATTTAGAAAACTGTAGTTTTGACAGGCCGTGAGTTTGAATCTTCTGATAATATTTAGTTTGCACTTGCAGGGTGGTACTGTATTTGTTTTTTCTAGACTATGAAGGCTGATTATGTGATTAAATTAGGTTAAGTAGAAGACTAGTTGGTGTGTAGACTGATTGCAATTTTGGAACGATATCAAGCTGCTGGGTATTATTGACTCGTTAAGACCAAGCAATGGTTTCTAGAGGAATATATGATACAGTACAAATTGAGCTAGTTTGGATCCTAGTAGTCCTCTGTTAACTATGACAGACTGACCTTCCTCCCAAGTGTGGATCCTTGTGACAGTGAAATTTTAGAGAAGGAAAGTTGTTTATAGTCTTAAGTCTTAACTAGCAAGGATAGCGAACTACGCCACATTCTTAGAAAACTACTTACGGTATGTGTCATGAGTCATGACCAACATGAGCATCATATAATGTACAATTGGTTTGTGGTTGTGAAATCAGGCCTATCCTAATACATAATTTTGGTTATGTTTCTATCTCTATGTGCAAAATTAGGCAATGAACAAACAGATTGAAGGGGCAGGTCTCGTCTTACGGTTGCGGGGATGGGTTCTCGTTTACATTGTAGCTGCAACAATGGGGAGATTTGACCAAGACTAAACGCCATTTTGTACATTGCGAGAGGAGAAGGTGAGCAAGAACATGTCATAGCGTGCATCACTCTTATGCATCCCATGTTGTGATCATCTGATCATATTCGGAGTGACTTTTCCTAATTAGATCAGGAAGCTCAAGATGTGGACAAAACAAAAAACAAAACTTAAACTTTGCCAGGGAAACTAGCATACCTGAACCATGTGGGGGTAGAGCCGTAGAGGTGGAGGAAGGGGCAAAAGGAACCATTGCCTTCATAGCAAAGAAGGATTTCCTGTTTAATCAAACCCCAACAAGGACATGGCAGCAAAGGGAAGTTTTTAGGCGAGGCGGGAATAGAGCCTTCACATTTTCAGCAGGCCAATGAGCCAGCAGTTTGCTTTGTTTCAATTCAGTAATAAAGAACCTAATTTTCAGACCAACAACTTTTCGTTTTCTGAGATGAAGCAAGATGAATCAAAAGCGACTACTATTGAAGCTCACAAAAAGAATAATGGTATAAGAGCACATAACAAGCTCATAGCATATGATCCAGCTGATCCAATGAGATCTACAACATGAATTAAGAGAGCACGACCTTGTCAACATCAAAACAATTTCATCAATAACACCAAAAAGTAGGCCAGCTAATTCACTGTTTTGATACACAAATCATTTGAGAAGGGTTCTGGTTAGATGTTCCCTTGCTGTAGCCCATGCTTGTGTAATAGTCTGCAATGTTTGAAAATGAGGAGAAGGATTAGATTAATAGCCTAGCTGTGGTTTGTATACCAGTTCGTAAAGTTAGGGTGTTAGTGGGGTTACTGCCGCTTGTAGATCTGAAGTTAATTGTACATCAAGATTTCATGATATTAGATAGCAAGTTATAAACAAATTAGGGCCTGTTTGGGAGTGCTTTGGCAGGACACACTTTTGGTCAACCCACACTTCTGTATGGAAGGACACAAGTGCTAGAAGTGCATTAATCAAGTGCTTCCTGCAATGCACTAGAAGCACTTTGGGAGGAAGCACAGTTGATGCACTTAAACAGCCGAGAAAATACTTCCAGCTATTTCTGCTAAATGGTGCCACAAGCACTTTTGAGCATCTGAAAGTGCTTTTAACACTACCTTGCCTTTAATCTATTTGGTTTCAACTATAGGCCCATCAAACAGAAAGTTTGTACCTGCTCAGACAATGGTGCATCAGCATCCATGGTATGAGTTGCCACCTTTCCTGCGATAACAGTTGGATCTGTTTCAAGTATCATCCTGCAATACAAGTTAACTGCATGAGATGTATAATCATATACTTGTTGACAGAACTAAGATCAATAACAAACCAAGCCCACTTCATCTATGTGACTTTGCATACTCATCACTGGAAGAGTGTGCAAACTTAAGAGTGAATATATAAGAAAATATTGCATACCCTCCATCCACAATCTCATCAAAGCATAGAAGTATGAGATCCAGGTTCTCTAATGCCTCCCTTTTGTCGACATTGTTCCTGCAAATATGACAGGTATGATTATATATATATATATATATATAAAGCAAAAGGTCCAAAAATAAATAATCATCCAAAGAAAAAAGAGCAAAAGTTAAAACCAACTCTACCTCAAGAGAAGGGCTACTGCATCAAAGAAACCCTGAAGTACAGTGGCTAAAATGAGTTCATTTTCATCGTCACCTCCAGTCACAAAGAAGTGAAGGTCCTGCATAAACTTGTATATAACAACGTTGCTGTCGAACATCATGATCTCCGCTGCATAAGATACACAACAGTAAATCAAAAAAGTCTGCAAATATGGCGATATCGATAAAAGATATAGAAAAAAAGAACATGCACTGTATTCACTTCAATAATACCACTGATGCATACCTTCTATCCTTGCATTTGTCTTTAGAGTCTTAGTAAACACAGATTTTTCAAAAGCTAGCTTTGCACCATTGGTTGGCCAATCATCTGTGTAATACTTGACAGCCACACGCTTCCCCTCAGAGTCTAGAAGAAGAATGTTCTTCACAGACGGGCACGAATCCTATATAAAATACAATAAAATAAAACCGGATCAGAACACTACGCGTAAAGATCACTCCAAATCCTACACGCAATCACCCTAATGGATCCATTCAACACACATAATAAGCTCCATTGAAATGGCATCAGGCTTCTATCCAACAACTCAGTCCAAATTCATACACAAATGCAGCATTTACACATTGTATAGATCTTTACCATTTGGGAATCCCTGGATCTTAAATTCTGACTGCACAATATTCACAAACTCATAAGCATAATTTCCAGAATTGCACACATCAGTGATGACTTCAGGTATCGTTATCACAAGCCCTTTTGTGTAAAATTCACAAAGATCTGAAATTTGGGGAAGCACAGAACCGCACGCAGAGGAACAAATCTAAAATTAAAACGGCGTCGTTTTGCTCCTAAGCAAAGAAAGCTGAAAGATCTATGTGAACTCTACGGATCTTGTGAAACAATTACTCGCTAGGAATCAGAGACGAGTCGTAGAGAGAAAGAATTGGAATCGCAGAAATGAGAGAGAGAGAGAGAGAGAGAGAGAGAGAGAGAGATACTTACACGATAGCCGGAGAGACTCCCCATTTGATGACGACGACGACGAGACCTGAGAGAGAGAGAGATTAAGCTTACAGATTTTTGCTCAGCGTTTCAGGGTTGAGAAGATGTGCCTTATTCTTTCGTGGGGGACGAAGATATGGGTAGTTTAGTCAATTTGTTTAAACTTTCTCGTGCTCAGAACGATGTCGTTTTGATGTTGAAATTTTGCAATTTTCCTTTCTTTTTTTTTGAAGCTTAAACTCAGGAAATGAACAGATTCTTGATGGTACGTACAAGCTACTGCCAAGTCAGTCATGTTCACCTGATCAGTAACTGACTAAGTGATTTATGGTCAATCACTATTAGATCTACATCTAAGAGTTGAGAACAAAACAACTTTACTTAAAAATAATTCTCTTCACCGTTAAATTTGTATCCAAGGATGATTGACCATAAATCTCTTGGTCAGTAACTGACCAGGTGAACATTACTAATTACCAAGTACCAACTGTACCTCATAGTCCCGAATAGTAGAGGCACATGTATTCTTTACCCTCTCCTATTTTCCTTGTAACAAAGTCTTAAAATAGACGAAAATCCAAAAAAAAGAAGAAGAGATTAATGTGATCAAGATGAAGAAACTAACAAGATATTCTTAGAGGTCAATTTGGTGTTAGCATGGTTTTACCAATATGTGTAATTGGAGTTGTTTTACAGTTGGAAATTCGACGGGTGGTGTGTTAACTGTGTTGTTGTTTAGCTGCAAATCCAACAGGTGGTATGTTAATTGTCTTTTGGGAACACAGTAAATTAAGATTGATCTTAATCCATATCAATAATCCAAGTTGTGGGATAAAAAATGGTTTTAGGTACACAAAGTTTGCCAAATGTGTACCACAAGGAATTAGACCGAGCAATTGTTGGTATTGTTCTAGTGTGAGTTTCATGGATGCAGAATATGAGGGTGGTGGTAGCAACTCCAACAAAGGGAAGACTTGAAAATTGAAATTGCTGTCACATTGCACATTTGCTAACAAGCGAAGATGATACCCAATAAAATGATAATAAATAAAGCATTCCTAAAGTCAACTGGAACCTTGATTTTGTACAATGATACGATCACTTTTACAACATAGAATATATAATTAAGGAGCCGAAATGGCTGGAATCAAATTTGTCTAAGGGCTGTAGAAAGAAGGGCCACACTTGCATTTCCAACCCTCTGGCTCATAATTTGCATACTGAACCCTGAAATGGTTTAGCTTCTTGGTATTAGTAGGCACTTGAATAGCTTCACATGGAGTGCATCCATAACACTTGTTCTCACAGCTTGGAGGGCTTGACCCTATTTTGCTTCCCCCTCTGAAATTTGCGATTTCGTTCATCTTTGCCTCTCCACCGGTTGAGTTTGCCAATTCCTAATTTGATAGAAGAACAATGTTAATTACAGTAGTACACACACTAAGATAAACAGACACTCCTACACAGGGAAAAAGAGAGGGACCTGTTCCAAGGTAACTTGTGAAGACTGATGTGGATTCTGTCCTGAGCCTGTCAAGCATTGAGAATGCAAGTTAGATGAGAAAGTGTGGAGCTTGTCCAAAAAGAATTAGAGAGGATGGAAATCCACATTGGCAAGATTAGAGAAGAAAATTGGTTTGAACTGGAAAAGGGTGTCAATTCTGAGATAGATGTAGAAAAGTTGCTAGTATTTGATGAAAAAAGCCAACAGAAACTTTTGATTGGCAAGCAATTCTGGGAGAAGGGATCCTCTAGCAGTCCATATTCTTAGAAAAACCAAACAAAGCTTGTATTTGTTTTCGTTTTTCATAAAAAAGGAAGAAAGAAAGAGACATGGTTAGGATTAGCGTAAGGTATATTACTGATACAGGTATACTCTGATCTGCATAAAGTTGCTCTACCTGGTATAGAAAAGCATTTGACTTTGAAATGTATACTCCAAATGTAAGGAAACAAAATACTGAATCTTTCCACTTAGATAATTTGCAAGAAGACACAGTCAGTAGAGGAAAATAAAGAAGCTCAATTTTATGCTTATGATTGAGAAGGGCATCTTCATTTTAAAAAAAAAGGGGGAAATCAAGTAAGTACCTGCTTCATGAACATCAAGACCATTACTTGGAGGAAAAAGTCTGCTTGTTGCAGAAACCCAACTCATGATTTGAAGAGCTATAACAAACCAATAACTTATTCCCTTCATTTCTTCAAACCCAAAATGAATGTGGTGATTATTGAGGCTGTTAGAAAGGAACAGACAGAAAGAGATTGAATCACTCAGAGCACTTGAGTTCAAGCTTGATTGCAGCTGGGATTCTATATATAACAAGGGTGGAAAGGCCTAGAATACTAAAATATTCCCCAAAAGCTAGAGATAGTCCCAGAACCTCAAAAAATTCTTGGTTTTCTCTCTTAGTCTGTGCATCTTTGCATTTGGTACAGAGATTTTGCTTCACAAGCAAGTGATTCTGAGGTTTCTTGTTGCAAGCTTCTGCCTCATTTGACAACTCACCTCAAAGGACCCTTATGCCTGAGGAAGATCTCTCTGTCTCCTTCCCCTCTTTCTCAAATCAAATAAATCCAAGAGAGTGGTACTAAAGGTGAGCTGGTCCTAACCCAAAATAACAGCTCCTCTTTTGGGGTCTGCAAAAAATTGGTGTACCCCAAGTTAATCTCTGCACTCAGAAGCAATCTTAGCCTTTTTGTCATAGCTTGCACAGCTATTTTTTTTTCCTCTATATTCCAATATATCCATTGCCTTAAAAGGAATTATGTAATTTTGATTCAGTTGTCAGTAGCAAAAGCCTTTATATAAAAAAGCAGGAAGCATCAATGACATCTAGTACAGATCAGAAAATTGAATGAGTTAGTTAAACAGAGTAAATAGAAGACTAAACGGGTCAATTTTTTTTTTTTTTACAGTCTTACAAGTTGGTAGGTGGGGAACACCCAGCATAGTGTACCTCCTTGAATCTGGACCCTCAATTTTTTCTGGGTTACAATGGCAGAGTCTAACATTTGGACCTCAAGCAGATTGGCATTTAAGAATCTGGGTAGCCTTGATGATCTTGAAAGGTACTACTGGTTGATCACATTGATTAGTAGCATATTCTGCTCAGTACTATTACACCTACACATTACTAACATCATCTTTGTTTTGTTGTTTTACTCACTTAAGCATTAAATCTGCAGAAGCATTTTCTTTTGTACAGCTGTAACAGAAGGCACTATTACTATGGTTTTCTCTCATGGTGCTTTAAGTGCATTTTCAAAAAGAAAGCACTGGTTTATATCTGTTGAAGTGCTTCTGCTTAATTGTGTTTTAACAGTAAGCACTTATGATACAGAGTATAAATGGTCAAATGCTCTCTGTGAAAGCACTTGATAGTGTTTTTCTTTAAGAATGCAATGCAAATACTTCTATGGCTCAGAACAACACTCATCTATTTTTACCAGATGTTGCCAAACATGGTAGTAATATTTTGAAAGTGTTTTTACTGTTCTAGAAGTAATACAACGCTAACCTCCTCTAACATTTTGAGGATTGTGCTTTTTGAAAAAGTAAGTCTAATATAAGCAACCTTCGTTTCACCAATCAGCACACTCCTCCCTCTAGCTGGGTTTCTGTAGCAATATAGGCACTAGTCTACCGTAAGCAACCTTGGGTGTGGATTTGTTTCCAATAGTTTGCCTAAAATGGATAAATTGGCTGGATTAGGGACGTCATAAACAGATAATAGCTTAAACATTTTACAAATGTGCATAAAAAGCAAGACTTGCTTTCCCTTTTTCTGTTCCAGATAAAAAGGTACACTTGTAGGCATAGCACAATGCACAGGTCAACTTCAAATACACATATACATGGATTTACATACTGGTAACTTCACTATTGCCTACTGAGGAGTGTACAGTGTACACTTTCTCTTCCACCTGAAACTACAGACCAGCAGAGAGAGTTGAAGAAGGCAACCATTCATTCATTATTGTCCTTTAAAGAATATGAACCAGCTGGAGCACACCAGGATATAAAATTTCCCACAAAAAAAGAAAAAAGAAAAAGAAAAAAAAGGCCAGGCTTTTATTTATTTCTTGATATGAAAACAGGTGATGACCTGATGTTCATTTCCAGACCTCCCTGTTGAACACCACTTTTATCATGTAAGACTCAATGTGGTGGCAAGTCTATATTCAAAGGAAAGCCAGAGTTTATGTGTACATAAACAATGAAGAAACCAAATAGACATTAATGTGTCACTTCCAACATGAACAATGCTTCTGAAGACACAAAGGCTTAAACTCCTATGAGCCCTATCCAATGAGGATGGCTTCTCAAGTGAAGTATATGAACAAGAATAAGACATAGTTTCTCAGCAGACAGGAGATTAAGTACAATTTTCTATGTTAGTCTTAACGTCTTATTGTTGATGAGGAGGTTTAAGTTCAACTATTTACTATTCGATTGAAATTCATGAAGAAGAATTTAGTAAAAAATGAAACTCATCAAGAAGCATGCAGTAGAAAAGAATGATAATCACTGTATTATATGATTCAACTCCCAATAGTCCAATACCATAAAAGATTTCAGATTTGTCAGTGAAGAAAAGAAACACTATACAAAATTACAAATATTGCTATTTTCTCTTTTACTTTTTAAATATCAAAACAACCTACTAGATTTGTAAGGAGGTCAAGATCCCAGTGAGAGAAAGTTTAGCAGACACTAATGAGCACACCAAAAGAAATGTTCAACATCATACATTCCAACCGGTGAAGTACTGAGTGTAAAACCTTTGGTAATCCACAATTCCTAGTTCCACCCACCTGACCCCCTATGATTTCTGTATCAAAAACCCCGTAAAATCCAGGGCAATCCACTTGTGGATTCATATTAAGAAAAAAAAAGGAGAAGATCATTCCATATTTCAACAATACAACAATATCATTTATGACATGAGTTCATCAAGTGAGTTTCCAAGGCTAGGACATCGTTGTAATTGACTCAATTTTTACAAGATAACAAGAATAAACCTAAAAAGATTGGAAACAGTGTGATAAAACAGGAATGGGATGTGATTCTAGAGCAATCGAAAGCGGATTGTGGTCAAACTAGAATGGTCTTGGAGCTATTTGGTGTCTACATCTTGACAGTGTTGTTAGTTAGGCTACGCTTGAGTTTTTGATCATGATAAGAAATGATGGACATATTTGAGCAATCATGAAACATTTTCATTCAAACGGTATCTGCAAACTACAACAACCATGCCCCATATTATGTAAATAGCTAGAATTCAACAAACATTCCAATCAACCAAGTTGTATAAAGGTCGAACATACAATATTAACTTCTGATTCAACAATAGTGGCATACAACCGACGCTTAACCAACAACCAACCTCTCTCACTTAGAAGAAGAGTCATGACTATCAGAATCTTTGTGAGGATGAATTACGGCCTCCACAACAGCTTCGACTTCTTCCTTGATCCTTTCAAACACACTTGGTCCTTTCACTACATCAATTGGGGTGTTCTCATCAATGTCATCACTCGTTCCATGCGTTTCTTTGTCATGACGTGGTGATTTCTCAGCGTGATGTCCTGGTGATTATCAATGTGCCATATCAAAAACATATACATATAAACAGACAGCTACAACCGAATAAATCCTCCCTTACATAAATACGCAATCTTTACACAAAACCCATCATCAAGATTACATTTTTCTCTGGAATATTAACGGATCAATCTCAGAATATGAACTCTAAAACAGCAAAAGCAACCCAGAAAGAAGATAACAAAAATAGATGATCCCCACAAAGATATATAGTACCTGAAACAGAGTCTTTGAGCTCTGGCTTTCCTTCCGCCATTGGAGTTTCTGTGAGAATTTATGTGGGTCTTGAATCTCTGTGATAAGAATTTCTCTTCTTCTAGCAAGTTTTCACGGTTGTGATGCACCCACGTGTGGACCCACAAAGTTAATTAACATTGGGCTTGCGGAATTGGGCTTAGGGACAAATTCTCATTGACAACTGTATATATTGACCACTCCTGTCGACCTCCTAATTCATTGAGGCATTTCAATATGTGGAGAAGCAGATCATGCCCAGGCGTTCGGTTATCAAAGTTTTCCTGTTGAATGGATGTACTATTCTGAAGAGAAGTGAGGTGTACCCTACTGTTTCAGCATCAACTATCTGAGGTTAGAGGAACCAAAGGATGAGGATTTTCCTAATCAAGGTTAGTTTTCAAGGTGCTTAAAACTGAAATTCGTTTCTGTTTGATACATAAATCAACAGGGTAGTTGTTGCTCCCCAGATATTCCATTTCAACTAATAAACTACCACCGTAAACATAATATCAATCCGACATAAAAACAAACAAGCTAGGACATCAGATGCATTTCCATTTTCGGGGGGTGTATTGTATATGGAATTAGTGGAAGTTTTAAAGAAGTTTATGGAATTTGAAAGTCTAGGTGTATTCAATATAGACTTTTAAAAATCAATCAAAGTCTGGGTGTATTCAACTTGATTTTAAAAAATCATTATGAATTCCACCAAAGTTCAGGGGTATTCAATTAAGACTTTTTAAAATGAATAGAAGTTCAGATGTATTCAAAATATCATTCATACTTATGGAATTAATAACTCATGGATAATTGTGGATTTTGTAGTGTAAATTACACACACCAAACTCCAATATTTTTCCATCCACTAGAGCAAAGATTTGGAAAAGTCTATGACAGACTTTCTCTTTACATGTGAATAAGTTGATCCTATGATACTTTACATGTGAATAAGTTGATCCTATGATACATCATCTTTTTTTTTCTTTTTTCTTTTTTATAATATTTTGTGCTATCAACGTTCTATTCTACCTATTCTTTTCAATGGTTTTTGAATGTTAACATTTTGTTGTCTTTCAATTGTAATGCTTGGAACCCTCGATAACCTAAATATTATCTACTAACTCTTGATATTAGAACCACATGATCATGTATTATTATATTTGCGTACATGAATTAAACTTGTGAATATCTAATGTCCCACTTTAGAACATGTGTTTTTGGTTTACGTACAAGTAGGCGTGTTGTTAAATTAATATAATCTTTTTCGTTACCTATGTTTATGTATTTCAATCAAATATTACAACTATATGTATCGAAATTAGATAGATGAGCACTAAACTTATAATCGGTGTTATTATGTGTTTGTTATTACATATTTATTTATTTTTCTTTCCTGTAACTCTGTAAGTATTGAGAAATCTATAGAAGTCATTCATATGAAATCTGTAGATTTCAGAAATCAGTGAAAGTCTGTGATTAAAAATCGATGGTTTTAAGAAATCAGTGAAAGTCTATGAACTTTTCAAAGAGTCTGTAGACTTTTTAAAAAGTCAGTTGATTAAAATAAGTTTGTATGAATCCAAATACAATACACCCCCCTTCATTTCTCAATCATTACTGTAATGTTCTTACTGTATGAGCACAACTCTTTTCTTGGGAGAAATATGAGCACAACTTGGCCAAAAACAATTAGCAATATAAATGGCACACCCTAATCCAGTATAAATGTTACAGATCTTATGGATCAACAATATAGTATGGCACACTCTTAATTCTTAAAGACAACCGTGGCATTTGAGCTTTCGGAAGGATCTAATGGTATCGAACTAGCCAGGTATATTCTTGAGCATGCTCAGAATTTGGAGAAGATGATCATTGTTCACTTGCAACAGCAAAACAACATTCTGATGTTGAGAGGTTTTTAAGTGAAAGCAAGATGATTTCAAAAGCCACACTTGTCTTTGAGAGTGTATAATGGAATAATTAAGTAGCAACCACTACCTTGTGAAAGCAAGACAACTGAGCATGCTCGAACTAGCAATGTATTACATTCCGGATTCCGGAAGAACTCCGTAAGATGAATGACAAATGGAAGGTGTAGCAACTTCCAGTATCCCAGATTTGGGTGATTCATCAATTTCCCGACTCAGAGTAGACATATTCGGAGTAAACATCGGCGTCATCATCAGCAGCAGAAGCTACTGAGCCATATTCGGTAAAGAGATATATACTCTCAACCTTACACAGAACTGACAGAAGTAACAAGCACATTGTGCATCGAAAGTCAGTACGTGAAATTTCTCATCATCACAGAAGCATATCCCGCTGAATATTGTGAATACCAAAGAATATCAAAAGCGGCATCTTATTATCCTCACGAACAGCAAATAAACTATCAACTATCCAAGGACAGCTTCGATCGCTTATTACAACTGGATTTGAA
>NC_020496.1:23889055-23891899 GCF_000184155.1 Fragaria vesca subsp. vesca | reverse complement strand
AAAAANAAAAAANAAAAAAAAAAAAATAAATATATATATATATATATATAGAAACAGACCAGTTCCTCTTGTTGACCTTTCTGGACTAAGATAAGATAATGCCTGTAAAGCTACTAATTCTGCTCTATGATCTTTTATCTGTTGTGCACATTTACATTAAGATCATCAGACAACCCTTCTTCTTGTTCGATTCTGGGGTCCTCTTTCTTGATCTTCCTGAAAGACAAGTGTGATGTTGGAAGCCATCTTGCTTTTCTTTAACTCACTCATAGCACTGGACTGCTGTGGTGAATGCACAATTGTCATTTTATTCAAATTCTGAGCATGGTCAAGGATATATCTGTCAAACTCAATTCCGTTTGATCCATGAGAAAGCTCTACGGTAACCTCCTTGAGCTGATAAATAAAAGCAGCGTTTTGGAGCTTCCAGTATCCTATATTAAACCCACAGCACTGAAAATCCAACAATGCAACAGGCAAATCAATTAAGAACTTCAAAACCTAGCAATGCTTTTTCACCAAAAAAAAAAGAGAGAAAGAAACTGGAAAGAGATTACTTTTACTTACTTCAGCTTTAGGGCCACGGAAGAATGAGTCCGACTTTATGATTAACGTATTCAACTTAGACATTCCTCCCAAAAGAGAGGCCATTGCCGGGACTTGAAAATCAAGAAA
The DNA here is from genome assembly GCF_000184155.1 of Fragaria vesca subsp. vesca. Taxonomy (NCBI): domain Eukaryota; kingdom Viridiplantae; phylum Streptophyta; class Magnoliopsida; order Rosales; family Rosaceae; genus Fragaria; species Fragaria vesca. The sequence goes on along the minus strand of NC_020496.1, from coordinate 23,891,224 downwards.
GCCTTCAATATGAATACACAGGTACCAAACATTCTCTAGCAATGGCATGGAACCTCCCTTGAACAGAGCCTGAAAGTCAATATCATTGCACTTCTCTATGTCAAAATTATAGTCCGGAATGTATTCTAGACTTGATATTTCAAATCATACTAGAACTAGATCGAAGTATGACAATAATAATGATTCATTGGAGAATATGTGCATTGTCATTAGTATGCAGCAACTTTAACATATATAAATTTAAGGACTACAGACTCTTATGCTAGTCCAGGAAATATTGATCTAAATAAGACAAAACTGAAATGTACCAGGGGCAAGGCAAAAACAAATAAAATGCTAAAGAATGAGTCACATTACCATCGTGGTCTCTTTGTTCAGTGTAAGAACTTTAGCACTTGATAAGCAGGAAAGAACCTCGGATACATAGACAAACTCATCAACACTAGGCAGAAGACAGATACTAGCTTCTTCTAAACATTCTAATCTTCCAAGGTTAGGTTGATTCATCAAACTCCCCCTCCAGTTTAAACTGTTGAGATTTGGTGCACAGATACCTAATGATTTATCCGTATGTGGTTTGTCTGACCTAAAGCCAAAACGCCAGTCGATAATTATCTGTTCAAGTTTCTCACCGGCAATGTAAAGATGATGGATAAAACTAAGCCTTTCAATGCACAGTGATTCCAAAGATGAGCTTTCAATGGTGACATTGCAGGATGACGTTGCATTATACATGGAGACTGATTTAAGGGATAATTCCTTGATGCATTTGCATGAACACGAGATCCAATTGAAAAGCCCGTCATCTACTAGAACAGTACCTTCCAACTTGAGGCATTCCAGATTAGAGAAAGAAGCGAGTGAGGGTGCTTTAATAATCCTACCATAGATATACACCGACAGAGATTTCAAAGATCCACTATGTAAGACGCAAGTAGGTAAGGGTGCCCCTGAGCCCCAGCTCTTGATTTTAATATCAAGGACTTCAACATTACATTTGATGGCATTGCAGATAAATTTATCCAAACGAAACTTCTCATCTTCCTGTAAGATTTGTTGGCTGCCATAACTGTGAAGTACCCAGTGAAAATGAAAGCGCTGGATCCTACTAACCCAACGATGAAACAAGTAGTTATCCAAATAACTCCACAATCTCAACCTCTCATCATATCTCTGTAACTGCTTGCTAAAAAATCCATCAAATTTCAATGACGGAGTGGACAGGTAAAGTTTTCGGCATCTTTTGGACACACAACCAAAACAAGTAAGGTCTTTAATTTCAAGGAAAGAAAGAATGTGATGAGCAACTTCTTCCGGAAGTTCACTCAGTCTATCCATCAAACAATCACTAGCAAGACCTTGACAACTTGCAGTGGCCAATAACTTGCGCTTCCTCCCGTCTTCCATGAAACTGACTATCTCGTGTCAATTCGGGCTTATACTAAAAGTCAATTTCAGTTTACACTATTCAAGCCTACAAGGCAATGGAACAACATCAATAGCATTGCTTCAATGCTGAACTTGGAAGCTAAATTATACTACAAGCCTACAAGAAACGAGAACCAAAGGTTTTTGAAGAAAGGAACGAAGCCGAACGAAAGTAAAGGGCAGTCAAAGTAGAGTTGATGTTAGTACTTACCAGCATGCAATGTAAACCCAGTAAAATTGGAGGTTGCCGTAGCTAGTATGAGCCTAAACGGGTCTGTGCCAACCCATCTTCCTTCGTCTAGACTCTGGAAATCGAGAAGAAGAGCATAGAACCCTAAATCATCATATGGGGGTCTTTTATTTGGGGTTTGAAAAAAAAAGAAGCAAATTTGCTTCCGATTTTGAGCAGCCCAAGTAAACTTCTAGGTTTTTTGTGTCGAAACTTCTGGGTTTAGTCGGGTTTAGTCTTGGGACTTGGGAGTTTTTTAACGGGCATTTAACACTAAATTACTATTTGAAGATACAAATAATAAAATAGTTTTCAAATGTTCCACATGATAAAAGGGTCACCATTAAAACATGTTACATGATAAAATGGTCACCTTAAAACATCTTAAATATTATAAAAATCTATTTTCACTCTTTTTACATGACCATTCTACCCTCCTCTCTCGTTTAACCTATTTTTGATCGATCTCAGTTTCGTCATCTCTCTCTCACACACACTCTCTCTCTCTCTCT
>NC_020496.1:23877648-23888358 GCF_000184155.1 Fragaria vesca subsp. vesca | reverse complement strand
TCTTTTCAAGGTAATCGGAGAGGATCTAATAGCTTCTTTTCTGTTTAAGCATCTTTTCTGTTGTGTAATTCTGCTAGAGATTGAAGTTTCTGGTGTGAATTTTAGAGCGATTGAAGTATATGTGTTTGATCTGGAAGATTTTGTGATGCGGATGCAGCGGAGAAGTTCCAAAAGGAGTCTTGAACTGAACGTATCCTTTTTTGTTTTGTTATTGATGTGATGTTTTGTTTGTATAGTTGGTTCGATTTGAATTGTGTTTGTGGCATTGCTATGCTTGGTGGTGTTGTAGTGTGTTTGTCCTTATGAGTGTTTAGCAGATATTGATCTTGCAATAATCACATAACGCATGGCAGTCAAGAATGCAGTACAATGTGGTAATGTGGAAGATGCAATCGATAAGGTGAATGACTTAAACTTGGAGGTGAGATTCCCTTTTTATTGAGCCCTTAATGGTAGCATATAATTATGATTCAGTACTATCTCTACTTTTCTCATTTTGTTAATGGATATGGTACAGATTTATATGAAAGTTAAACCAACTTTTATGAAGTTGCTTAGAATTGAGGCAGGAACAATATCAAACAGTTATCCATTATGTTGTAAACCAAACCAATTAACCAGCCATGTATCCTTGAATATAGAAATTTGATTTCGTTCTTTGTCTCTTATGTGGTTACGTGGCCTTTTTCGGATACGAGTTCACCTGACATTATTAGAGTAATAGGTGATAGCATGTTACTTCATATCTGCAACCATACATGATTAATTTTCTTGTGGTTTTGCTGCTGTGATTAGTTTTCTGGGACTGAAGCACCAGAGAGACATTAAGTGCATGTGTTTTGAGTTTAGAGTAATAGAGTTCATCTTGTACTCGTTAGTTAGGCCAACCAATCTTTGAAAAGAAATAAACTAAACAAAGAGAAAGGCAGGGTGCTATGTTAAAACCATGGGTGAAAGAATTCACTCCTTCTTCTACGTTTAGTAGTAGTGTTTGGTTTTATTCAGAATGCTCTAGATAGAAATCTTCTTAACTACACGTTATCAATGTTGTGAGTAACCATAGCACTCATCACTGTGGTGAATCTTGGCAGAATTTGCTGTGTGTGCCTTGGACCTTAATATTTAGGACCAACTCTTGGATTCCAAGAATAGACATGAATTATCTATACTAGTATGATTTTGTTGCTGTGTTCATTGTCAATCTGTTCATCATTGCTTCGATAAAGAAAGTGTTTCTGTTGAGATCTTTACATGTAGTTTTTTGATTTAGCGTATTATATTAGAAAATATATCCCGTCTATTTCAATTTATATGATGATTTGTGAAAATTCTGTCTGCAGAAGTGGACTCCTGACGAAGATGAGAAACTAATCGAGGTTGTTGCCCTTCATGGTGCAAAGAAATGGACCTCAATAGCCTCCAAAGCAGGTCTGTATTGTATATATGCATGAATGTAACCCAAATCAATCACATTATGTACTTAATGATCCAGAGAATAATGGGTTTTCGGTGTAGGGCTGAATCGTAGCAGCAAGAGTTGCAGGCTGAGATGGGTGAACCATTTAAGACCCAACATCAAGAGAGGTGACATGTCTGAACAGGAAGAGGACTTGATTATTAGGCTGCACAAGCTTCTTGGAAATAGGTAACCCTTCACCTCATTTCATTTTCCTTGCTTATGTAGTCGATCATTATCGAATTCTCGGACTTGCATTGTGTGATGTATGTGCAAATTTTATTGTTCTAAGGTGGTCTTTGATTGCGGGGAGATTGCCGGGTCGAACAGACAATGTAATCAAGAACTACTGGTACACTTGTTTAAGCAAGAAAATCCAGCAGAAAGAGAAGCAAAGTAACAATGAAGCTAATGGGACGATACAATTTCCGGTAGTAGATGAGAAACTAAGTGTAGCAGATGATGATCAGAAGGTCCATGTGGAAATGAAGCAAGAGTGCTTGGCAGCAGCAGCAGGTACAAGTGCGGCTCTAATCAAGAAAGAGGAGGTGATCGATTATGAGGACTACTCCAACACCTACATTAACAATATTGATGCTGACGAGTTCCTTAATCTGCTCAATGAAGAAGAACCTTTGAGTTGGGAGGTTCCGCAAATTTCTTGAGCTAGAAGATGCACCATTGCTCGACTGATGTTAAATATTTGATGAATCTAGTATTCTAGTAGGTTTCATGTGAGTGCACTAACACTTTTGGATGCTCCTCTAAACATGGTTTTTGTAAATTTTGTTATATAACTAGCTATCATGAACAGAATGTCTACTAAATCACTTGAACATGATCTGCTCTGTAGTGTCTATCGTGTATTACAGTAGTAGAGTTATTGCATTTCGGGCGCTGTTCGAATGTTATTGAGATATGACTTGCAGTTTCTTATTACTAGTGTAAGATTCTTTAGAGATGTTTCAACTTATACAGATGTGGTTATTTCAAATTGTTCAAACAGTGGTATCTGTTTTCTGAATATTTACAATGACAGGAAGAACCATAATTATATACTAGGTGGTTGCAAGGTGCAGTATATTGCTTCAAATCATTTCCATGGAACTGATTGATGCATGCGACGACTGTGTAGGTTTTTTATATAGTCAGTCTATTGTTGCGGTGCAGCGGCACATTATAAATATTTAGTTACACGGTCAGTTACAGTTAGTTACTTAAGTAGATACATGGTCAGTTACATAACATCTATATAACTATGCATGTAACTATCCATCTATGTAACTATGTAACTATGTATGTAACTATGTATGTAACTATATATCTATGTAATTATCCATCTATGTAACTATGTATGTAACTACCCATGTAACTATGTATGTAACTACTCATGTAACTATTCATCTATGTAACTATCCATGAAACTATTCATCTATGTATTCGTCCATTTATATAACTATGTATGTAACTATCTATGTAACTATTCATCTATGAAACTATGCATGTAACTATCCATTTATGTAACTATGCATGTAACTATCCATCCATCTAATTATCCATGTAACTATACATCCATGTAACTATGCATATAAATATCTATGTAACTATGCATGTAACTATGTAACTATCCATGTAACTATGCATGTAAATATCTATGTAACTATCCATGTAACTATCCATGTAACTATCTATATAACTATCCATGTAACTATGCATGTAAATATCTATGTAACTATCCATGTAACTATCCATGTAACTATCGATGTAACTATCCATGTAACTATCTATGTAACTATCCATGTAACTATCCATGTAACTATCTATGTAACTATCCATATATGTAACTATGCATGTAAATATCTATGTAACTATTCATGTAACTATCCATCTATGTAACTATGCATGTAAATATCCATGTAACTATGCATGTAAATATCCATGTAACTATCCATGTAACTATGTATATAACTATCCATGTAACTATGCATCTAATTATCCATGTAACTATCAATCTATGTAACTATCCATATAACTACAGATTGATAGTTACCTAGGTAGTTACATACATGCTACACTTGTGTAATTACATTAACATGCCTATGTAACTATCCATGAGACTGACCATGTAACTTGCTTAATTTTATGAGACTGACCATATAACTTGTCATATAACCGCCGGTTACATTACTAGTTACATAGCTTGTTGCATTCCAGTCACTTCTATTATCAATTACATCACTAGTTACATGATTAGTTCTTGCCAACTTGAATATGCCAAAACAAAAACGAAGAAGAAGGAATTGTAAAACTCAAACATGATAAATTTGATTCATAGCAAAAATCACGATTCCAATCCTCTGAGGCTGTGCTTGACAAAAAGCAAGCATGATTCATGTATCAAGAATACAATAATACACAGGAACTACTTAGCCAAATTGTTAGTTTGGCTAAGTAGCTAAACTTTTCCTCATCTCTTCAACACTCTTGTTCAACAACCCAGAGAAGAAGTCCCAGCTGCTTATCCTACGCCCAATCCAATTCTAACCTGCGCACCCAGCTAGCAACATTCCCTTCAAAGTCCCATCTTTTCTCCTATTCTCAAACTTGTCCTCATACACAGGTTTCGTCGTCGTAGGTGGACAGATCGGAACTGGGAGTGCAACAAGATCGATGCGACACCTCATGGAGGTTGGTGGTCCAGCCGGAGTTGGTGGTTCGACGGGTTGGATAACTGGTGTGCCGAGAAAGCTTGGGTTTCGCCTGATCTTGCTTTGGACTCCGATCTAGTTATCTATTGGGTGAGTGGTTTGAAGTGGTGGCAAGGTGGTACTCCTGTAGCAATGGTGGTTTAGCGGTGTAGTCCCGCACTGGTGGTGGAAGCCGGATCTCTAAGGTGCTGCTCACCCGTGCCGGCGAAGGTCGTCGGCTCTCAAAAGGTTGACAAAGATCTCGTCAGTGAGAGAGAGAGAGAGAGAGAGAGAGAGAGAGAGAGAGAGAGAGAGAGAGAGAGAGAGAGAGAGAGAGAGAGAGAGAGAATGTTGAGCTGTGATGGATCAGATCGGGTGTTTAGCTTAGAGACAATGACACAATTTGTAATTTGTTTTTAATTAAAAGGATAGTACAGGAACAACTGTTTTAGTGAGACTTTTTTTTATCATGATTGAACAATTAATGACCTTTTTACTATTTCATATCTTTAAAAGTACTATTTTATCATTGGCCCTTTTTTAATTTAATTTTTATTTTTTTAAAAGAGCTAAAGTTACAATTAAAAGGAAAACAAAAATCATTTAATAAAATTTTATATTACTAACCATGGTCAGAGATAGTTATGAAAAATGACACATGACATGAGATTGGGTGGATAGGCGTTAGGGTGAGCAAATAAGGGTGGTCGCAAATTTGCACCACTTATTAAGATTAATGCATAGATATATCAAATAACTAATGACATGTTTACTTACTTGGAATGAAATGATTACGTACATGGTAATCAAAATCTTGTGTTTAGGAATGACATAAAGGAATCAGAATGATTCTAAGTAAAAGTAATAAATGTGTTTACTAACACATAAAGAAATCGGAATTGGCCTATGTCCCACCTTGTCAGGAATCGATTCCTGAATACTCACGAGTTTGATTCTGAAGAGAGAATGTGAGTTTAGGAATCAACCATCCGGAATCGATACCGATTCATTTCTTCTCCCAATATTCCATTTGTCTACGATTCATGGTTTTAGTAAACGTGCCATAAGGTAGAGTAACTTCAGATTAAATCAAGCTGGTCTACATATGCTTGAAGTCGGTAACCTCTGCATCCATGATGCATAGTCCTCCCTATGAACAGTGTGAATACCATAAAATATCTAAGAGCAGCAACTTGTTATCACCACGATGAGCCAACAGCCTATCCAAAGAATTCATCAACCTTAACCGGTCCTCACAGGTGGATCTATACTCATCCGGAAATACATCAAAACGCAAGGTCGGATTTGACAAGAAAAGTTGTCTGCATCGTTTTGACACACAGCTGAACAAAGTGAGGTCCTTTAAATCAAGAATATCAACTTCTTTTGCCCCTGAGATAGACAGAATGTGATGCACAACTTCGTCAGGAAGACTACTTAGTCTGTCTTTCATACTCTCATTCTCACAACTTGCACTAGCCATCACCTTACGCTTGGGTTCCATTCTTATGAATCTAACTTGTGTCCTTTTGTAATAAAAAATTGAATACTAAATCATAAATCACATTCATTCACATACTGAATCAAAGTAGTAAACACAAAGTAGTAGAGTTGATAAGAATGGGTACCCAACCAAACTCAAGCTTTCCAAAATGGGTCGACCCAGCCAATCTTCCTTCTCCTACTAGATTCTGGAAATCAATGTATTGGGAGCTTCCAAAAGCAGAGAGCAGAGAGAACCCTAATTTGCATTTTCACAATTTGGGGTACTGAAATATTGGTCTTACAAGATTGAGATGGTGGGTAAAATGTCCAAGATATCCTCCAGCCCAATAAAGCTTTGGGCTTTTCTTTGGCGGGTAGGATAAAGGTGGCAACTTTAGAATCGTCTTAAACCCAAAACCCTATGCCCTCTCCGAAATTGTCCCCAAAATGGGTAAACTCTCCGCCCAAAGCTTGGACCCAGTGACATTGAGGTTTTGGTGCTGGCCAGGCTGGTGGCCATGTATTGGCAGCAGGCGTTTCTCTGGGAAGCTGCATTGAAGGCGGCGTATCGGGTCTGGAGAGGGATTTGGGGTTTTTCCAAGGGGTCGGGGCGAAATATAGGATCACTGCTGAGGCCTCGGACGTTGCGGATGTTCTCAATGTGAGTTCAGGCACTGTTGCTGAAAATATTGGATATAAGGATCTGATGACAAAAATTGACATGAAAATGGTAGAAGATGCAGCAAGAACTGCAAATGCAGATGAGTTTATCATGAAACTTCCAGAAGGATACAATACCAACATTGGACCAAGGGGTTCAACTTTGAGTGGAGGTCAGAAGCAAAGGTGAGACCCTGATTCTAACATTGATTTGTATTTGTTGGCATAATTGCTAGGGCCATCCATGGGAATAGAATATTTCATGGTGCAAAACTGCAAACGCTAATTCACAAAATGATACATGCTCCACTCCAAAACTTTGCTAACAAGTTTCTGCACTTGCAGACTAGCTATTGCAAGGGCTTTCTATCACAATTCTTCGATATTGATTTTGGATGAAGCCACTTCTGCTTTAATAGCAGGTCTGAGATTTTGGTGAGGCAAGCTGTTGAACGCTTGATGGAAAACCACACGGGATGCCTGAGCATATCCTATCTTGTTATCCTTAATATTATTAAAAGTAGTACAGCCATTTGTGTCGATTTGTTTGTTTCTGTATGAATGTGTACCCAGTTGTTGTTTGTCTTTTTGTACAAATTTTTCAGCAATAGAACTGTAAAAGCAAGTACTTCTTGCAAGGTTTCATTTTAATGGATTTTCTATTATACTTTTGGACAGGTGCTGGTTATTGCTCATCGGTTAGAAACCGTTCTGATGGCTAAACGAATATTCCTTTTAAATAATGGAAAACTTGAAGAGCTAAGCCGCTCAGATCTGTTGGGTGGTCAGCATATGTATCGATGGGGCTTGTGACTTGACTGTCATGTCGAAAAGAAGTGGGATCATTTTTGTTGGCATCAATCCACTGCATTTCTACAAAACATGATGGGTCAGTCCCTCCTTAATTGGAGGTTGAAATTCATGTGGTGTTTACTGCATGAGGAAAGCATTTGTTGCTGTAGCCTTGGTGACCCATTCAATGAAAACAAGGCTGGTTGCTATAGGAATAACAAAGTGGGTGCAGTATATTTTGAAAGGTAAGAAACAAAGCTATAAGGTTAGGGTGGTGGTGGCAGCAATCTTTGAAGATGGAGGAAGACAAACATTTATGAGCATGAAGACATTGAGCATGAATCATGGAAGAAACTTGACTTTTCTTCTCTTGCATGTTACATATGGAATGCATGGCTTGTGCATGAAACCATTTGCCTATATAAAGGCATGAAAGCTTGCAGCAAAAGAACCCAAGGCAGAGTTACAAACAAAATAGAGAGAGTTTGTGATAGTTGTAGTGTGATCCTCACTTGAGTGATTAGTGAGAAGAAAATTCCTCTTGAGAGAGAGAGGTGTGTTACCACTTTAGTTAGTCTAGAGTGAGTGTTTTTTGTAATCCTATTATTTAGTATAGTGGAAGAAAATACTATTTAGGATGTAGGCATATTGCCGAACCTCGTTAAATATTGTGTTCTTTTTTTTTTTGTTATTTCCGCAAATCACACGAGGGGTGGGAAAGTCAAATCTTGGGATAACTAATTATCCGTCGGCCTTGTATTAAGCAGCCACTTCTTTCCCAACAAGTGGTATCAGAGCCCGGCGCTCATCGTCTGTGGCATCTCGTGGTGATCAAGATGGCGGAGCCGTCGTCATCGTCAGCAACAATGGTGAAGTTGACATCGTCAAATTACTCCATTTGGAAGCCCAGAATGGAAGACATCTTTTACTGTAAGGATATGTACGAGCCTCTTCAAAATGGTGGAGAGAAGCCAGCAAGCAAGTCCGACATGGAATGGAGCATCCTGAACAGAAAAGCTGTTGCAGGAATTCGTCAATGGGTTGATGAAAGTGTTTTTCATCATGTTGCACAAGAAACCAATGCCTACTCGATGTGGACCAAGTTGGAGTCCATGTACGAGTGTAAGACCGCACAAAACAAAGCCTCGTTCATTCGGCGGTTGGTGAACACAAAGTACAGGGATGGTCGAAGTGTTTCAGAACACTTGAGTGACTTCCAAGGCATGGTGAATCAGTTGACGAATATGAAGATGGTGCTTGATGATGAGTTGCAAGCATTATTGTTACTAAGCTCGTTGCCAGACAGCTGAGACACATTGGTGGTGTCATTAAGCAACTCAGCTCCTCAAGGCGTTCTCACACTGAACTGTAAAAGACAGCATGTTTAATGAAGAAGCAAGGGGGAAGGAGCAAGGAATATCGACAGAGTCGGAAGCCCTCGTCACCGATAATTGTGGAAGCAGTCGAAAGTTCCACAACCGAGGCAAAGCAAAGGACCGGTCAAGGGGCAAGTCCAGCCCAAAGAAGAACATCAGATGTTATCATTGTGGCAATAAAGGTCACATGAGGAATGAGTGCAGAAGGCTCAAGGAAGAGCAAGCCGAGAAAGGTGGTGCCAAAGATACAGCCGCTACTACCTCATATGGAGACGAGGTAATCATCATTTGTGGAGATGGTCATGTTAATTTGACATCTCAAGATACATGTTGGGTCGTCGATTCCGGCGCATCATTTCATGTAACCTCACGAAGGGAGTTCTTCACATCCTACAATACCGGAGATTTCGGTAATGTTAGAATGGGAAATGATAAGCTGTCCAAGATCGTGGGAAGAGGAGATATTTCCCTTGAAACCAACACAGGCCGCTGCCTGGTTCTCAAGGATGTGAGACATGTTCCAGACATGCGTCTCAATTTGATCTCCACTGGGTTGCTTGATGATGAAGACTACACAAATGTCTTTGGTGGTGGAAAGTGGAAGCTCAGTTACGATCCAGAAATTCTAGCTCGAGGGAAGAAGGAGAACACTCTCTACATGACATATGCAAAAGTCTGTAGTGGGTATGCAATTACACTCGGAGCAGACTCGCCGGTGGAGCTGTGGCATAAGCGGCTCGGTCATATCAGCGAGAAGGGACTTACTATTCTAGCCAAAAGAAAGGTACTGTCTGGTGTCAATGTTAAAGATATGCCTCTAAAATCATGTACGCATTGCTTGGCTGGAAAGCAACATCGAGCTTCATTCCATAGTTATCCTGCGCCAAGGAAATCCAATGTTTTGGATGTTGTACATTCTGATGTGTGTGGTCCCATGACCACGAGTACTCACAGAGGTGCAAGATACTTCGTTACCTTCATTGATGATCATTCCAGGAAGGTATGGGCTTATGCACTGACGACGAAAGATCAAGTGTTGGAAGTATTCAAGCAATTCAATGCCAGAATTGAACGGGAGACCGGCAGAACCCTGAAATGCATTCGCACCGACAACGGGGGAGAGTACATGGGGGCGTTCAGACACTATTGCAAAAGTAACGGAATCAGGCATGAACGATCTGTTCCAAAGACTCCTCAGCACAACGGAGTGGCCGAGAGGATGAACAGAACTATTGTTGAAAGAATCAGAACAATGTTATCTCATGCCAAGCTGCCTAAGAGCTTTTGGGGTGAAGCTCTGATGATTGCGGTTGATGTGATCAACCTTTCTCCCTCAGCTCCATTGAATGGTGACGTGCCGAACAGGTTTTGGACCGGAAAGGACGTCTCATACAATCATCTAAAGGTATTTGGCTGCAAAGCATTTGTCCACATTCCCAAAGACGAAAGATTGAAGATCGATAGCAAGTTAAAAGAATGCATATTCTTAGGATATGGAAATGAAGAATATGGGTATAGGCTGTGGGATCCTATCAACAAGAAGATTGTCAGAAGTAGAGATGTTGTCTTCTTCAAAGATCAAAACATCGAAGATACTCAGAAGACTGAGAAGCCTAAGAAACCCAGAGAATATCCAGTCAACTCGGATAAAGATTCTCCGCCAACAAAGCAGGATGGCAGAAGAGAAGCCGGAGACTCCGGTGATGCAGCAAATGACCCGATGATCAATGACCCAGTTGGTGACACAACTGATGATGAGGAAGAGGCAACGACCCCACGATGATCAACCAGGGAACGCAGAATCTCTAGAAGATACCCTCCAGATGAGTTTGTTACTCTCATAGATGGAGGAGAACCAGAGTCTTATGAAGAAGCTCTAACGGATGACCACAAGGGGGAGTGGTTGGAAGCCATGCAAGAAGAGATGCAATCCTTGCATAAGAACCAGACTTATGAGCTGGTGGAGTTACCGAAAGGTAAAAGGGCACTCAGAAACAAATAGGTGTACAGACTGAAGACCGAGGAGAATAACTCACGACCCAGATTCAAGGCAAGGCTGGTCGTTAAAGGTTTCAGTCAGAAAAAGGGAATTGACTTTGAAGAAATTTTCTCGCCCGTGGTGAAGATGACATCTATCCGGGTGGTACTTGGTTTGGCTGCAAGTTTAAAGCTGGAGATTGAACAGCTTGATGTGAAGACGGCTTTCCTTCACGGTGACCTTGAAGAGGAAATTTACATGGAGCAGCCAGAAGGA
>NC_020496.1:23874075-23877628 GCF_000184155.1 Fragaria vesca subsp. vesca | reverse complement strand
AGATTCTTGGTATGAGTATCACCCGTGACCGAGAAAGCGGAAAGCTGTGGCTATCACAAGAAAAATATATCGAGAAGGTATTGAAGCGGTTCAATATGGAGAAAGCGAATCCAGTTGCTACTCCACTTGCTAGTCACTTTAAGCTCAGCTCAAAGCAGAGTCCTGCAAGTGAGAAAGAAGAGGTAGAAATGGCAACCGTGCCATATGCCTCAGTGGTAGGAAGCCTAATGTATGCAATGGTGTGTACAAGACCAGACATAACACATGCGGTTGGTGTTGTTAGCAGATATTTGTCAAATCCAGGCAAAGAGCATTGGAATGCTGTGAAGTGGATTCTCAAATATCTCAAAGGTACTTCCAAAGTGGGTTTATGTTTTGGAAGCGGGGAGCCTGAACTGATTGGCTACACAGATGCAGATATGGCCGGAGATGTTGACTCGAGAAAGTCTACATCTAGATACCTGATTACATTTTCAAGGGGAGCTGTTTCATGGAAATCAAAGCTACAAAAATGTGTTGCTTTGTCAACTACAGATGCTAAGTTCATAGTAGCTACAGAAACCTGCAAAGAAATTTTATGGATGAAGAAATTCCTACAGGAATTGGGCCATAAACAACAAAAGTATGTTCTGCATTATGATAGTCAAAGTGCAATTCATCTGAATAAGAATTCAAGTTTTCACTCGAAGTCAAAGCACATTGATGTGAGGTATCACTAGATACGTGATGTGCTGGAAGCCAAGCAACTACAGCTTGAGAAGATTCACACAGATGACAACAGTTCAGATATGATGACTAAGTCATTATCGAAGGAGAAGTTTGAGTTTTGCAGAAATGCGTCAGGAATGGCGCAACCCTCCAACTAAGTCGGGAGGGGGAGATTGATGGGTCAATCCCTCCTTAATTGGAGGTTGAAATTCATGTGGTGTTTATTGCATGAGGAAAGCATTTGTTGCTATAGCCTTGGTGACCCATTCAATGAAAACAAGGCTGGTTGCTATAGGAATAACAAAGTGGGTGTAGTATATTTTGAAAGGTAAGAAACAAAGCTATAAGCTTAAGGTGGTGGTGGTAGCAATCTTTGAAGATGGAGGAAGACAAACATTTATGAGCATGAAGACATTGAGCATGAATCATGGAAGAAACTTGACTTTTCTTCTCTTGCATGTTACGTATGGAATGCATGGCTTGTGCATGAAACCATTTGCCTATATAAAGGCATGAAAGCTTGCAGCAAAAGAACCCAAGGCAGAGTCACAAACAAAATAGAGAGAGTTTGTGACAGTTGTAGTGTGATCCTCACTTGAGTGATTAGTGAGAAGAAAATTCCTCTTGAGAGAGAGAGGTGTGTTACCACTTTAGTTAGTCTAGAGTGAGTGTTTCTTGTAATCCCATTATTTAGTATAGTGGAAGAAAATACTATTTAGGACGTAGGCATATTGCCGAACCTCGTTAAATATTGTGTCTTTTTTTTGTTGTTGCTATTTCCGCAAATCACACGAGGAGTGGGAAAGTCAAATCTTGGGATAACTAATTATCCGTCAGCCTTGTATTAAGCAGCCACTTCTTTCCCAACAAAACAAGCATCAACCAAACGACTAATAGCGAAGAAATGACAGAGAGCCAGAAGAACTGGCGTTTTTGCTTTGTAATTACAGTTCTGATAGAATTTGATGAACAGTTGTGCTGGTCCGTTGTAAGAGCATCTCCAATGTATCAGAGGTATGTAAATCAAAATGGCCTTGTGTTTGTTTCCCTACAGAGTCATAGACAACTTTTGCATTGGTACTTGGCTTTCTTAAGATATATTTGATTTTTCCAAATGCAAATATGTCCTGCAAATAATCAGGGGACGTGAAAAAGTAGTTCATCTTTTGGTCATACCTCCATAAGTCCTTTTCCTTTTTGGAGACAAACCTTCCTAAGTCCTTAACGACTGAAGGAAAGTAAAGAAATTAATGGGAAACTTAGTTTGATCAACCATATTAGCATGAATTCTTAGCCTACTAAATCAACAAGACCAAGTAATCCAGTCCAAAATGAATCCATCAGAATTTATTAAGGTTTGAATATGAAATATCAGACCAGCTTTCTTTTACATCGATTTTCCTTCAAAACGACTATGCCAGTAGAAATTGTGTTGCTTCTATCTAACATCTCTTTAACAATCTTACTCTGGTGAGGTAGATAAACTATGACCATTTTCTCCAAACACTGAGCATTATGGAGCATATAACTTGCGAACTCCATTCCATTGGATCCATTGGAAAGCTCAATAGTAACCTCTTTAAGCTTACAAATAAAACCAAGTTTTTGCTGCTCCCAGTAGCCAACCTTGAAACCAGATGTCTGGAGAAAAATAGCACCAAGCTAATCAGTAGAAACTTATTGGACAACTAGGCATTCCAGATTATACATCATGAAACTGGCATAGAAAATTAGAAACTCACATTAGATCCGAAGTCGAGTAAAGGTGGAATAGACTTGATGTATAGAGTACTCAAATTAGGCAGTGCTGTGAAAAGAAACACCATAGATGGGACTAAGTCATTGCTGAAGCTCCCAATATGCACTTGTAAATAACAAATATCACCAAACAAAGTTGGGAAGATTCCTTTATTATACAGTCCCTGCAATTGAAATATGAAGGCACTATATCTCAATTCTCAAAGCTTTCCAAACAAACTATAAGAAAGTAAAAAGCTAGGAAGGAAAATAATTGCAAGGTCATTTTTACCTTCATGGCATTTTCATTTAGAATAAGAAAGCTACGCCGGTATGAAGGGCCGAGATCCTGTAGTACATCTTCAAACTCATCTCCAGGATCTAGATAGAACCGCAAACTTCTTCCAAGCATACGAGCTCTCTCATATTTGAGTGAGTTATCAAGTTCCCCACCCAATAGAAACGTTTAAGATTTGGAGCAGAAACATTAAACGAATTGTTGCTAGGTGAATCAAATCTCCAGTGAATAACTATCTTGTCAAGTTTCTCACCTGATATTGTAAGATGACAGAAGCTAGTCTGATTGACACGCTCAAAATAAAAAGATTTCAAAGACGAGCTTTCAATGTTGATATTTTTGATCCCATAAACATCATCAAGACTCAGTTTGAAGGTCCTAGAGGGGGGTGAATAGGCCTTTATTACTTTTTCGTCCAATTCCGTTCACAAGGATAGCAAACATTTAGCTATCCTGATAACAGGGAGACGTAGTAATGAATAAAAGAACAAGTACTGGAAAGTAAAAGAAATAACACCAGTACGTTTTTTATTCGCAGAAACCCTGCATCAGGGAGAAAAACTGCGTGCCCCTAACTCTTGAGGGACAAACCTTTCCACTATGTAAAACTCACTTCTTACAAGATTATAGTCTAGGAATACAACGACGATTTGCAATCCTACCTAGTCTACCCACTAGTCTAGATCTATCTCTCCTGTCTCTGAGTGACTCACCTCACTCCTCACAAGATTATAATCTAGGGATACAACAACGACTTGCTATCCTGCCTAGTCTACCTACTAGTATAGACCTACCTCTCTTGTCTCTCAA
>NC_020496.1:23864972-23866390 GCF_000184155.1 Fragaria vesca subsp. vesca | reverse complement strand
CGATGGTGCTGATCTGTTGCCTCGTCAAAAACCTCGTCAAGTCACAAAAACCCTGTGGGAGAAAAACTGAACCTTGATCGTAGGAGAAAAAGAGTACAACGCACCCTTCACATTTGATAGTGACATGTATGTATGTGCTAGACTCCCCCTGAAGTTCGCACCTCCCCCTGATCTTTATATCAATCATAGGGCTCTTCCTGATTCTTACTAATCACGGAAGTTTCAAAAACTTAGCATGTCAATGCTTTTTAACATGTCTTCAAATGTGGCATTGGGCAATGATTAACTAAATCATGCCGTATTGTCCTCAAATGATCTTTTACACTTAGATTTTGAGGAGAAGGTCGCTTGTGAACTCAAAACATAAGTTCGTGCAGGAAATCAGGTTTCCGCGCAGCATGACCTTCAATTACTAGAACAGTCGTAACTTCCTCTAGGAAATACATACGAACGAACCGTAAACGGTTTTGGAAACTAGACTCATTTAGCTTTCCAACCGTATATTACACACATTCTGGTTCATCAGGAGCTGTTCACAAAATCTCGTCGAAGTTGACTGTTTTGCCAAAATCAAATTCTCGGACAGATTCGTCCTACTTTACGAAAATGGCCATAACTCACTCAATATGATAGGTATGATCAAATGGTTGGTGTCTCTGGAAAGTAGACACATATACCTTTCCAATGGTACCAATTTCACCATTTTCCAGTGAGTGAGATTTCCTATAGGTCCCGTGGAAGTTGACCTACAAAACTTGGTAGATTCTGATTTCGTTTTTGATGTGTCTTTCTTATGTAGGGATAGAATAAGCCTCAACCTTTCATACCATTAAGTATTGAAAAAGGAGTTACTGCCATGACATTGGCGTTGAGTGGGCGCATAGCTACACTTAGCTTTACAACTTTTCATAGCGAATGAGATGTCAAGTCTTTCGTATTGTGTTGAGTACATTGATGCGTCTAATTGTACTTAGATGGGAACTCCATCTCTTAACACATATTTGTCATCTTGCTTTAGACAAAACAACGGATCTCTCTTTAGAGCAAAGACCTTGACTAATCATGGGAGTATATGTAGGTCTCACTAGTTATAGAGCGCCTAAGCCGATTGATGGAAAATCATCATCAATACAGTCATCGAGTGCCTTATCGAGACCATGTCTTTCCAAGATCTTTTTATTCGGATGTTGATACAGATTGGCATCTCTTGATCCATCAAGAGTCCATGTAAATCCGGAATGAACACGCAAAGGCATAATTCACCATATCCCTTCCAAATCAAATAGAGTCTATGTGCGTTTCAATACATTTAGCAAACGCATGCTCCTGTGGTTTGGAGCCACTTGATTCGGATGAATGAAGTCCGTTTAAGATCTTCATGTATATCTCTGATCCCATAGAGATGTTATTATGACCAC
>NC_020496.1:23857985-23864138 GCF_000184155.1 Fragaria vesca subsp. vesca | reverse complement strand
ACATCAATCCTTGCAGACTATATTTGCAGCATGTGATCTCATCACTTTAACACTATAAGCATTTGGGATCAAGATGAGACTTAGTGGGGACAAACCACGACAATTCACGTCGTTCCACTTGAACACTTGTGTTCTTATCTCCCCCTAACGGCGGGAATATTGTCTCATCAAAGTGACAATCCGTAATTTAGCGGTGAATGAGATCACCTGACAAGGTTCCTACATATGCGGATTATAGGTGGAGGTTCATATCCAACCTAAACTTATTCATCTCAAATGACCCATCATTGTACGCAGTGGCAATGCGATTTGGCACCTAAAAATAACATCTAGCCGAGCTCAAGGATTGGAGATCCGTTTCAATCCTGCCGAGCTCAAGGATTGCAATTTCGTGTCAATCCTGGTACACAGTCATGAGCTGTAGTACAACAAAATTCAATGATGGTGGGTCGTAGATGAATAGTAAAGCTACATGCAAATATTGCATAGCCCCAAGACGCAATAGAAAGAGTGGTGCGCATCAATAATGTTCGAGCGACAAGCTAAAGTTGCTTGGTCGTAGCCTCGGTGAGACCGTATTGCGTGTGAACATGGGGTACAGGACACTTCAACTTACATCCCGATGAACTTCTTTAAAGAATGGGTAGTGAGCCCGTAGAAGTATAAGCAGTATAAGCAGTAGATAATAGTGTAACACGTGACCAGTGTGCTAACACTTTAACCAACACTATAAAGCATAAAAGGTGTCCGCAAGTTGGTTGTATCTATCTACATAATTTTGATGTAAGAATAGAATGTTCACTTTTGTGTTATTTAGCATAGGAGGGTCTCACTCCTTATTTAGCTAAAGAATAGGCTTTCAAAATGAGCAATGAGCATTGCAGGGGGCCAATGCGACATCGAGGAAAGGCCAGTGCACCTCAATTGCTTGAGGAATTGACCAGACGACCTCCAGGAAGTTGGAGTCGTGTTCGGGTGACGTCAATGTCCCCTGGGTCACCACCATGCTTCATGGTGATACTAGATCTCGAATGTCTTCGTTTTGAGCGGAAGAATGGATGTCCATGAGAATTTCTCAAAATTTGGACCATTATATCTCTTACAGGTTGACCAATTTGGTCAAACCAAAGCCTATATGAGTCGGTGTCCCAAATATCATGTTTGGCGACAACATGGGATTCGATATTCGAATCGTAGTGACATACAGTTCACTAGATTGACTCATGAATTTCTCCAAGATGCGCTTCAGTTCGCATTCATGAGGAGGTATATACAAAAGAATTCTTGTTCATTCTCATAATGTGTTTTCAAATAAAAACCATTAGCATGAATGTCTTTAAAGCTCAACATGGTTCCTTAGAATGTTGTGGATAGTTCCACTATCTGCGAAGCACTCAATGTCTCTATGAGACATAACTACAAGGAGTAGATAGGCGAGTAAATAGTTCTACTTGAACCATTTAGAAGGATTGAAAGAAGCTACGAAAAGCTGCAATCCCGAGAGTGCATAAAAATTTCCGCGCAGAATGACCTTTGCGCACTAAAACAGCCATAACTTCTTCGTTAAAATAGATATGGACGAACCGTGACAAGTTCTGAAAACTAGACTCATAGAGATTTCCAATGATATAAAGCTTACTGTCTGGTTCGTCAGGAGCTGTTCACAAAGCTCAAACGAAGTTAACTGTCCAGAAGGGACAGATTGCTGTTTTTCGCAGATTTGGCATGTGCGAAGCTGTGAAGCTTGCAGGTGGCGTGTAGGCTTTTGCCTTAGCCAAAAGTGACGTGTGTATAATCAAAACCAAGTCCTTTCGATCGTTCTATGGTCGTAACCTCCATGAATAGTTAGCAAAAGCTCCTTGACATAAACATAAACTAACTCAGAGGACCTAGAGAATCCGATTATGATGATAATTTCCAGCTTTGATAAGTCTTCAACGTCTTTTGCAAGACGGCAATTGGTTTAATAGCGTAGGGGGATCCAAAATCAAAAGCTTTCAGTAACTCCAAGTCAGTATGACCAGGCATGTCCGTGGAGGGTCGGTAGTGCGAGACACACTTAAAACCACTATCTCCTTAATTTCGGACAATTCTAAGACATCACACTGAGCTTGGATGAGCCTAGTTAAACAATTGATGATGAAAAATCCGCTATAGGGTAGAAGACTTAACCGGAAAGACGTGGGCGATCCTCCTTGAGGATGCAGTGCCATGAGTCACCTTCAAAGGAAGGGACCAAAATCGGCACAATATGCCATGTTTCTAAGGACGATGTAAGTGTACATCTTGATTGTAAATCAATATGAACCATAAGAGGAGAATAGTTTCACTTCGAAAAATTCTCAAGGCATTCATTATTGCTAATGTGAGTACATCGAGGTCT
Organism: Fragaria vesca subsp. vesca; assembly: GCF_000184155.1. Classification (NCBI taxonomy): domain Eukaryota; kingdom Viridiplantae; phylum Streptophyta; class Magnoliopsida; order Rosales; family Rosaceae; genus Fragaria; species Fragaria vesca. The sequence goes on along the minus strand of NC_020496.1, from coordinate 23,861,755 downwards.
CAAATAGACAAAGGACGTCGATACAACGCCTTAGTACATATAACTTGGAACAAAAATCAATGTCTAGCCGATGACATCAAAGTCATGGGTAGCTAGAGCAGGATTCGAATCTTTGAAATTCGCGATCATGAGGATGACGTTCTTGTCCTCATATTGATTTTCCATACCTTTTTGTATGCATTCACAATTTAAAGGAGCTGACGTGAGTAGTTTTGACAAAATGGTGTCTAGACCGGGAGTGTCGCTATTAGAGCAGGCAACACCTCCCCCTCTTTTGTAGACATCGGCACGACGTTTGCTGCCGTTGCCATGACCCATATTGTTGTCCCCACATTAGGGGATAATCCCAAATAAGTTTATCACATTAGCGTATATACAATTCCTGTTTGTATGATCAAAATCAAGTCTCGTTGGTAATTCCACACCAACTTGGAGGACCTAGAGAACTTGATGATGATCGAATCCGCTAAAGATTATGGATCATGATACCACAAAAGATCATCGACAATATGTAGTCAATTAAGGTGGTAAGCAATCCACTTGTCTAATAACTCAACAAGGAGAGTTATATGAACGTTTCGAGAAACGCTCCATGAGTGCATTCCACAGTACTTTGTGGTCATTACTTTTTGCACAGATTGCCATTGAAGGCTTTTGTCGATGTGGCATCTCGGCATCTAGGCTTGTTAGCCTGGGGGTCAAAACATGTGGTTTAATCCTTTCCAATGAAAGGTTTCACAGATACCAAGCGAAGATCCGCTTTAGGCATCTAGTACGTCAAAACTCAAAGGAGCAGAATGTTACATTGCTCTTGTATACAAAACCAAGCTGTTATGAGACTCGATATAGGTCACAAACGATGCTTTTAATGGTTTGTCCTTTGGATTGATCATACACAATCCAGAAAAGCCCTGAATTGATCAAACACAATTCGGAAAAAGGCCTCGGATTGATCAAACACAATCCGGTGAAAAGTCGGGGGTTGATCAAACACAACCCGGACAAAAAAACAAGAGTGATCAAACACACTCTTGACCCGCGAATAAAATTCCGGGATTTAGGTACTTGCACGCATAAAATCCCAAGCATAGAATGAAGATGGAGAAGAGAGTAAAGGATTTTATCCTCCCCGAGTTATTGAACTTGGAAAAGTTTAAGGTTTCAAAAAACATACCTTTCTAGAGGCTGCCGAGAGGAGAAATAACGTTTCGCCTACTTATACTTCGAATTTGGGGTTGAAAATTTGATAGGAGGAGCAACTCTGGATGGGGAAGCTGCTGTCAAAATTTTCGGTTGATCGGAGCAAGGGAAGGTGGTGAACCGGTGGTCGGTAGCGGCGGCGGTCTGGAATCTACTAGCGGCCGGTTCGGAGACTTTCCGGCCGGTTCTCAGGGTGAGACCGGCGGCGTTGGATCTGGGGCGGAGAGAGCTTTCTGGGGATATAAAATTTCGGCGTAGAGCAGTCGGAATTTTGGTCAGAAATAGGGAAAAACAAGGCTGCCCGATTTTAAGGTTTTGGTTTTTAGGGTTTAGAAAAAAATGGTGGGCTATTGGCTCTAGGGTTAGAACAAAGTCCATGATAACGTGATAAAGGATAAAGTGTAGAGATAAAGAGATAGCAAGAGAGTTATCATCTTATTCATTGATAGGAGCCCTTTATATAGGGAATTACACAATACCAATATGGTAAGGATATGAATACATAGATCTAGTCTAACTACATATCCTATTGGTATAAGGCCATGGCACACATAGAGAGGCACACATAGAGAATATCCTAGAATAGAAGTGTATTTTATATTTCGTCAAATTATCAATCCAAAGTCCTACTCTTTTGTCCATCTCCATGACAATGAGAGAGATGAAGAGGCAGAAACTAACCAGAGATGAAGAAGTAGATTACGAAAGAGATGATGAGAAACCCTGCATCATTCTGCAATTGCCAGACCACATAATTTTAGAGATCTTTTGTAGAATCCCAATAAACACTGTTATCCAGTGCAAATACGTGTGCAAGTCTTGGCGTCGTTCCTTCTCAGAGCCCGAGTTCACAAAATCCCTATTTGCACGAACTCAGGCGTGCTTGTTTCTCGAAGATCGTACTACCAAAAGCCGGAGCGGAAACACCAAACGACGTCGTCGTGGTATGCCCCCGAATAAGCACGTCTTGGCCAACTTGGAAAGTGTTTTGAGCCCAAACAACATGGTCTTGAAGCTTTCAGATCCTAATGCATTATACAACAGGCTTCATTCAAATTTCAGAGGTATCATGGGTTCCTGCAATGGCTTCCTCTGCTTATTCCGCCATAATGATAAAACTGATGCTTTCATCTTTAACATAGCAAACCCCATTACTCGTGAGTGTATACCTCTTCCGGTCAATGAAGAAATAAGTCGTCCACTACCTCACTTTGGGTTTGGGTTTAGTCCCATGAGTGACGTCTATTAGGTGGTTGTGTTTGCAAGCAACAGAATTCGAAAAAGGAAACACCCAAAACGGTGTCGTAAGTTGAAGGTGATGGTTTTGACTGTTGGCTCTGGAATTTGGAGAAGAATTGGCGAAATCTGTGATACCGTGTGCACATCAAATGGGGTCTTTCATGAAGGACTTCTCCATTGGGTTTGCAGTTGTAAAGGTTATCGCCCTCATTTCATACGTGCATTTGATGTCGAAAGTGAGCGTTTCAAGGATTTACCAATGCCCCCCATTGTTTCTGTTGGCGTGAGTCATACCCTATAGTATTAGGATTGTGAATATTGTGTTATTATTAGGAATATTCTGTCATAGTTAGTTTCCTAATATGTTTTGATATCTCTTGTATATATATTCCATTCTTGGAGAATGTTAATACATTGCAATATTCATATTCTCTTGGTACCGTTTGACTTGGTATCAGAGCAGCGATCCATTCGGGCTCCGCTGCTCTCTTTCCGCTGCAAATTTGGTTCTTTTGATTGGTTCTTTTTGGTAGTTGGAGTTCTTTTGTTTTTTGGGGTTCTTCTGTTGTTCTTTGGGGTTCTTTTGGGTCCGATTCGGAGTTGTCTGTTTAATTGGTCTAAATCTTTGTTGTTCGGTTTAGATATAGTTTGATTATCAAAGTTTGGTCGGTGAACAAGTTGATTGTTTGATTGGTGTAAAACTTGCTTGATTGGTTAAATTGCTAGTTGATTCTCAAAGTCAAGGACGTGGACAAAGTTTGTGGTTGATTGTTGAGTTGAATATTTGAAGAAGGAAAAAAAGGGAGGAGGAGAAATAAAAAAATGGTGGATTTCAAAGCTATCAAAGGGAAGAGTGAAGCGTCTCAAATCTTGAGCTTCTACAGCATTGAAGGTAGAGATCTCTCAAAGGGTAATGTTTCCTTGACTAAGACTAAGGAAACTAGAGGTAAATTTGGTGTTGCTTTACATGTTGCTAACTTTACTGGTGGTGACACTTGGATAATTGATTCTGGGGCGTCAGATCATATGACCTATGATAAATCTTTCTTTGTGTCCATGTCATCTTCGTCTATCTCTCATGTCTCAAATGCAAATGGTGCATCTTTTCTAGTTTTAGGTATTGGGTCTGTTCAGGTTACACCATCCATTATATTGCATGATGTACTTTATGTACCCTCATTATCTCATCATCTTCTGTCTGTCTCCCAATTGAGTTCACAAAATAAATGTTCTATAACCTTTTACCCAATGTATGTTGTGTTTCAGAATTTGTGTTCCAGGGTGATCATTGGCAAGGGAGACCTGAGGGGGAGACTGTTTCACCTGGATTG
>NC_020496.1:23853188-23857965 GCF_000184155.1 Fragaria vesca subsp. vesca | reverse complement strand
TTTATTGTGATAATAAGGCTGCTATTGAAATTGCTCACAATCCTGTTCAACATGATCGCACAAAGCACGTGGAGGTAGATCGACATTTCATTAAAGAGAAGTTGGATGGTCAGATTATTTTCTTTCCTTTTGTTCCTTCTGAAGAACAATTAGCTGATATCCTTACGAAAGCTCTCTCAAGTAAAGCCTTTCATGACTCTCTTGACAAGTTGGGCATTGGTGATTTGTATGCGCCAACTTGAGAGGGAGTGTTGGCGTGAGTCATACCCTATAGTATTAGGATTGTGAATATTGTGTTATTATTAGGAATATTCTGTCATAGTTAGTTTCCTAATAGGTTTTGATATCTCTTGTATATATACTCCATTCTTGGAGAATGTTAATACATTGCAATATTCATATTCTCTTGGTACCGTTTGACTGTTTCAATCGCAGTTCTATACCTCAAATGGGAGTCTTAGGGGGTTCACTTTCTGTAAATGATGGACGCACGTTTTGGGTAATGATAGAGTACGGCGTCAAGGCTTCTTGGATCAAAGTGCTTCAAATTGGATATGGTACAATTCATTCTCTTACTGGCGATTTTAGAAGCAGTAGTGTCCAAGTTTTGAAAGTTATGGAGGAGGGGAAAGTTTATTTGTTGTTAGCAGATTACAAGTTATGGCTCTACACTCCTGAAACCATGAACCTTGTGAGGGTTGATGAAATTGATGGGATGCCATTAGGGCCTTTAAGTTTTGCGGTACACCATATTCCAACCTTTCTTTCTCCGAAGGATATTATTAAGGATTACAACTCCAAAGTACTTAGTTAAGCATTTTGATTCTCTACGAATGTCGATACTTCTAATTACGTACATGAAGGTGTATAACAGTTGTTTTGTTTGTTTTACGGAGGTCTCTGACGAGTGTTGCATTGTTTGTTGTCTTTTTAAATAGTAGTTGCAGAGTAAGCTAGAAAAGATTGGAAAATTTTACTTCGTTACTGCAGTAATTGAAGGCATATAGTTTTAGTCCTTTCTTGTATAACATAGCATCATCATGTGTTCATGAGCAGTTGCGCAAAGTCGCAAACCGATCTAGCTACTACATATATATGCTCATATACATATACCCTTCTTACTCAAATCCATTCCAGCAGTAGGTATATGTCAATATATGTTGTATGGTTACCTCCTTATTCGATCGGGAAGTTTACTTGACATTCTCTATCAAATTCAAACTGGGAGGAATTTATAGTTCAAACTGGGATTCGACAAATGAAGTCATTGGCATCATTTGGACATTTACAATTTTGCACATGATGCTGATTCGAGTGACATCAACTATGAGAAGGAAATTAAAAGATTACTTTTAAGAACACCGGAACTATTAAGATGCGCCATTCTTACACATAAGTAACACAATAAATAACGTCATCAAATGAACCCCTAGCTAGCTTGAAACAACAAGAGAAGCATCGAGACTTTCACATGAAACAAATACTGCACGACAGAAGTTCCCTGAAAGAAGCATCAAAATCCACTTATTTAGTCATAGAATTTGGTCATCAAACACTATGATGAGGCAGCTCTTTCCAGAATGACAACTCTACCATGGGGAGTAAGGTTGGTCATCCTTATTTCCGGTACTAAACTTGATTGATCAGGTGTAATAATAACAAACATCATCTTCAACTTACGAGCATGCTCAAGCATGTAGCTTGCTAATTCAAATCCATTAGACCCAGTGGTAAGCTCTATGGTTACCTCCTCTAGCTTAGAAACAAACTCAAGACCCTCGAGTTCCCAATATTCCCTATCAAATCCAGATACCTGAAAAAGTATCAAACAATCAATCCAAAGAATCTTGATCTGATACAAAAGGTATACGTACCAAGATTGGAATTTCGTGAGTTTCACTTTAATCACTTACATAAGCATGATTTCCAAAACCACAGAAAGGAAACTCAGGGAAATATGATACATTCAAAGTAGTCAAATTAGGCACGGCCCTGAAAAGAGAAGTCATTGCTGGAACGAGGAAGTCGTCAATGCTGGTCAAAATTGACATTTGCAAGTACCAAACGTTGCTCAATGGTTTAGGTGCGAAATCTTCCCTGAACAAAGTCTACAAGAGTATGATTAAAAACCAAAGTCATAATTATTTTCAAAATGGATAAATCTAATGGATCAAAATATAAACCATATACAACTAATTAAGGATCGAGGGAATGAAGTTTAGATAGTGTCTCTTTACCTCGACAGTCTGTTTGTCTAGAAGAAGAACTTGAACACTGCTTATACTACACAAGAACTGCTCACAAACGCTATGCAAGTCATTTACATCATTAGCAGCTCCCAGATAAATCTCAACTTGTTCCAAAGAACTCATTTCTCCAATATGCTGATGATTCAACATATTCCCTCGCCATTTTAGATACATTAGATTTGGGGCCGAAATATTTAACAAACTGTTGTTGCGCTTTCTTGAATCACACTCCCAATTTATATCTATCTCTTCAAGTTTATCACCAGAGATTACAAGACGGTCAATGTGTAGATAACTGGGACACTGGATTGAGAATGACTCCAAAGACGAACTTTCAATGGTGATGTTTTCCAACCCACGAACCTGTTTCATCCCCAGCTCCTTAATAAACCTACAACAGTAGGAGACCCATTTGCAAAACCCTTCATCATCTTCAATAGTTACATTTCTCAAACACAAGGACACGAGATTAGAGATAGGAGAAGTACAAAAGGAGGGAGCTTCAAGTTTAGTACACTTCATGTCTAGGGTTAAGTACCTCAAAGACTCACAAACAAAGACACAAAAAGGAAAATCTATAAAATCATCCAGAAGAATATCACCGAGAGCTGGCACCAAAGTTGCAAAGAAAACATAAAGCTCTTCAACATTACAATATATTGCATGCTGAATCCAACCCAGAATTCTTGATTTCTAAAGAACACAATGACTTTCTATTTCGGTTTCCCCATGATCGATGGTATTCAGGAGCCCAATCAATGGACAAGTATTTTAGCTTGTTATTCCCTCGTTGGATCAGGAAGCGATCCAAGGAGTTCAACAACTCCAACCGCTTATCAAATGTGAGGGTGGACTTAGAGGGAAATGAATCGAAATTCAATGTGGGATTCGATAGATGAAGCCCTCTACATCTTTTGGACAATGTGCTCACTCGGGTGACATCAGCCATGGAAAGGAAGGCCATAATGTGATGAGCAACTTCCGGTGGGAGCTCACTGAACCTGTCTACAGAAACCTGAGCTTCAGCCATTGCAAATATTGGTTTGGTTGTTCTCACTTTTCACTGAAGAAATGATTAGTCCAATTTGTAGCATACTTGGAGAGAATGGAGGGTTATTATGGGAGAATGGGAGATATCTTGGAACAGGTTACTTGCGTAACATATCTCGATGAGTTTCTTTGAAGATAGATTATTATGGGAGAATGGGAGATATCTTGGAACAGGTTACTTGCCCATTTTAATTAATGGTGTGTCTTCAACATGCAGGTATCGATAGTATGAAAAAAAATTAATGTCTTGAAAGTATAAGCCGCGCCCAGGTTAGACCAACCGGTTGCAATTGCTTCTGATCATTTTGTTCTTTGAATCAGGCCGACCTATATCCTTGTGTTAATGATGGTTGAAGACTGCTTTATCTTCCATTATTTGTATATTCTTAGGGTACGTGTATTCAATTAGGAGTCTATATATAGGATTTTTATGTTTTTCAAAAGTCTATAGGTATTCAATTCAGATTTCAAAAAGTATTCAATCAAGACTCTTAAATATCCGTCATAATCTTGGGGTATTGGAAAGTTAATCGACTTTCAAGGTTTTACTGTTTGCCTGACTTTGTAGGATTCTCGGGTGCTTGGTATAAATATCAAACCCTGAAAGAAATTTGACCCCTACACATGAGATTTTCACAGATTGTCTCTAAAGATGAAACGTCAAACGATCCTGACGAAGACGAACTGGCCCCCTGACGAACCACAACCTCAACGTTTCTCCTTTGCTCTAAGATAATAACAAAGGTACTTTCTCATTCTAATTTGCCCTTTGTTGTTGTGCTTTTAGCTAGGTTATGGATTTTTTGACGATGATGGGATTGATGGCTGGAGCTTTTACTTTCTGTATATGTTCACCAATCGCATGTTAATTAATCTTTCAAGCAATTTTTTTTCTTTTTATGTTTTCAGATCCTCCAAATTACATGATACAGACTTTACAAATATGATAATAGATTGTCTTGGTTACCTCCATACCTCATGTTAATAGATTGGATTAAATTCAGTGTGCTACCCTGAACTTTAAGTCATTTTTCACGTGTGTCCCTGTTTTTTTTTTAATCAGGTGTACCCTTGTACTCTTAAGACCCATCAAAACCGAACAAAATCTAAAATCGCCTATAAATGTGATGTCATGCGCCAAGCTGGAGCCGACATCGGGTCCCAGTTTTCAGGTTTGTGCCTCATTTGAAACGCAGTGTCTAAAATACCCCTCTTACCATATTCTCTTCTCTTTTTCTCTTTTACTCGGTCCAACAATAGCTTATTTCTCAAAAAAAAAAAAATTAGCTTCTAGTCTTTTACTTCTCTCTCTCTCTCGTCTATCCCTTCCCTCCTAACCGCAGTCGCCTCGCCTCCACCGCCACCACCTTCCCCACTCCCCCGACCTAATTGAAACCCCGAACAACTACGACGAAGAAGAGGACCAACAACCCCAACACCACCAACTACAACCACCTCAAACCCCTCATTTTGCTATA